>NW_026731828.1:22500-357500 GCF_028476545.2 Physella acuta
CGCCAGCTTACACACCGACAGTAACAGTGTAATGAGATGGTAACTAAGGTGTAACGAGATGGTAACTAAGGAAGCCATCGAGGTAATGGTGCGAGGGCGTCGCACGCGAAGGAACGAACGAAGCGAGAGAGAAAAAATAATTAGAAACATGAATTTGACTTGGTTTAATTTGAGTATTGCGTTTTCGAAAGTGTTATTTCATTTTTTTTTAAATTGGCGTCACCAGCTAAAAAAACGTAAAGGTGTTGGTTTTTTTTTTTTTAAATATGTCCTTTATGTGCGGGTTGTCGCCCCTCTATAATGAAGTTTAGTGGGAGTTATGGCCATTAAAAACAAATTAAATCATCAACACTTCCTCAATATCTCCGCCTACTTGAACTGAGGGGGTGACGTAATTAGGCGCCTAGGATGATTTCTCAATTTCTCAATTTCTTTTTTCCTTCCCCACACCCACCCTCCACGCACGCTACTCACCCACCTACTTAATCAAGAACAGTTTATGACGCCAAATGTTGGAATAGCCAACCCTCTAAACTAGCGGCTAACCCAAGTCAGGCATATGCCATATGCCCTAATCCTAACCCAAACATTGGTTCAATCAATATTTATGTAGCATTCTGTCGTTGCGGTTCTTTAGTCTTATTATCTGCATTGAATCTTCTCTAGTTTTAATTATTTATGTAGCATTCTGATGTTGCGGTTATTTTGTCTATTTTAACGTGTGGGTTAAAATGTGTGGGTGAGGGTACTAGTGACGTTAATACCGATATATGTCTTAACCGTATGTATAGGTTAGCGGGGTTGATGTGAGGTTGACAGTCGTATAAAAATCTGTAAAAAAAAATCTTTATCGGTTTAAATCAAGTTCGACTTCAATTCAATACATTACAAATTACCGCCTGAATTCACTATTTGAGTGTATTAATCAGATAAAATGTGTAAAATCGCCAGAAATATTTGGTTTTTAAAAACATAGTTCGTACAGACACCAATATATATATATATATATATATATATATATATATATATATATATATATATATATATATATATATATATATATATATATATATATATATATATATATATATATATATATGGGAGCTATGTGGAACAGACAAACACATTAAGCACCCCTACTGACTCCGCCACCACAGGGTGCGGTAGATGACCTGCCCATCTGTCGGTGGTCAGTTTAATTGTGATTGTCACCTTGAATTATCGATCTCTAATCGTTCAATTGGTGCATTGATCTCTCCCAGTTTAATTGTGGGTGTCACATTTTCTGATCGCATCCCTGACTAATAGCATAATGTTTAATTTATTAATCGATTTACGCTCCACACAAAAAACAGCCTGACAAAAGGGCTTCCGATAACAGTTATTTTCAGCGGCGTTGGAAGCTAGCTAAACAATATTGCTCGGTAACTAAACCGCCAATAAATTTGTCTCTTAGTCATCTGCTAGTTACATGCTACCAAGCTGCCTATTTAAACTCTGCTACTAACCTGCCAATGAGGCCATCTTTCACAAGGCTACATTGCTACCAGCTCGAAGATGCAACATCTGCTACACCTGTCAACAAGGTTACCTATTTTATTATACACATTTTACAAGGCTACCTTAGCTACCAGTCTGCCAAAAGCTACATCTTTTACCCGCCTGCCAACAAGGCTGCCTCTGCCACCCACCTGTCAATGCTACCTCTGCTACCCACCTGTCATAGAGGCTACCTTGCTACCCGCCTGTCAATGCTACCTCTGCTAACCACCTGTCAACAAGACTACCTCTGCTACCCACCTGCCAACAAGACTACCTCTGCTGCCCACCTGTCATAGAGGCTACCTTGCTACCCGCCTGTCAATGCTACCTCTGCTACCCACCTGCAAACAAGACTACCTCTGCTACCCATCTACCAACAAGGCTACCTCTGCTGCCCACCTGTCATAGAGGCTACCTTGCTACCCGCCTGTCAATGCTACCTCTGCTACCCACCTGCAAACAAGACTACCTCTGCTACCCATCTACCAACAAGGCTACCTCTGCTACCCACCTGCCAACAAGACTACCTCTGCTGCCCACCTGTCATGAAGGCTACCTTGCTACCCGCCTGTCAATGCTACCTCTGCTACCCACCTGATACATACCTGTCCAAAATCGAAATGCTGATTCTATTTCTCATCCATGACCACGCAATTCCTAGCCCCTCCTTCCAACCCCCCCCCCCCCTCAATCTCTCTCTCTCTCTCTCTCTCACACACACACATAAACACACACACCACCACCACCACCATTTCCTGCCACCCATTGTAAAATTAGCTCCCTCTTCACAAAATCCAAACTAAACCGTATTAAAAAAGTAAAAAAAAAACGAAAAAAGGGGAAAAAACCCTCATGACTACAAACAATAGATTAAAAACATGCCCGCTGCAATAGCGCATGCCCCCTGCGGGCGATCCCATTAGAGTGACAGAGCCGCTTTGATCTTCGTCCAGTGAATCAAACGACAAGACAAAATATCAGGGGAGAGTATACACAGGCCATTTTAAAATCAATAGCAAAATAGAAACCAATATCGAAATCATGTTATTTTACCCTGTTCATGTTGTATAGTGACGACGGGCGGGTATAAAATATGCGCATCAAATATGCAAGGCTGAATTATACTTTACAGAACGATGTTTCTTTACTTTTAGAAGCGTAAAAATAGATTTAAAACCAAGGTAGAATTGAAATCGTAATGGATTTAACTGTATCGAAAGGGAGGCTACAAGGGGCGACAATCCTAAGGGAGATAATTCTAATAAATATATTTAAAAAGTCGAATTTTGAAAACAGCTAAGCCAGGCCGGCAATTAAAACCGGGCATTTAATTTATACAATATGCCATGACGCAAATGTGCATAAATTATGACCAGGTTTCCATGAGTCGGGGAGACTTGGAGAAGTTATTTCAAGGGAAGCAATGCCCAATTTGGCCCGCGCGCTAGACAATATGTGTCGATGAGACTTGCACGGAGCGCTGAAGCAGTGAGTAATCGATAAAATGCACTTTGGGGAAAGAAATTGCTCGCTAAATACAGATCGTTCTCGCTTTAACTTTACATGCTTAACTTCTTGTCCTACTCAGGATTTTTAAAAAAATTCTGTTCGGGGGAGGGTGGGGGGAAGGAGTGGATTGTCAATACAAAAAAATTGATAACAAATCTAAATTAACAAATCAGACCGCTGACTGGATTGTTTTTAATTATATTTTTAGCGCACTAAATTTTTTTTTTAAAAAGAATGTGTTGTAATGAGGGAGAGGAGGGGGTCCGTCAAACTTCCAAAAGGGGACGCTACCGTGGGGTAGGAAGAATGGAAGCGTACGTTCTCGAATGCGGCATTTCAATAACGGCTAATTACGAGAGTTAAATGAATTTAATTACCGACAAGTGACATTTAGGAAAAACTGAGCTAAAGTTAGCTCGGATTCAGCGAGATAATGATGTATAAATAGCTGCGTGATCGACCTGAGCTTAAGGTAAATCGACCAGCAATGTTGATGCAAGTAACGCGCTTTTACACAGAAAACATAATGTTAAGTGCATTTTTTATGAAGTTTTTATTTTGCTGTTGTTTAGGGTGAGATGTGTTGTTGTAAATAAATATGCAAGATGTGTTGATGTTGTAAAAAACGATTTTGTGATGTTGATGTAGATAACTATATTGTGTTGAAATTGTGATGTGTTGATTTAAATAACGATGTGTGATGTGTTGATGTACAAAACAATGAGAGATGTGTTCATGATGATAATTATGTTAGATGTATTGATGTTGTAAATAACGATGTTATGATATGTTGATATAAAAGACGATTTGACTAAAGAGCTTCACTATACCACAGCTCACGAGGCCCATGTCCACAGTTCAGTGGCGTTACAAAGGTGGAGAAAGGGGGAGGGGGGCTATCACCCCGGACTCTAGAAAGTGCTGCCATACCACGCCCTCGATTGCTCATCATCTTTTATAAAAGCATTGTTGTTTGTTTGTTTGTTTGTTTTTATGTATGTCGACGAACATTAGCCATTTGAGTAAATGTAACTAATAGTTTAGGCGAGAGTTTAGCCAGGTGAGTAAATGTAACTAATAGTTTAGGCGAGAGTTTAGCCAGGTGAGTAAATGTAACTAATAGTTTAGGCGAGAGTTTAGCCATTTGAGTAAATGTAACTAATAGTTTAGGCGAGAGTTTAGCCAGGTGAGTAAATGTAACTAATAGTTTAGGCGAGAGTTTAGCCAGGTGAGTAAATGTAACTAATAGTTTAGGCGAGAGTTTAGCCAGGTGAGTAAATGTAACTAATAGTTTAGGCGAGAGTTTAGCCAGGTGAGTAAATGTAACTAATAGTTTAGGCGAGAGTTTAGCCAGGTGAGTAAATGTAACTAATAGTTTAGGCGAGAGTTTAGCCAGGTGAGTAAATGTAACTAATAGTTTAGGCGAGAGTTTAGCCAGGTGAGTAAATGTAACTAATAGTTTAGGCGAGAGTTTAGCCAGGTGAGTAAATGTAACTAATAGTTTAGGCGAGAGTTTAGCCAGGTGAGTAAATGTAACTAATAGTTTAGGCGAGAGTTTAGCCAGGTGAGTAAATGTAACTAATAGTTTAGGCGAGAGTTTAGCCAGGTGAGTAAATGTAACTAATAGTTTAGGCGACAAGAAAGGCGTGGTCCAGCAGGGAAGGTCCGTCTGCTAGTGGAGCCATGAGTTCGATACCCGGGCTCGAGACCGGGGGTCGTCTCTTGACCCAAGCAATCCCCCCCCCCCCCCCCCCCCCCAAATCACCATATCCACATGATGTCGGTGTTGAGGAAGCGAATGCCTTGTGAAAACCAACGAGTCTGTCGTCTGCAACGAGAGCAGTCTATGATTGTTGCGTATTGTAGTTGAAGGATGTGAGCAGTCTATGATTGGATTGTTGTGTATTGTAGTTAAAGTGCAGAAGGATGGCAATAACAAATGTTGTGAGGTATAGATGGGAGGAGGGGAATCGTTCAAAACCATGTCAGGATTTATGGCTGACCCATGTCATAGAGCTTGCATACGACTATAGGTTGCATTGATTTTATAATAGCTGTATATTCAAACGTTGATGAAGTTGTCGTATGGTAGAGCAAACGGGTACTATCACGAAAGTCTCGAGTTCGAATCCTGAGGTCGTCCGTATGACATCCCTTTACCCATCCAGCTTTGATGGGTATTTGACACGTTAGGGAAAGTACAAAGCGATGTCACAGAAACAGATGAACTCTACTCCATCTGCGGCAAACACGTATTGAAATCAAGACTTTATTCTAGAAAACCCCTTTAGCTTATCAAGCGAGTTTCATTGGCTACTCAACTTACTCACAAAATCTCTCTTGTACACTAGTACATTTTACTAATATACCTAAAATTAAAAGATATTAAACATAGATGAAATACATTAACGTCTTTTTATAATTTTACGAGCAACAAAGCATCGGGTTTACCCAGCATCTAAATATAGACACGCCCTGAATGAAACTTACTCTCTACTCTGCCTACCTTAAATAACTGTTTTAGTCGCAACTAGACGCCGCTGTGCACACACAAATGCCGGGACTTTTTTTTTATGAGCATCTTAAGACGACGCTCGTGTGAGACATTTCAATATATCCCCACGGGGTACGTGTTAAATACTAGTCGAGCACCTAATGGGCTTGGCGCATGATTTATGCAGTTTCAACAGCCGGTAAAAAATTTTTTTTTTTTTTTTTTTTTGAAAATCGAGGTCAAGGTCATCACAAGTGCAAGTGATCCCGTAGACAAGCTAAGAAATAGAACTCCGCAGGTGCAGACGTGGATGACGCGTCAACTTTTTAAAAGGGCCAAGGGGGGATTTGTCCAGGAATAGAAGTCGCGTGGTATGCTGGGTACGGGTTAGGGCTGAGTAGAAGACTGTGAAGACGTGTGCTCGGGCGATAGCCTTCAGTTCGATCCGTGACTCGGGCTCCGTGGGTTATGGAAGGTTCCTCATGTATATCCATGATCAGATGTTAGTTCATGTAACTGTGAAAGGGCAGGTGAAGTAGAGTGTATCTGTTTTCGTTTTTCTTTCGACCCTGAAAATTGTAGAGACAGTTTGGCTCAGCCGCCTTTACAATCACTACCGTCAGTCAGGTACCCATCAGGGCTGAGTACACTCAGGGACGTTATACGGACTCCAGTACGGGATCCAAACTCGATACTTTCAGTGAGCAGCCTTGCACTCAACTGCCCAGCCCCACCATCCTAAAATAATGTAGACTAACGACACATTCAATGTGTAGACCTTGGCAGCTGAAACATAGTCTTGTCTTCATCTGTCTAATCATTCGTCAGGGTACTGTGCCTCAGCTGCTAGAGTTATCTGTTAGTGCTTCTAATCTTCTTCTTCGTTCTTAATTTTAGTGTTTAAAGGTAATCCCTCTAAAACAAGTATACGTGTCAACTGGTTATGCGCCAGTGAGGCAGTTGTTTGATTTTGGAGTAGGCTCTCCTAGAAGAGTGGCTGTCCCCAGCTAACGAGGGTTCGAACTCGAGACTGCTAATAATTTCGGGCTTTTTTAGTGTTTTGGTTCGATTTTACGGTAACTAGGCCTATAAAGGAAAAGCGTAAAGCTTACGATTGTGATATAGGTTAGAGGGGAGGCTTGGTTTGTGTTATGGCTAGGGTTTTTTTAATAAAACAAAATACACCATGTGCAATATGGCGTAAAGTATCAAGTTGTCCTAAAGTTAAGTGCCCTTTGCAACTAGAGAGACCGAAGGGCAGGTGAATTGGAGCAACTGTGACCTCGGCGTATGCAAGGGTGGAGTGGACACCACTATGCCCAGCCGCCTTTACTTCGCCTAACGTGAGCCAGGTACCCATCAGAGCTGGGTGGGCTCAGGGGCGTCCGGGCTGAAGGTCGGGATCCGAACTCGAGACTTTCGGGTTAGCAGTTGTACGCTCTATAGTCCTACTACGCCATCTCTCAAGCCATTTAAACCCATTTAATTAAAATCTGCATTATACCTTTTATAATTATTTCAAAGCACAGAAGTTCACCACACCTTTCATTACTTCCTAACATTACGTTCTAAAGAGGTCATGGCTAAATTAGAAACCTAATCAGGTTCTATAAAACAAAAATAATAATAAACCGGGAGTGATCTCCCCTAAACTTTCTCGAATATTCTAATATAACACTACTCGGGATATAGACTTCTAGACATGATTTTTAATCCACTTTAAATACTCAAACTTTTAAAAATAGAATATAATCTCGTAGAAAAAAGAAATGCACACCAAGTGAACGCTAAATAAAGATGTGCATAATAGTGCGCAATATTATTACTACTTTATAAATTTACATGCGTTTTTTTGAGAAATCAGAAATAGCGTAAATAAGTACTTCCGGTAAACGGAAATTACTCAAAATTTGATAGAAGGTAGAGAATTAGATCTTTTACTTACATATCAAATTTCATTTATCTATCTGAAATAGTACTCAAGTTATAGGCTTTTGAAAAATTCAAATTAAAAAAGTACCACTTCCGGTTATCGGAAATCGCTCAAAGGTTGATACGGATCTACGATTTTGATAAAATACTTATATATGAAATTTCATCAACCTAGCTGTAACGGTACTCAAGTTATCGTGTTTACACACAGACACACACACACACACACACAGACAGACAGACACACAGACATACGGACAAGATTGCAAAATTATGTTTTTCCGTATCAGTGAGATGTAAAACTTCGAGATTTGCAAAAATCTCGATTTTTTTTTTGCACGATTACAATACTTTCTCTATACTTCGTATATACGAGAAAGTAAAAAACAATGGATCTTGTTAACTTAGCCCTAAAGAGTACCTAGCATGAATTTCTGAGTGCAAAATAGCCATTGTGACTGCCGTGAGGTAACTCAAATAAATTCAACCTCGAAAAAAAAATTGAACTCGACTGCGTTAATTAAACGACTTTTTGGGCCTTAATGTTTTTTAAACACCCTACACGGTTTCGACTTTCAAATAAAATATTTATCTAAGCACAAATCCGTATACTCATTTTTCACCCCCACCCCACCCCCTCGACCATCTTTACGCCCACTACCGCCCCCATAATAGCCTCTTGGCGTCAATCTATCAACACGTGGGTTGAATTAGCGATCGTACCTACACAATATACAACCAATGAAATGACGCGTAGTAGGAACAGCAAGTATGTCAAGGTTTCCATGGTTACTAGAGAAAGGACAGTCCTTTGGGTGTGTCAAGGTTTCCATGGTTACTAGAGTACCGACAGTCCTTTAGGTGTGTCAAGGTTTCCATGGTTACTAGAGTACCGACAGTCCTTTAGGTGTGTTAAGGTTTTCATGGTTACTAGAGTACCGACAGTCCTTTAGGTGCGTCAAGGTTTCCATGGTTACTAGAGTACCGACAGTCCTTTAGGTGTGTTAAGGTTTTCATGGTTACTAGAGTACCGACAGTCCTTTAGGTGCGTCAAGGTTTCCATGGTTACTAGAGTACCGACAGTCCTTTAGGCGTGTCAAGGTTTCCATGGTTACTAGAGTACCGACAGTCCTTTAGGTGCGTCAAGGTTTCCATGGTTACTAGAGTACCGACAGTCCTTTAGGTGTGTCAAGGTTTCCATGGTTACTAGAGTACCGACAGTCCTTTAGGTGCGTCAAGGTTTCCATGGTTACTAGAGTACCGACAGTCCTTTAGGTGCGTCAAGGTTTCCATGGTTACTAGAGTACCGACAGTCCTTTAGGCGTGTGTCAAGGTTTCCATGGTTACTAGAGTGCCGACAGTCCTTTAGGTGCGTCAAGGTTTCCATGGTTACTAGAGTACCGACAGTCCTTTAGGTGTGTGTCAAGGTACTAAAGTTAGGAGAGTCCTTTACAACTTGATTTATAGGTTTTGTTGTGACTCACATATGTTCTGCATATATGAGACGGCCCCAAAAATACGGATGAAATAATTTCCTGGTTGAAATAATACTAATAATACCAATAACTGACCATATATCAACAACGGCCGTATACCAATAAAGGTCATCTATCAATAACGCTACCAATAACGGCCTTATACCAATAACGACCATATACCAACAACGACCATAAACCAATAACGACCATATACCAATAACGACCATATACTAATAACGAATATCTACCAACAACAATCAAGTGAAAATGATGGGCCACCTACCTATAATGGCCATCTGACAATTGGCCACCATACGTATGGCCACTTTCCATAACGGGATGTATTAATCTCAAGCGGCTCTACACCCCCAGTAACCTAACACTCCCCTACCCTTAGAATTGTATCACATAACCCCCGGTCAGATGAGACCCGTTAGCTGGAGACCGCAGCCCATCCAGAAAACTCCAAAAGCTACATCGCACATACTTCTTGGTTGAGAAAAGACCATGGAAGCGAACCCAGAAAGAAAAAGCAGGCTGAAATCGGAGTCAACGGTCCATATCGCACTTAATATATCACCACGTAATACTTAATTGTTGTTCGGGAAAAACACCTCAATATGAAAGTTAAGAACGAAGAAGAAAAAGCCAGTTATCCCTCATTTACAAAATATAATTTAGCCACCTCGCCCCCTCATAAATGGTAACGGAGCAACTCCCCTTCCCTCCCTCACCCCACACACACCCCACACCCCCACCAGATGAGGATCCCTATAACAGACCGATACATCCAAGCCTGTCTCCCTTAGATACCCGATCCTTTCAATGTTTCAGCCCTCTCCCCTGAGGGGCGTCTAATATTGTCAGCTTGGGTTTCTCGCGCCCCCCGGGGGAGTCGGGGCTGATTAAGTGGTGGCTGCGGCTATCTGATGCTGCACATATTATATAACAGACACATATATAACATTATAAGCTAACTTTCACTGCGTATAACGTTATATAACATTTCAATATGTCACCATATCTATCAACATTTTACGACTGGCTTTCCCTAACGAAAGCCGAGTACTAATAGGAGCTGAGTGTACTCAGTGACGTCATACAGAGTCAGCCGGGGTACGAATTCAAGACATTCGGGCTAGCACTCGTGAACTCTACCATCCGACCACGCAGTCCCCCACCTAACCTATTTTATATGATTCAAGAAAACCAACCCCGTTAGCACTTTTATTGTAAAAACTGTAATTTATTGTTACTTGTAATGAAAATTTAAAAAGCAAACGGTGATCACAACCTAACTACATGACACACCAAATACCCACCCACAACCAGATATATAATAAGTACACAGGGTTAGTGTATATATATATATATATATATATATATATATATATATATATATATATATATATATATATATATATATGGAGAGAGAGAGAGAGAGAGACGGATCCTTCATAGAAAATATGTATATGTTTCTTTTTTACGATATAGTACAATGCTAGATTGAAAAAAAACAGGGATTTTGCAACATAGATATGTGTATGAGTATGTCTGTAAGATGGTCGAAACGCCGGGTTTGCTGATGAACCGTTCCACCCCCGGGCCCAAGAAATATGATCGTCTGAGCCAGCAGACAATTAATCGAGGCAATCCTTCTTTATGGTCCAGCAGGGAGAAGGGCTGGACAAGCATCGGACGCGGCCCTTGTCGTGTAGCGGTCCCTGGAGGTCAGCCTGGCTATTGGATGGTGGTACAGGTCAGTGATGGGAGTTCATGAAAGTTGTGGGGGTTATAGAGGGTTAACTAGACTTATTTGGGTTATAGAGGGTTAACTAGTTGTTAGGGTTATAGAGGGTTAACTAGACGTGTTTGGGTTATAGAGGGTTAACTAGTTGTTAGGGTTATAGAGGGTTAACTAGACTTATTTGGGTTATAGAGGGTTAACTAGTTGTCAGGGTTTTAAAGGGTTAACTAGACGTGTTTAGGTTATAGAGGGTTAACTAGTTGTTAGGGTTATAGAGGGTTAACTAGACTTATTTGGGTTATAGAGGGTTAACTAGTTGTCAGGGTTTTAAAGGGTTAACTAGACGTGTTTAGGTTATAGAGGGTTAACTAGTTGTTAGGGTTATAGAGGGTTAACTAGTTGTTTGGGTTATAGAGGGTTAACTAGACTTATTTGGGTTATAGAGGGCTAACTAGTTGTTAGGGTTATAGAGGGTTAACTAGACTTATTTGGGTTATAGAGGGTTAACTAGTTGTCAGGGTTTTAGAGGGTTAACTAGACGTGTTTGGGTTATAGAGGGTTAACTAGTTGTTAGGGTTATAGAGGGTTCACTAGTTGTTAGGGTTATAGAGGGTTAACTAGTTGTTAGGGTTATAGAGGGTTAACTAGACGTGTTTGGGTTATAGAGGGTTAACTAGACGTGTTTGGGTTATAGAGGTTTAACTAGACGTGTTTGGGTTATAGAGGGTTAACTAGACGTGTTTGGGCTATAGAGGGTTAACTAGACGTGTTTGGGTTATAGAGGGTTAACTAGACGTGTTTGGGCTATAGAGGGTTAACTTGACGTGTTTGGGTTATAGAGGGTTAACTAGTTGTCAGGGTTTTAGAGGGTTAACTAGACGTGTTTGGGTTATAGAGGGTTAACTAGACGTGTTTGGGCTATAGAGAGTTAACTAGACGTGTTTGGGTTATAGAGGGTTAACTCAGTGGCGTAGCGAGGTCGGGTGTCACCCGGTGCGGCACTTAATGGTGTCACCCCCCCCCAGAGGCATAGAGACCCTTCCCAGGGACAAACTTTCAAATTTTCGATTTGCACCCCCCCCCCCCTCGAGTTTTCGATTTGCACCCCCCCTCAAACTTTCGATTTGCACCCCCCCCCTTCAAACTTTCAATTTGCACCCCCCCCTCGAGTTTTTCTCTATATATTTTGCTATTTTTTGCCTTGGTGTCACCCCCCTAAATGGTGTCACCCGGTGCGGTCCGCACCCCCCGCCCCCCCCCTCGCTACGCCCCTGGGTTAACTAGTTGTTAGTGTTATAGAGGGTTCACTAGTTGTTAGGGTTATAGAGGGTTAACTAGTTGTTAGGGTTATAGAGGGTTAACTAGACTTATTTGGGTTATAGAGGGTTAACTAGTTGTCAGGGTTTTAGAGGGTTAACTAGACGTGTTTGGGTTATAGAGGGTTAACAAGTTGTTAGGGTTATAGAGGGTTAACTAGTTGTTTGGGTTATAGAGGGTTAACTAGACTTATTTGGGTTATAGAGGGTTAACTAGTTGTTAGGGTTATAGAGGGTTAACTAGACTTATTTGGGTTATAGAGGGTTAACTAGTTGTCAGGGTTTTAGAGGGTTAACTAGACGTGTTTGGGTTATAGAGGGTTAACTAGTTGTTAGGGTTATAGAGGGTTCACTAGTTGTTAGGGTTATAGAGGGTTAACTAGTTGTTAGGGTTATAGAGGGTTAACTAGACGTGTTTGGGCTATAGAGGGTTAACTAGACGTGTTTGGGTTATAGAGGGTTAACTAGACGTGTTTGGGTTATAGAGGTTTAACTAGACGTGTTTGGGTTATAGAGGGTTAACTAGACGTGTTTGGGCTATAGAGGGTTAACTAGACGTGTTTGGGTTATAGAGGGTTAACTAGACGTGTTTGGGCTATAGAGGGTTAACTTGACGTGTTTGGGTTATAGAGGGTTAACTAGTTGTCAGGGTTTTAGAGGGTTAACTAGACGTGTTTGGGTTATAGAGGGTTAACTAGACGTGTTTGGGCTATAGAGGGTTAACTAGACGTGTTTGGGTTATAGAGGGTTAACTCAGTGGCGTAGCGAGGTCGGGTGTCACCCGGTGCGGCACTTAATGGTGTCACCCCCCCCCCCCAGAGGCATAGAGACCCTTCCCAGGGACAAACTTTCAAATTTTCGATTTGCACCCCCCCCCCCTCGAGTTTTCGATTTGCACCCCCCCTCAAACTTTCGATTTGCACCCCCCCCCCCTTCAAACTTTCAATTTGCACCCCCCCCCCCCCCTCGAGTTTTTCTCTATATATTTTGCTATTTTTTGCCTTGGTGTCACCCCCCTAAATGGTGTCACCCGGTGCGGTCCGTACCCCCCGCCCCCCCCCCCTCGCTACGCCCCTGGGTTAACTAGTTGTTAGTGTTATAGAGGGTTCACTAGTTGTTAGGGTTATAGAGGGTTAACTAGTTGTTAGGGTTATAGAGGGTTAACTAGACGTGTTTGGGTTATAGAGGGTTAACTAGACGTGTTTGGGTTATAGAGGGTTAACTAGACGTGTTTGGGTTATAGAGGGTTAACTAGACTTATTTGGGTTATAGAGGGTTAACTAGTTGTCAGGGTTTTAGAGGGTTAACTAGACGTGTTTGGGCTATAGAGGGTTAACTAGTTGTTAGGGTTATAGAGGGTTAACTAGTTGTTTGGGTTATAGAGGGTTAACTAGACTTATTTGGGTTATAGAGGGTTAACTAGTTGTTAGGGTTATAGAGGGTTAACTAGACTTATTTGGGTTATAGAGGGTTAACTAGTTGTCAGGGTTTTAGAGGGTTAACTAGACGTGTTTGGGTTATAGAGGGTTAACTAGTTGTTAGGGTTATAGAGGGTTAACTAGTTGTTTGGGTTATAGAGGGTTAACTAGTTGTTTGGGTTATAGAGGGTTAACTAGACGTGTTTGGGTTATAGAGGGTTAACTAGACGTGTTTGGGTTATAGAGGGTTAACTAGTTGTTAGGGTTATAGAGGGTTAACTAGACGTGTTTGGGCTATAGAGGGTTAACTAGACGTGTTTGGGTTATAGAGGGTTAACTAGACGTGTTTGGGTTATAGAGGTTTAACTAGACGTGTTTGGGTTATAGAGGGTTAACTAGACGTGTTTGGGCTATAGAGGGTTAACTAGACGTGTTTGGGTTATAGAGGGTTAACTAGTTGTCAGGGTTTTAGAGGGTTAACTAGACGTGTTTGGGTTATAGAGGGTTAACTAGACGTGTTTGGGCTATAGAGGGTTAACTAGACGTGTTTGGGTTATAGAGGGTTAACTCAGTGGCGTAGCGAGGTCGGGTGTCACCCGTTGCGGCACTTAATGGTGTCACCCCCCCCCCCCCCCCCAGAGGCATAGAGACCCTTCCCAGGGACAAACTTTCAAATTTTCGATTTGCACCCCCCCCCCCTCGAGTTTTCGATTTGCACCCCCCCTCAAACTTTCGATTTGCACCCCCCCCCCCCTTCAAACTTTCAATTTGCACCCCCCCCCCTCGAGTTTTTCTCTATATATTTTGCTATTTTTTGCCTTGGTGTCACCCCCCTAAATGGTGTCACCCGGTGCGGTCCGCACCCCCCGCCCCCCCCCCCCCCCCCTCGCTACGCCCCTGGGTTAACTAGTTGTTAGTGTTATAGAGGGTTCACTAGTTGTTAGGGTTATAGAGGGTTAACTAGTTGTTTGGGTTATAGAGGGTTAACTAGACGTGTTTGGGTTATAGAGGGTTAACTAGACGTGTTTGGGTTATAGAGGGTTAACTAGACGTGTTTGGGTTATAGAGGGTTAACTAGACGTGTTTGGGTTATAGAGAGTTAACTAGACGTGTTTGGGTTATAGAGGGTTAACTGGAGTTGTTAAGTCATAGAGGGTTAACTAGAATTTTTAGGGTTATAGAAAGTTTACTAGACGTGTAAATATATATATATATATATATATATATATATATATATATATATATATATATATATATATATATATATATATATATATTGAGAGAGATAGAGAGAAAGAGATAGAGAGAGGGAGAGAGAGAGAGATTTGACCAACGTTTCTCTTGTGCAAAGTATATTCATAGTGCCTGATCATAAAAGGAAGAAACTGGCATATTTTCACCAAATATCCAATTGTAAACTAAGCTGCTCTGGATGTTTGGAAGTCAAGCATCGTCTGAAACGTCCGCTAGTTCTACATTAGGCAAAAAATGAACAGAATGCTGACAGCTAAATATGAACCACTTAGAATATTTTAAAATTGTTTCCGACAGAATTAGAAAAGAAAATAGACATTCCGATTTTTTTAATTCACCGGAATGCTTTGATTTTCTATTTTGGAATACATTTGAATGAGTCGTTTCAAAAGAATTTATAAAACATTAGAAAAAAATATTTTAATAATCTTTAAATGCATTAAAAGTAACAAGAATATACTTTTTCAAGATAAAGTAAAAGCCTTCGAGGCGAATGTATGAGAAAAATATTCAAAGTGTTACGAGCTTTTTATTTTAATTATGCATAAAGAAATTATAGTTTAGTTTACAGTGTAATTTTTAAAACTATATACTACAACTTATATATATATATATATATATATATATATATATATATATATATATATATATATATAGACTTATATATATATATATATATACTTACATATACTTATATTATATATGTGTGTGTGTGTGTGTGTGTGTGTGTGTGTGTGTGTGTGTGTGTGTGTGTGTGTGTGTGTGTATGGGCTGGCATTGATAATATTGTATTTTTAATATTATGTTTAGTTACGGTCTAAAAATAGACTGACTCTATACACCAAAAAGAATCTACTAACACGACAGCTGACCAAAAGAGCAGACTCACTCTTTATACAACGTAACATCTACACCACTAACCAGGAATCATTGACTTAGGGAGATGTTTTTCTCTGGTCGTAAACAATTTCCCAATTCGAAAAGAAATGTGACCAGATTTAGCAAAAACTAATCAGCCTGTGTCAGAAAGGACTATCTGGCAACCCAAACAAAAAGACTTTTACGCTGAAGGAATAATACCTCAATTTTCAAGCCAGGAACACGTGTATAGTTTTGATAACAAAAAAAAGGTGTATAAACTACAAATGGTATAGCGCTTAAACATAGATGGGGAAAAACACGGAAGTGCTATAAATAATGAAGTTCGTCAGGAATTTAAAAAACAAGTTAATAAAAAGTCTAGTGACAATTTAAGCGCAATTCCCTTATGTTATCCATAACAATTTTTAATTTTTTGTGACCGAACGAAAGGATATTTTTTGCGCTAAAAAAAGACAACTATATTAACCTATATCAACGGAAATAGTTTTATTTTAACGAGTAGGCCTACACGATGCTCAGTTTAAAAAAGTAGTAAATATCATCCTATGCCTACACGATGCTCAGTTTAAAATATATTTTTAAAAATTTTGTGACCGAACGAAAGGATATTTTTGAAAACTTTCTTCGGCAATATTGTTCTAAATTATGGCAGGAATCGATTGGTAAATGTTTCAAGTCGCTAAGTGGTCTGGTTGCCGAGATATGGGCAAAAAAAATGATTTTTTTTCGAGGGTTTTTTTTGCTTTTTCCGGGAAATCCAGGAAGGAATTCCGGGAATTTTTTTGGCCCACAATCATCATCGGAACTTGCTTAACATATTTGCTTTTGGAACTAGTCCTCGATATTGCTTCGTTGAGGAGGAGATACGACTTAAAGCTGCGAACACACATCCATACATCCATCCATCCATCCAGATATGACGCATTATTAAACGCAATTGCCAGTATGGAAATTGCGCTAAAAACATTAAAAATTAACAACATCAAAATCAAATTTCTCCCTTAAAAAAAATATTATTTTGTTACTAGGCTTGAAAATTATTTGTATATTAACTTCATCTAGTTTTGTTTTCTACTATTTTTGGCTTCTTAACTACGCCTTTTTGTCATAACTTAAAAGTATAATGTATTCCTTTCAAAATTTGAAAGATCCAATTAAAAATGTTGCCAGTTTTTTTTTTTTTTTAATGTGAATTAGAAGATACAAATCCTTTATTCTTTGATCTTTTGAGGAAAATGTTGCGATAAACTAGAATTCACGCTTGTCTAGTGAATATTTTTTTTCTTTTCCAATATCGGTCTGACCTTCTTTAAGACAGGGGAAGCAATCTTCAGACACGGGCATGCATTGTTTGATGAAAGGGGGACAATTGCTGCCTCACAGCGTACAGCGCGCGCTGAGAGAGACTCGGACAGAAGGAAGCCATTGTTTGGAAACCTCGAAACAGAAACTAATATCGGGGGGTGGGCGATAAATCTCCCCCCGTGTCCTTCGGGTTGGGGAATGTTTCATTACAGTTTGAAATATAAACTTTCTGATTTCATAGTTTCATTCAGATAAGGTTGTCTTTTTAAATTTTAAGCATTTAGCTTCTATTTTTGGAATTTTACGTATTGCTGTTCATATTTATTTATTTATTTTTGTATTTTTTTTTTAATATTGATAATCCTAAATCCCACAACCCGCAAGCACATATATGAATACACCTAATTTTATTTAAATATTATAATTAGTACTAGTTCTAAGTTTATGTTATAATTCATGGTTTGAGTACATTTTAATTTAATTTTAAAGGATTGTTTGCAGCAAAATATGAAGCAGGGCTGATAAAAAAAAATGAACCATATTTATAGGAACCAAATAACGAACAAAGAATCATTTGACAAACGAAATCTGGGACGGCAGGCTCTAATTTTTCGCAAACAAAAACATTCTTGTTATTTTCTGGTAACTAGACTTTTTGTATCTCGCTGATTAAATATTTGTATCGTTACTTCTTGTCGCTAGATAGACTTTTCCTTTTTCCTACTTTATTTTATAGAAGAGGATTTCCTCCAATTTGTGCCAAAGATGTTATGCACTAGAGCTGGACTGCTAATCCGTAAGTCTCGAGTTCGAATCCGGGTTCAAGTCAGACCCTCCCTGAGTCCACCCAACTCTGATGGGTACCTAACTCACGTTAGGGAAAGTAAAGGCGGCTGGGCATAGTGCTAACCACACTATCTCTTCATATGCCAAGGTCACAGAAACAAGTGAACTCTACTTCACTTGCCCCATAGACCGTCAGGTTTGAAAAGGGAACTTTACTTTATGGTATGCACTCTATGGCCCTTTGACTTGGACTTCAGCCTGCTTTTCTTACTAAATGTGTCCATCCAAGGACATACTACAAGGCAATGGGATTGTTTGATCTTAGAGTTTTGCCTCATTTGGCCCGGGATTCGATCTCATGACTGTTAGAGTTAGCAACCACGCGATCTTTCAACCGACTACACCTACCTCCATCTTCTGATAGACGTGTATTTCAATATTTACAAAAGCTTTCCTTCACAAATATCCTAGCTCCTATATAAATCAGAACATTGTAATAAAGTTAGACCTATTTTCCCTCTATTTAAGGCCATCCCACCAAAACACCAATATCAGACCACAGACGGATGTAGGTTCTCCGTTATTTTCTGCGTGACTTCACATCCGGTTATGATCACGTCGGAGTTTTCAAACCGGAAGTCGATCTCCCACATAAGATGTTACTATTTCGGTGACGTTGCATTTTTTTACTGACGTCATTAGAAATAGCTAAAAGTAATTTTATAGGTAGCAATATTTAAGCAGAGTTTCTTTCAGGCATCTCTTTGGGGTGGGATGACGGTGCTCCCCCCCCCCCCACGAAAAATTTCTACAGCCCGCAACCACTACCTCCCCCTCCCTTCCCCCTCCGTGAAAAAAAAAGTCTGAAAGAACACTATTAAGAATTGACTTGCTTCTAAATTACCTTGTTTTCGTACATAAGTCTTTTGAAGTTAAGGTACATACAGTCTTGTTTTCATACTAATTCTAACTTCTTGAATGTTACTTTTCGAAAAGCTGGAAAGAAAATAAATATACCAAAACGAAAATTTTGTATTTTGAAATGACACTTTTCTTTTCTAATGAGAAATGGACCTACACTTCTTAATTAAAATATTTTTCTTATCATTTAAGAGGCGTATTAGCAAAGTAAAAAAAACAATCTATTTTCAAAACGAGGTATTTATTTACTTATTGAATCAGTAGTAAAAGCTTTTAAAATTGGGAAATTTGAAAACACGTTTAATGTCACTATCCTAAATCAAGCGGGAGTGATCTCCGCTAAACTTTCTCGACTATTCTTATATAACACAACGGGAGATGGCAACTTGGGATATAGATATGATTTTTTACATGTTATGAAAAATATTCATTATTAAATTTTTACTACTTCGATGGGGGATTTTACGGTATAAACACACAGACGCATATATATATATATATATATATATATATATATATATATATATATATATATATATATATATATGTATAAAGGGTAATTCAAAAATACATATTGAGTTTATTTCCATAAATTGCCAAATCGAACAAAAATTATTCGAATATGAATTACTGTTTCCGAATGAATATTGATCTATTTCCAATTGAGTCTTATTTCTTACAAAATGCGCACTATAATTATTTTACCATCTACACATCAATCCAAAAATGAATTATTTTTTTCTACCCCCACCCCCCTTACACCCTTACAACACATACACACAAAACGATTAAAAAAATCAGATGTATGTATTTGTTTCCGTGCACGTCCGTGCTAGACTTGACGTCACATGGATCTGATGCTAACACCGCCTGAGTAAACGGCTGATCTGTTAAGAGATTTTAAACTGCTGGCTGCTGAAACAGTAATATTCCTGAACAGAAAGTAAATGACCGTTGAAAAAGTGCGGGAAAAATAATTTAGAAAATATAGACCTTATAGTTTGATCGTATAAACATAGGGATGCTGGTACAAGCTAAACACACAACACACTTGTAAATATATTTGTAAGTTTGATTTGTGTGTATCTGGTTGAGAAATGAAAGTTTTGTAAAAGCCAATATTTAAATTACATCACAATAGGTTAACACATTTTACCTGTGGTCATACGGGCTAGATTTAAGCATAACCTAATGGAACATACATATTACTACAAAACATACTATATTTCTGTGCATATGTGTAACTGTGTATGTGTATGATGATTAGTGCTTCCAGCTAGTACTTAAAGGATAAACACAATTTAAAGTTTGTACGTAAGTTATTCATTAGTATATTTTTTTTAATTTCGTGTAGACATTTACAGATGTATATGCTATATAAAATTGATCACATACTATATAACACTTGGAGTTGGATATTTTTGTAGACCGCCACCTCTTGTATCAAATAACGGTGTCTGTACCATTCCCCCCCCCCCCCCACCACCCACCACACCTCCACCAGCAAGCCAAGATTAACACTCGAAGTATAAAATGTATAGTTTTTAATACAGATATAGAAATCACGTCATTTTTCAGAGTTTCTTTCAGGCATCTCTTCGACAGGGGAGAATAAAATGTCCCTACCATCTCCCAAATCCCGTCCGCCGACCCGCAGAAAAAAAACTTCAAAAATATATAATTTATCAACAAAATATACACTTTCACCATACTCCATAAATGACAACACCTCAGCCTACAACCCCCCCCCCCCCCCACCTCAAAATTACAGTTGCATTTTTCTAAAAACACGATACTTTTTCCAAAATCTTGTCTGAACTCTATCAAAAAAGAGTATTTTAATCAATTCCTATTACAATTTATTCAAACAGTTTTCTAACACACGAAATAACGTCTAAAATTTGTTTTCTAACATTGCTTTTTTATAATGCACATGTGTGACGTCACACCATCTGAACCCACCCCTCCTCTCCCTCATCACACCGTCACAAAATTTACGGACCCCCCCCTTCCCCTTACGAATGTGAGGTCATTTATGGACGATCTCTAACCCCCCTTTATCATAAATGTAAATGCCCCCCCCCCCCCTACATTAACCCCCGTCGTTTAAGATGTAACTACGTGTTACACCGTGACTTTGTTACAGCCGTAAAGCTGGGTGCTGGTGTATAAGAGAACACGCGTGGCAACCAGCCGCGTCAATCATACATGATATCAACCCTCAACTATACTAAACTAACAGAACCTTGACAACACTGGGAATAAAAAATCGATTTACATTTACACCTATCTCGTTTAACATTGTATAATAAAACAATAACCCAAAATTTTCTACCCTACGTGTTGTAGAATATATGTGTAGGCGTATATATATATATATATATATATATATATATATATAGGGCCTATATATATATATATTATATATACTAGATAAATGGCCCGTTGAGGAAGGGTACAACGGGCGCTAGGCTGATAGTGCTGTCTCTTTTCTCTAAACTAAAACCAACCCACCCCCCCACACACCACCCCCACCCCCACCCCCCCCCCGACCCCCAGACACCACCCCCACCCCCCACCACACACCACCCCCACCCCCACACACCATCCCCACCCCCCACCCCCACCCCCCACACACACCACCCCCTCCACACACCGCCCCCCCGACCCCCACCCCCTCCAACCCCCCCCTTCCACCGCCCCCCCCCAAAAAAAACCATGTCTACCGTCCCATTCAACGAAATATAATTATATACTTTTTCCAGTGTCCGCCCCTTCCCCGAAAAGTTTACCCCCGCCCCCGAAAATTTCAAGTACCCCCACCGCTCTCCGGGGAGGAAAAAGTCTGAAAGAAACACTGGTGTCGCGCTTAGCCACTACGCGAAGAATTGCATTAAAGAAATTGCGAGAAAACCACTTTTTAGATTAGACACATTAATTAGGCGGTAATTTTATTATAGAGTATCGATGAGGAAACCACCGCCCCACCCACCCCCCCCACTCACACCTCCCCCCCCACCCCCCCCCCCACCCCCCCCCCACCCCCACTCCCAAAAAAAACATGTCTACCGTCCCATTCAACGAAATATAATTATATACTTTTTCCAGTGTCCGCCCCCCCCCTCCCCGAAAATTCTAACCCCGCCCTCGAAAATTTCAATTACCCCCACCCCTCTCCGGGGAGGAAAAAGTCTGAAAGAAACACTGGTGTCGCGCTTAGCCACTACCCGAAGAATTGCATTAAAGAAATTGCAAGAAAACCACTTTTTAGATTAGACACATTAATTAGGCGGTAATTTTATTATAGAGTATCGATGAAGAAATTTCTTTTGAGTTGGGGAGGGGGGGGGGGCTCAGACGTTCTTACGCGGGGGGTGGGGCTTCGCCCCTACCCGAAGAATTGTATGCAAGAAACTCTTCACGCAAACCATTAAGATTAGACAACATTTCCTTTTTATTCAATGTTAACGCGAAAATCAATGACGTCATATAACTGTGAGCACTCTCTGGGTTTGAGATTATTTTCTACTTTGTGCTAAATGTGTCGACGTCATACTTCGTTTTTCGAATTACTGTGCATGTTTTTAAATTGCTTGTCTTTTCTCTAGAGCGTTCTTGTCAGACAGATAGATAGATAGATAGATAGAGAGACAGCGAAACTATTATTATAGATTATATATATATATATATATATATATATTTATTTATATATATACACACACACACATATATATATATATATATATATATATATATATATATATATATATATATATTTATTTATATATATACACACACACACATATATATATATATATATATATATATATATATATATATATATATATATATATATATATACATATGTGTGTATGTATGTATGTATATATATATAGGCATATATATACATACATATTATTTATATATATATAATATATACATCATATTTATAGGCCTATATATATATACATATTACATATTTATATACATATTATATGCATATATAACATATATTATTTCTATTTTTTACACATTATGTGTATTTATCTTATTGCAGCTATTATTTTCTAACAAACACAAAGGCAATTATATAAAATAAAACAATAACGTAAGGCATTAAAACAAAAATAGATTACCTTTGACCTTTATATACCTCTAAACATATAAATGCTCTGACGTATCTACCAAGCTAATATAAAGGGTGATCATCTATGAGTTATGTAGTAATACAACTGATTTCATCCTAATATTAGGTATTGTAATAATAGAAATAATAATTTAAAAATATTGTTGCTTCAGGTACCATCACCAACAAAAGATACAGTAAGCCATTACATAACAAAAAAAGATTGACGTTTATTTTATTAAATAAAATCATTCAAATTTTACGAGTCTTACCTTCACAAGTAATCCCTGGTATTTTTTTCCCTCACAATTCTTATCGAAAACCAAAAGTCCTTTCAGAGCTTGCTAAAACTGTGATTCTTTTTCTTGGGTCGTATGCTTGACGTCTGAACGTTAGTCCCAAGCTTCCTCATACTCAACAGCTATTCAAATCTTTATGAAAGCGCCATACACCATGCTGAATTTTTTTTCTCTATTAACTTTTAAGCTGTATCTTAATATTTAATTATGTGTTAAATCTAAATAATTATTATAAATTATTTGATTTTGTTTTCTAGTTTTATTGTTACACTTTTTTATTCAATCCTCTTTTTTTTTTTAAATCTAAATTTAGAACTATTTTCCGGTTGTTACTTTTAATTTTATTTTCCAAATGTATAACTTTCAGTGAAGAGTGCGGTAATTCTAAATGCCGAACTGTTACGTTTAAATAAAAGTCCAAGTCACAACAACAAGTTTGTTGCTCAACTGCGTTTTCCAGAATATTCGTCTCGGCACACGAAAAAAAATAGTACTTCTGTTAATTTATGATCGCTTTTGGGCAGTCATTTCCTTTTCATTAACGATTCGGCCGCTTTTCGCTAGTTCCTCCCCCTGTTTCTACCGTCCAACTTATTTAGTCGGGAGTGCTCTGCTCTTAGCTCTAGAGATAAAATAATTGTGCCTAGGCAGAGTGCGGCGGCGCGGACACTTTTGTTGCCGACTTGCCGGTCACTAACGGGTTACAATTCTGAGTGGTGTCGCTCGACCTCTTCCTCGCCTCGCTCCGTTGGCTAAATTTCTCGCCGTGCTAGCCTCCCCTGTCAAAGCGCCGCTTGTAACTAGGGCCTTGGATGCCGCGCATTGCGCGATGAATTATCCATTCTTAGCGCCGGGGCGAAAATGACATTTCGCAACTCTTTATTTGATCAACGTTTACTTCATCCGGGCCTAATGTATGCTAACTTGCAATAATATACTGTACATTTTTCTTAGGAATTTTTTTAAAAATATGTTTTCAAAAATAATGTTTCATGCTATTTCAGTTTGTGGTTATATTTAGTCTACTAATGTATGCTAACTTGCTAACTTGCAATAATATACTGTGCATTTTGCTTAGGAATTATTTTTTTTAAATGTGCTTTCAAAATGTTTCATGCTATTTCAGTTTGTGGCTATATTTAAGCTACTAATGTATGCTAACTTGCAATAATATACTGTACATTTTTCTTAGGAATTATTTTTTAAATATGTTTTCAAAAATAATGTTTCATGCTATTTCAGTTTGTGGCTATATTTAGTCTACTAATGTATGCTAACTTGCTAACTTGCAAACTTGCAATAATATACTGTGCATTTTGCTTAGGAATTATTTTTTTAAAATGTGCTTTCAAAATGCTTCGTGTTATTTCAGTTTGTGGCTATATTTAAGCTACTATGTATGCTGAAATTGGAATAATATACTGTACTTTTTTTTTAGGAATTTTTTTTTAAATATGTTTTCAAAAATAATGTTTCATGCTATTTCAGTGTGTGGCTATATTTAAGCTAATAATGTATGCTAACTTGCTAACTTGCAATAATATACTGTACATTTTGCTTAGGAATTTTTTTTTTTTCAAAATGTTTCATGTTATTTCAACGCATGCCCATTTGTAGTTTTTAAATATATGCCAACATACAGTCAGAGTTTCTTCCAGGCATCTCTTCGGGGGGAAGAGAAGAAGAAAGTCTACCACCCGCCCCCCCCCCCCCCCCCGGAGAAAAAAGTCTGGAAGAAGCACTGCATACAGCAATATACTTCACACTTTGCTTAGAAACTTTTTTAAAAGGTTTGCTACTATCTCAGCTCGTGGCTGTATGTACTATATACTATTTATTACTTACTACATACTATATGCAATTTACTATGTTAAAGTACGTTTGACATGGTATTTAGTACAGTAATCCGTGAGCTTGACTTCAATAAATGGTGCTATATTCTACATTTACACTTTATTATGCATTAAATACTGTTAAAATCATCTCTAGACTTCTATAGGTGTTAATACAGATGTGAATAGAGATATTATCTGGAAGCTAATGAGCCAATATTGTATAGCCCCAAAATTTATATCTATCACGCAAAAATTACATGAAGATCCTACCTTTCAGGAGATACATACAGGAAAGCTAACAAACCTCAACACCGTGGTAATTGAAAGGATCATGCAGAAGACTTCAAACAACGACTCGGGAATAAGGTGGTTTTAACCTTTAGGCTGGAAGATCTTTTCTTATTTTACTTCGTTCTTAATGTTAGTGTTGGAAGGGATCCCCTCCAATACAAGTAAGTATACGTGTCAACTGACAAAATTGACTCCGATTTTGGATTTTTTTTATTTTCTTCCATAGTCTTTGTCCAACCAAGAACAAACTACAAGGCAGCAGTTGTTTGATTTTGGAGTTGTCTCTCCTAGAAGAGTGGCTGTACTCAGATAACGAGCTTTACCGACTCGACCTCGCCGACCCCTTGGAAGATCTCGATTTTAATGACGACATCTGCCTACTATCTCACAAACAACAACACGCATAAATCAAGTATCTGAAGACGTCTATAAAGTAGGACTCAAAATCAATAGAAGTAAAACAGAGGTCATCAGAATCAGTAAGAACCAGGACCTGCCATACAGCGGAATGGAGAAGACACACGAGAGACAAACAAATTCACATATCTAAGATGCGGGATCAACAATGATCGGTACTGTTGTAGTTAGAAATTATTGGGGGTTCTGACTAGCTAGTGGGGCTTAGGGTTAGGAGGGGTTGGGGTAGGAGGGAGGGGTTAGAACGCAATCGCCTCACATGGCTTTAGATAGAGCAGCGATGTCAGAAGTCAGTTCCAGAACTTACAATATGTACGGCATACATTTCAAAATCAACAACTGCATTCATTATATTTTTTTATTGAGAAATATGTATTTATTTTTAAAATGTAACAATCGTTTGTCCTAAAAGTTAATCAGTAAAAATGAAACTGACTGGACTGTGTGCTGATTACAAGATACAGAATTCAAAAAGCTGATTAACTCAACTTCATCTGATTTTAATGCCAAATCTGAAACGGTAGATTGTGCTTTTATTTTTCTAATATTAAAATATTTTTTATCAATCCTTTGAAGACAACTTTACATTCAACAGTTACAGTCTGTTCGTTATTTTCAGAAAATGGGAAGAAAAAATAAAACATTTTCCAGGACCAATTTATTTTTCATAGACAATAGTTCTGAGTATCTGATTTCTCTCTCTAAAATCTAAATTTAGTCTTTTCATACTCTCGATGTTTCTGAAAATACCATTTCAAAATGTTTAAAGTTGTTTTGACGTCACATCCCCCCTACGCCAAACGTCATTGACAATTTCCTGCCTTTTTTACCGAATTGAAAATCTTAGGAAGCCAAAATGGAAAATTCAATTTGGCTTGTTCAACAAAAAAGTGTAATATTCACGTGGGATCTATTTACCTTATCATTCGCTGTTCTGTAGTTAATTGAAATTAACTTTAAATTTGTTTATCTAAGTCCATCTTGGTAAAAATTTCCAAGTTTTCTACGAAAAAAAAATTCACAAAATCTGTGTGAAATCACAGGAAGACAAAATTTATGACTGGCCGGAAAAATATTTTTCACCTACATAAAACACGTGATTCTGATATTTAATATATCGGGAGTGATCTCCCCTAAACTTTCTCGAATATTCTAATATAACACTACGGGGGGAGCAACTCGGGATATAGACAATATTTTTAATCCATTTTAATTAATTACAATTAAAAAAGAATCGCACACCAAGTCAACGCCAAATAAAATATGTAAAATAGGACTTTGTAAATTTACATGCAATTTTGTAGAAATCGGAAATAGCGTACATTACTACTTCCGGTCAACGGAAATTACTCATTATTAGAAGGCAAATAGTTATAACTTTAATTATAAGTGAAATTTAATTTATCTATCTGAAATAGTACTAAAGTTATGGGCTTTTGAAAAATTGAAAATAGAAAAAGTTCCACTTCCGTTTATCGGAAATCGCTGAAAAGTTGATACCGATCGACAAATTTGATATAAATACTTATATATGAAATTTCATCAACCTAACTGTAACGGTACTCAAGTTATCGTGCTTACACACAGTCATAAACACTCACACAGACATACGGACAAGATTGCTAAACTATGTTAAAACGTCGAGATTTACAAAAATATCGATAATTTTTTTGCACGATTCCAATACTTTCTCTATATTCTGTATATACGAGAAAGCAAAAAAAAAGAAAAAAACATGAAGCCCTACTAACAACTAGTAAACGTCAGATGCATAATATATATATATATATATATATATATATATATATATATATATATATATATATATATATATATATATATATATATATATATATAACATTCTGAACTAAATCTGTCAACATATACTCGCAATAACAACCACTTTTTTTATTTTGAAAAACAGAAATGACTTTTTAAATTCTGGCGTAATCGTTTTCATTGTTATTTTTTGTGCCTCTTCTAAATATTTTATATCTATGTACAATTATGTACTGTGAGTTGTTGAATGAATTGTCATCAATTTATGTACTCTGTATCTGTTTCTGTTTTAGTTTGATTTCATATAATTTCAAAAATCTATGTAGACATAAAAATAAAAATAGCTCTGAAAATTAAAACAGCACAAGGAAATAATTACGTAGATATTTTTTTTTAATTTAATTAACACGCTTTTATTTTTTGGTAATATTCTTTTGAAAATATTCCAAAACAATCTTTTTATAAGAAAACTTATCAAAAATTAATTAAAACTTTGAAAAATAAATTAAGTTTCGCTTTCTTATTATAATTTTTTGATTATTAGAGAAATGCTAATTGGTCTAGACGCGATGAGTTTGATAACGATAGCAATGTCTTCTTGTGCTTTTCTTCTGGTCTAATTTCGCGAACATTGTTCTGGCAACTTCAGCGTTTAAATAGTTAACTTTTTCAGCACTGAATTGGCTGGTTTGTCGCTGTGTGTTGTTTGGTCCTGCTGGCTATAGGGCTGGTAAGTAGGTCACCAACCAGTTCTACGGCTCAATAAATCCTGCATGAGCCATAGAACTGGTTGGGGACCTACTTACCAGCCCTATAGTCACCACGTTGAAATTGCTGGGAATACTAAAAATAAAATAAAACTCAATCTCACTTGAAATATGTTCAAAATTTTTGAAAAACATACACGTAGGCCTACTGGTCTAAAAGGATCTGTCTTTTGTGATAGAACAATTGTGAAGTTGAGGAATGAAACTACTCTCGACGATTTAAAAGCATATGTTTGCAAACTTCTAATCAAACTTTTACGAGAAATAAACTGTTATTTTTATGATAGAAGCGTTTAGCTCACACTTTCGTTCAGACATCTATTCGATCGATAATACGGGAGGGGGTCCACACTTCCCCAACCTCCCCAATCCCCCCCCCCCCGGATAAATTGGGGGGGGGGTATAGAAAATATATACCCAAATCATCTTCCACCCCTCCCAATTTTCTCCGAAATTTAAAATGCAACCAGCTTCCCCAGGGAAAAATATCTGAACGAAACCCCTATTTCGTTATTTATAATTATAAATATTTTTTAATGGATACACATTTATATACACATTTATATATTTCCGTGAAACGATTCACCTCAGGTCAGTACTGGCTTTATTCCAGAATCCAAAACCTCTGGCGCAGATAAAAAAAATTAATTAATTACGGAATTTAAAACCACCACTGTCTTTAGTATGTACCTAGGGTCAGTGGCGTAGCGAGGTCGGGTGTCACCCCGTGCGGCACTTAGTGGTGACACCCCCAGAGGCGTAGCGACCCTTCCCGGGGACAAACTTTCAAATTTTCGATTTGCACCCCCCCCCCTCAAACTTTTGATTTGCACCCCCCTCAATATTTTGATTTGCACCCACCCACCCACCCCCACCCCCTCAAACTTGATTTGCACCCCACCCCCCCCTCAAACTTTTGATTTGCACCCCCCTCAATATTTTGATTTGCACCCACCCACCCACCCCCACCCCCTCAAACTTGATTTGCACCCCACCCCCCCCCCCCCCCCCTCAAACTTTTGATTTGCACCCCCCTCAATATTTTGATTTGCACCCACCCACCCACCCCCACCCCCTCAAACTTGATTTGCACCCCCCCCCCTCAAACTTTTGATTTGCACCCCCCTCAATATTTTGATTTGCACCCACCCACCCCCACCCCCTCAAACTTGATTTGCACCCCCCCCCCCATCAAACTTTCGATTTGCACCTCCCCTCAAGTTTTTCTCTATATATTTTACTATTTTTTTGTCTTGGTGTCACCCCCCTAAATGGTGTCACCCGGTGCGGTCCGCACCCCCGCACACCCCCTCGCTACGTCTCTGCATTGCGTAAACCAAAGACAAAATAAAATTTCAAATGTACTATTGGTTGGTTTTGTAAGATTTTATTTTATTTATTTTTATTTTTTTTTATTTTTTTTTTGCAAACGTCAGCGCCAAGAATGTGTACGAAATGTCAGGCAGCCGTAAAATTAGAAGGACGAAAATTAGCATGACAGTCGTGTAAGACAGTCGAAAGACAGTCTGGCTATTGTTGACCAGTGACTAACGAGCGAAAGGTGAGCTGTCTCACATCCACCACAGTGTGTGCTTTAGTGTGGTGTGTGTGTGTGTGTGTGTGTGTGTCCGTGTGTCTGTGCATGTGTAAATATTAGCGTGCGTGCGTGTGTGTGTGGGTGCGTGAGCGTGAACGTGAGAATGTGTGTTTCATTGTTTGTGTTACTGTGTTAGTGTCAGTGTGTGTGTGTATGCGTGTGTGTAGGTGTGTCTTCTAATGTGTGAGGTTGTGTGTGGCTGTTGTTCCTCAGATTAAAAGAGAAATACAATATACATGTATACCATTATCCTGCTGTAGTATGGACCGGTTAGTGCGCTAGACTGCTCATCCGAAAGTCTCGATATCGAATCCGGTTTTAAGTTAGTAGAATGTCCCTGAGTCCACCCAGCTCTGATGGGTAGCCTACCGAATTCACGTTACGGAAAACAGGGGCGGCTGGGCATAGTGCTGACCTCACTATCCCTTCATATGCCGAAAGTCATCTTAATAGATGAACTCTACTTCATCTGCCATGAGTCTTGGACACGAGCGGGGAAAAGATGAGGAGATTATCTAGCTGTAGCGAAGTTACCCTTTCGAACATAACGGTTCATGAGCAGGTGAAGTAGAGTTATCTGATCCCGGCATATAAAGAAATAGTCTGTAAATCGCAATACCCAGCGGTCCTCGATTTCTCTAAACATGTGTCATGTATTTATCAATCGTATGTATCGAGCCCCAGGAACCGAACTCCAGACTTTCGGGTCAGCGCGCTACCCTCCAACCAAGCCGTTGAGCTGCATTTAAAATATTTATTTCGGATATTGTGCTCTTGTGTATATTTATATTAAAAAAATTTATTGATGGCATTTTTTTTTATCTCAAGATCTACGTAAATATTTATAATTTTACTGCTGATTTGTGAAATTGTAAACCCAGAAAATATAAAGTAAAAATGTGTCAACAATAATATTAGTTTTAATAAAGCTTTTGTAAACAACCGGATTTAAAATTTCGTTATTTTATATATATATATATATATCAAGTTTAAAATGTATTAATTTTTGTATTGAAATTATTATGCTATTAAAGAATTCTAAGTTCTTGAAAAACATACAATACCTTTTCTTCTGTAAATTAGTTACTTAAATAAGTAGGGAATAAAAGTCGTATCACCTGTTTAAATGAAAGCATTATGGCAATCATGAATTCTAATTTTCTTGAACAACTATATAAATAAAGCGGGAGTGATCTCTAAACTTTCTCGAATATTCTTAAATAACACTACGGGGGATTGCAACTCGATGATGCGATAAATGACGATATTTTGATAATCTGGTTTTATACTTTTTGCCCGATTACAATAAGTCCCCTATACTCCGTCTATTATGAGGTACTGAGGTGTAAAACTATGAAAACTGTCAAAATTTCATATAATTTGTGTGCACGATTACATTATATCCTCTATACTCTGTATACGAGAAAGGAAAAACACATTTTCTTTTAATTAAGTTATTCAATGGATTTTCCTTTACGGATGTTGTGATGATTTTTTTTTTCGGGCGGTCGCGATTGTCTTGTAAAGCCCGGGGTTCTAGTTGAACATCCCGGCCTTAAGGAGAGGAGGAAATAACTCCGATCGCGTCATAAGTAAACAACAATATCCCGCCCCCTCCCACGCTTTCCACATAGGCGTCTCCCACGCTTGTTTAGCAGACGACAGCAATAATAGTGAAGTGGGCAGTAACCGGATCGGAGAGTATGGTATAAATCTATAATTAGATCGGGAAGTACCCAAAAGAAGAGACGGGTCCGTTTTTTTTTACTCGTTTTTGTGACGTGTTTACAAATATCATGTGTTGTGGGCTATGGGATATTGTGTAAGGGATAGGGTGTGAGGGATAACATAGTGCTCGCACGAGATGAATTAATTATTCATGGAGAGTTCTGACAACTGGCGCAATTGGGCTAAAAGTTTTCGCTTTTAGCCGGGGGTAATGCGTGTGTGCAGTCGCCTTTGATGTGGGTGGCCAAGTTGCTATCTGCTTCAGTGGCCCAGTCGCTACCTGAGGTGACCTAGTTGCTACCTGAGAGTGGCCTAGTCGCTATCTGTCTCAGTGGCCCAGTCGCTATCTGATGGTGGCCCAGTCGCTATCTGCTTCAGTGGCCCAGTCGCTACCTGAGGTGGCCAAGTTGCTATCTGATGGTGGTCCGGTTGTATCGTCGCTACCTGAGGGTGTTCCAGTTACTATCTTAGAATGGCCCAGCCTCTATCTGAACATATCCCAAACATCTCCCCAAAATCACCTTAAAATCTCCACAAAATCTTCCCAACATCTCCCCAACATCCTCACAACATCTCCCCAACATATTCCCAACATCCTAACATCTCCCCATCTCCGCAACATATTCCCAACATCTCCCCAACATCTCCCCGACATCTCCCCGACATCTCCCCAAAATATCAACATCTCCCCAACCACCTAACATCTCCCCAACATCCTCACCACATCTCTCCAACATCTTCCGAACATCTCCCCAACATCTTCTCAACATCTCCCCAACATCTTCTCAACATCCTCACAACATCTCGTCAACACCTGCTCAATGTATCCTAAACATTACCTCCACATTCCTTCAATATCTTTTCACATTATAAACAGCGTCTACATTTGGCCTTATCTTCATCATCAATGTTTAAAGAAACCAAACAAAATTAAAGTTCTCAATGAAATTTGACATTAGCTCTTTGTAATCATATCCAAAGAGGCAATCTTGAGAAAACAAAAAAAAAACTGGCATACGTTGTGATTGTAGGGATGTAGGGGGGGGGGGGACGCAGAATGAATTATATTTTGAAACACCGTCCCATTCACTTCATTCAGACAGAAAAAAATCAACAACAAAAATGAAATCAGATTTTTATTTGAGACAAAAATGTTTAAACAACGACTATAATTTCAGTCTAGAGAGAGAGAGCAATTCACGGACCCTCAACAGCACTACAGTAAAGGTCCTAGGGTACCGCCCAGCTTGTGGAAGACAAGGTGAAGTGACCACTCCATGAACTAAAGTATTCCACGGGGTAAAATACTAAATTGAATTATTCATAATTTTCAAACAATTCAAGTAGAGTCAAAACGTACTAGAAAACAATTCTATTTTCACTCAGACGTCAAAATTATGGCGGCAAAAGTTCGAACCTAGGAACACGACACCTCTAGATCTGGTAATGGAAGTAGTTCGCACACTGCTTATGCATGCGAAAGATATTGCTCTACATTTTCCCTTTATTGATGTTCTATTGCGATTCAATATAAAGGAAAGCAACTCCTAAAGCGTGTATTTATTTGCAAGGGTGGAATATTCCAATAAAAAAATGTTGAGGCGTAGTTTTGAAATGTTTTCTGCCTGTTGAGTAATATTACATACATGGTGTCTAGTTTAAAAATTAAGGGTCTGTTAAATTAATTAGTTAAGGAAGAAATAAAAGACGAATAGAATAAAGTATTTAATGAGTTTTTGGTAGGCAACTTCACAGTATTGCGATTAGCTAAACCATTTGAGGTGATGATGATGATAATGGTGATGATGATGATGATGATTAAGATAATTAAGATGATAATAATAATGACAGTATTGATATAATGTAGATGTTGTTGATATTATGGTTGCTTCTTTGTAACTGTATATTGATAACGATGTAGTTATTGAATTTGTGAAATTAGACAGAGAATAGTAACATCCATCGATTAGACATAAAAGCAAAACTAGTGATAATTTTTGCGTGGCAACTTTTCGAACCATGAATTTCAGATACATGTTTTGATTTGTCTTAGAAGTTGCTAAAGTCTGTTTTAAAATTGCTATCCAAACATCGAAAACACAATTTTGAAACGACTATTTTTAAATCACGATCCAACCTTTAAAATCAGTATTTAGTGTTACATAATAACAATTTTTTTTATAAACGTAGATAAAAACTGTTGTTTCGACATACAAAATTCAATCCCGCTTACAAAGAATTATTTCTATAGTTACTCATTTTTTTCGTTTCGTAAACAAGTCCATTCTTAACTTCATATTTTTTAAATAACCGATAGCATGTATCTGAAAAATAATCTCAATCCGGTTATGAATGGAAAATAGACACGAACCAAAGTTGATTTATGCCGGAGGAATGTAATGGAATATTATGCAGCAAATCTATAGACCAGTAATATTGAATTTATTGTGAAGCTAGAGACGACGAGAGAGATATTTGAAGCTTTAATATTTGAACGCTTTAGGAATTGTCGGCCTTTTGACATTTATAAGAACAAAAAAATTATTTTTCGAAAAATTTCAAAATTCAAAAAAAAAAGTAAAAAAAAAAAGTTCAGAATAAAAAAAAAGAATTTGTGAGCAATAAAGCCGGCACAGACACAAAGCTTCAGAATGTGCCTAAACGTATTTACGTCGTTTCTATCATACAACAATGGGTATACAGCTGTAAGGAAAACAAACGGTAAATATCGGTCACATAAATGTCCGCCTTAAAATAGTTGGATTTAAACCCGACGTGTTTAGAAAATTAACTAGTTCTATAATTTAGAAGCATTAAACTAGAAGAGAAAATATATGTATAGACAATGCTCAAAAAAAGTTTAAAAGTCTTAATAGAATAGACATTATCTGTATAACTTAGAAGAAATAAACTAGATCTAGAAAAGAAAATATCTGTATAGAAATACAATATCAGTATAACTAAAAAAAAATTAAAAACTAGAATAGACATATTTCTGTATCACTTTGAAGAAATAAACTAGCAGTGTTTCTTCCAGATATTTTTTCTCCGGGGGGCACTTGAAATTTTCGGGGGGGGGGGGCGGTAGACTTTTTTTCGGGGGAGGGCGGACACTGTTAAAAGTATATATTTCTATATAAATTACATTTCGTTCGGGGGGGAGGGGTAGACTTTCTTCGGGGGGGGGGGGGGCTCCTGGAAGAAACTCTGTAAACTAGATCTAAAAAGAATGTCCTAATAGAATAGACATTCTCTGTATAAATTAGAAGCAATAAAACTAGATCTAGAAAAGAAAATATCTGTATAAACTTAAACAAATAAAACTACAATAGACAATATCTGTATAACTAACATAAAGAAAAATTAAAAACAGAATTGACTCAGAATCAAACCCGTATGAAACACGTAGGCCTATGTACAACTACAACTCAAGAATCAAACCCTATTTTTAAAAAAAAAAAACGTATCTACAACTTCGGACCAAATGTTCTTAGTCTGCAAGAATAAGTGGGGGAGGGGGGGAAGAGAAGGGAAGACAGGCTGTCGACTGCTACAGACCATTCACGACTTTGAGGGATTATGACGTCACGCACAGCTGTCCCTATTGATTGCTACCATCAAAGTTTCATGCCGACCGGCACCGGATTGTTTTCTCTAGAACCGGACACTACAAGGCACCGCCCACCCACGGTGATTTGGCTGTGTCGATCGGAACAGTGCGGGCCACGATGTCAGGAAGTCTCGTTCATCACTAGACTGACATAACTACCAACATAAATGACATCACTGACATCATCCATGACATCACTGCCAACCTATATGACATCAATGCCAACATCCATTAAATCACTACCAACATCCATTAAATCACTACCAACATCCATTAAATCACTACCAACATCCATGAAATCACTGCAAAAATCTATGACATCACTGCTAATATAGATGACATCACTGCAAACCTACATGACATCATGTCAACGTATATGACATCACTGCCAACATCCATGACATCACTGCTAACATACATGACTGTTACGTTCTGGGTTGGTTTCAGATAAAGGACAACTCTTCGTGACTTCGTTCGCTACTTTTATTCCGTCTCAAATACATTCAAGCGTAGCCCTCGTCCTAATCGCTAGCAACTAACCCGCTGACTGACCCCCTACAATCGTTCACTCGCCCTTTTATACCCGCATTCGACCTTGGGATTACAAGACATAAACCTACAAGGGTAGCTACACAGTAGCGTGAACTCCACTCACACACGCACTCTCCCCTAGTTCTAGACTATTCTAACCTATTCTAATCTAACCTACAACTGACCCGTAACAATGACATCACTGCAAACCTACCTGACATCATGCCAACCTATATGACATCACTGACAGCATCCATTACATTACTGTCAATATTTATGACATTTTTACCAACCTACATTACATAATTGCAAACCGACATGATATCAATTCCAACATCCATGTCATCACAGCCAGCCTACATGTCATCACTGCCAGCATCTATGACATCACTGACAACCTATATGACATCACTGCCAACCTACATGACATCACTGCCAGCATCTATTACAGTGTCACTGAAAACTCGACATTTTAATTCCAGAATCGAACATGTCATTCATTACCCGTGCCACAACGACAGACGTGATACATTTAGAACTTTTTTTTAAAGTTTTATTAAAACAAAATCTTTACCAAAAGCTTCACGTATTACACATTATTGGAAAGCGACATCACTCAGCCGATTTTGTGGGTTATACATTGTGCAACAGCGAGAGTCACATCCCTTCGTATAGTCATATCTTATTTTCTAAGAACCGAAACAAGACGACAAGAGTTTAGTAACGATAAATTCGCAACAGTGAAAGTACATTTGTATTTTTTTTGTCTCGTTCATGAACATGCAAGCAGAATTAGCGGTTGATCAATGTTCCAATTTCAACCTTAATTTTACTGCACAATTCGTTTCATGGCGAATGTTAAGTCAATTAATAATCCGTATGTATTGCACCCTGTGGGCTAAGTAATTCTCCATGAACATTTCCGGTGACCGAAATCGGGTAATTTATTTTATTTCCGGTTTCTAAAAACACTGCGGAATTTGATAATTTTTTATCATATTCTCTTAAACAACCTTTCCCTTTTATTTGTTTTCTCGAAAAAAAAAACATTAGTTTTATTACAACATACCTTGTATTTCCGTAGACTTCTTACATTTATATTCCAAAATAGAAGACAATTTAAGGGGATCTCAATCCCATTTTATTTAAAATTTCTTGCATGTATTTTTTAATCAAAAGATAACATAAATCCTCTCTTTTTTTAAATCCTAAGACAAATCCCAATTTTAAGACAAATCCCAATTTTAAGACAAATGCCAGAAAAAAATCTAGTGCATAAAAGGCTCCTAAAAAGAGAAGTAACGGGATACCCCCTGGGGTACGGCAGACAGGAGGGGAAAGTTGTTAGACCAAACAGGGGTGGGGCAGGATGGTGACAATGACTGACGGTAGTCGCCGGGGCTCCAGCAAGCATCTAATATCATGATCTCTCAGGGGAAGGTACCATCTGAGGTCCCTCAGACAGTTGCGAGGGTAAGATTATGTACATCTGTATATGGGTATGGATATACTTATGAATATACATAGACACATAGAAGCTTAAACATACAGGCACATAGACAAATAGACACAGACCTCTATATAGATGAAAGTCGTAGCCTCCAACACGGACGTAGACGTAGATGGAGAGCCTGGAGACGTAGCCTTAGACGTAGACGTAGAAATGGACGTGTACTTGGAAGAAGTATACACATAAAAAATAAAGACATAAGTGTATGCATAAGCAAGGGCATGGGCATGGGCATGGGCATGGGCATGGACATGGGCATGGGCATGGACATGAGCATGGGCATGGGCATGGACATGGACATGAGCATGGGCATGGGCATGGGCATGGGCATGGGCATGGGCATGGGCATGGGCATGGGCATGGACATGGACATGAGCATGGGCATGGGCATGGGCATGGGCATGGGCATGGGCATGGGCATGGGCATGGGCATGGGCATGGGCATGGGCATGGGCATGGGCATGGGCATGGGCATGGGCATGGGCATGGGCATGGGCATGGGCATGGGCATGGGCATGGGCATGGACCTGGACCTGGACATGGACATGGACATAGAGACATACAGAGCGTTGATGTACATGTATTAGAAAACCTATCCCTTGTCAGCTCAGACCTTGACTTAAATTTATTATTTTACTTTCTCAACTTTATCTTTCTTCTATATAAATTCTGGTAGGTTCGGCGGTTGGGTAGACGTTGCATTACTCCCCCCCCCCCCTCCCCTCTCAGCCCTACGCCCGCCGAACAGATGCCTGAAAGAAACACTGGTTAGAATTATGAGAGAATTTTTTTTTGTTTGTTGAAGTTTATTTTCAACCAAAAAAAAAAAATCTCCACACCATGAAAGATCTGCGTGTTAATAAACAAGCTCATATGTTTGCCGGAAATGAAACATTAATTTCTACAAACAAGGCCTACACAACTTCGGTGTTAATATTACACAAAAACAGTTCTCGTTTGTTATATGGTTTCCTTAGGCTCTCGGGCAGTGGTTCTTAACCTGGGTTCAATCGAACCCATGGGTTCAGTGAGCCAGTCTCAGGGGTTCGATGGAGGTCAAGAACCGCACCCGACTCCTATGATTCACGATCTGATTTTGTCAGTGCGGACAATAAAACTATTAAGAAAGGTTCGGTGAATGCGCATATGAAATTGGTGGGGGTTCAGTGCATCTGAAAAGGTTACGAACCACTGCTCTAAGTCTAAGATACTTGGGGGTTGAGCCAAGGGAAGCTACTCGGCTAATTTTTTTTAAAATTAAAATTTCAAGAGTTATCTCCTGTAAATTTCCATAACATAGGTATACTTTTTCACTCAAACTCGGTTTCTTGTTGATGACTTAGCAGTCGTTACAAGAACTCCTGAGGAGGTTTTCAACACTCAGCTATTTTAATACTGTATCAACATTTGAACGAACAGTTTCTATGTTCATTGATGATAAATTTACTATCAAGAAAATATTTGGAAACATCCAGCAGTGAACATATGGGGAAGGCGAGGGAGGCGGGGGGGGGGGGGGGGCATCATGACACACGAGAGAGGTGGGGTATGGCAGTTACATTTAACTTAGTACAGGCACACCAATCTAGCACACAAATCTCGGGCCACGTCTGCCTGTTCTAAAAAGCATACCCAAAAATTATTTAAAACTTTTTACACCACAATTTTAAGCTAACTCATAAATTTTTATAAATTGGTATTAGTCTCTATTTTTATACAACTTACATAATCAATGAGATCCATATAAACATGAATTGGTTAAAACAAATATACAAATTTATGACCAGTTAAGTGAGGTACAGGGTTTAGAGTTAAAACACCATGTTGAAACACCCAGCTAACAACCCCCATGTAAAACACCCAGCTAATAACCCCCCATGTTAAAACATCCAGCTAATAACCCCCCCCCCCCTGTAAAACACCCAGCTAGCAACCCCCATATAAAACATTTTACTAACAACCCCCATGTTAAAACACCCAGCTAACAACCCCAATGTTAAAACACCCAGCTAACAACCACCATGTTAACACCCAGCTAATAACCCCCATGTAAAACACTTTGCTATCAACCCCCCATGTAAAACACCCAGCTAACAACCCCCCGTGTAAAACACCCAGCTAACAACCCCCCATGTATAACACACCGCTCGCAACCCCCATTTAAAAACTCGGGATATAGACATGATTTTTAATCCATTTTTAATTACTTAAACTTTTTAAAATAGAATACAATCTCGTATAAAAAATAATTTCTCACCAAGTAAATGCCAAACAATGTGTATAATAGTGCGGTATATTATTAGCAGGCCTACTTTATAAATTCACATGCGTTTTTTTTTTTGAGAAATTGGAAATAGCGTCAATTACTACTTCCTGTCAACGGAAATAACTCAAAATTTGAAAGAAAGCAAAGAATTAGATCTTTTACTTATATGTGAAATTTCAATAATCTATCTGAAACAGTATTCAAGTTATAGGCTTTTGAAAAGTTAAAAGTGGAATACGTTCCACTTCCGGTTACCGAAAATTGCTGAAAAGTCGATACAAATTTGATATAACGGTACTCAAGTTATCGTGTTCACAGACACACATACACACATACACACACACACAGACATACGGAAAAGATGGCAAAACGAGAACAACACTTTAAAATACTTTTTATCGCTCAATATAGCACTGTGTCTGCAAAATTAAAATTCCTTTCAGCTACAAAAGATCAGATAAAATAGTGTATCAACAGAGAAAATATGACTATGGAAATATACTTCTTTACGTGCATAGCTGGCAATGTTCCCGTGGAAATGTATTTTTTATGGGCATAGCCGGCTCAAGCAATTTTCTAAGGAAAAATGTATCGGAAAAATATAAAGAATCAAACACTCTTAGGTTTAGACATGACAATTCCTTCCTCCTCCACCACTACTTGGTATGGGTATAAAGGACAGTTTACTTAAGGGAAAAACTAGGGACTCTATATAGCACAAAACTTCAGTTTAAATCTTTTTTTTAATTGTTTTTTTTACGTCTTCAGTTTATATCTTTTTTTTTTAATTCTTTATTTTTTTTTTTTTACTTCTTCAGTTTAAATCTAATATATAAAGTTCAATTCTGTATGTTTGTTTGTAAAATGTAAAATGTTTTTCGTGGATACTTCAATGGATTAAAGTGTTAGATTATTATAGTGCTCATGGTCTAAATTTATGAGTAAAAAAATTACTATTGAAAGTCTTTAAAAACAATTTTCATTTTATATACTTAGAATAATAATTTTCAATTATGAACATTACATAAAATTTTTAAAAAGTGTATCAACGTATATAAAATTTCTAAAATTGTGTCTGAAATGTATTGACTACACAGCTACTTCCCTTTAAAAAACCATTAAATCGGGGGAAGAAAGAATTTACTTTTTATTACTTTGTTTTGGTGTTAAGAAAAAAAATATTACATAATTAGCGGGGATTGATTAAGTGCAATGTCGTTGGTATTTTTAATACTGCCTTTTATTTATTCTATACACTGAACATACTGTTCGCTAATTATTTTTCTAAATCAATAACATTTAATAAGCCAGGTCCTACAAATCTTATATGTTTATTTCTTTCCATTTACGGATAAGCTTGGAGTATTATAATTTTGTTCACTAAATTAAAACAGGCGCGTCTTCCGGCGCCCCTGCACGGTTCGATTTGGCGCCCTGGGCTATCATGTGAGTGCTATGGTGCATAATTTCGTTTTAAACAGTGCGATAGACTATGGATAAGAAAGGTTACTATAGTCTTTAAGTTAATCAAATCCGGGCGTCCTCCGGCACCACGACAGGGTGCTATTTGGCGCCCCGGGCCTTCCCGTGTACACTATGGTACCTACGTTCGCGTAAGTGAGTTCAAAAGACTATGAATAAGTTGGGTACTATAGTCGTTTACAATCAAGCGGTTACGCCGCACGTCGTCATGGTACGATTTGACGCCCAGGGCTAGACTGTGGACACTTAGAGTTTATCTTTGCGTTTGTGTTTTCTTTGTGTTTGAGTTTGGGTTTGCGTTTGTGGTTGTGTTTGCGTTTGGATTTGGGTTTGGGTTTGTTTTCGTTTGCTTTTTTTCTTTGCGTTTGTTTTTTCTTTGTGTTTGTGTTTGCGTTTGTTTTTGTGTTTTCGTTTGTGTTTGTATTTGCGTTTGTGTTATGTTTGCGTTTTTTTTTGTTGTGTGTTTTGGTTTTGTTTGGTTGTAGTTGGGTTTGTGTTTGCGTTTGGATTTGTTTTCGTTTGCTTTTTTTTTTGCCTTAGTGTTTGTGTTTTCTTTGTGTTTGTGGTTGGGTTTGTCTTCGCGTTTGTTTTTGTGTTTTCGTTTGTGTTTGTTTTGTGTTAGTGTTAGTATTATGTTTGCGTTTTTTGTGTGTTTTGGTTGGTTGTCGTTAGGGTGGGCAATGCCTAATAAATTCTGATTACTAAACACACAAGTTATGGTCCTTTACAGATACGTTTTCATAGATGCCAGTGCAGAGCCTGTCAGGGACGGCTAGTATATTATATAATTCTCTATGTTTAGCCAGCAGTGACAATTCGTGTTTCTTTGGGCGGTTCTATCTCTCTAGCTGAGTGTATTGATTAGACATTTTTCTTAGTTAATAGATATGAATATTGCATGGTTGGGAAAAGGAAGGAAACGTAAACTGGTTTTTAATATATTGGCTAGTTTAGTTTAGACAGCTATGATATAGTGGCAAGTTGGGTCCAAACTGGACGTCTATGGGGCAAGGGAAGTAGAGTTCACCTGTTTCTGCAACCTCGCGTATGAAGGGATAGTGTGGTCAGCACTTTGCCCTGTCGCCTTTACTTTCCCTAACGTGAGTTAGCATCAAAGCTACGTGGACTCAAGGACGGTTTACTGAGTTGAACCCAGATTCGAACTCAAGACTTACGGTTTAGCAGTCTAGCTCTCTACTGCAATGTCACTCTGTCCCTTATGGGGCAGGTTAGGTAAGATGTATTGGCGAATTATGGCAGGTTATGTAAGATGTATATAGATCCGTCTGTCTGTCTGTCTTTATGTCTGTCCTTCCGTCTGTCCGTCCGTCCGTCCGTCCGTCTGTCCGTCCGTCCGTCCGTCCGTCCGTCCGTCCGTCCGTACGTCCGTCCGTACGTCCGTCCGTCCGGCCGTCTGTCTGTCTGTCTATCTGTCTGTCTGTCTGTCTGTCCGTCTGTCTGTCTGTCTGCTTGTCCGTCCGTCCGTCCGTCCGTCCGTCCGTCCGTCTGTCCGTCTGTCTGTCTGTCTGTCCGTCTGTCCGTCTGTCCGTCTGTCCGTCTGTCCGTCTGTCTGTCTGTCTGTCTGTCTCTCTGTCTGTCTGTCTGTCTCTCTGTCTGTCTGTCTGTCTCTCTGTCTGTCTGCCTGTCTGTCTCTCTGTCTGTCTGTCTGTCTGTCTGTCTCTCTGTCTCTCTGTCTCTCTGTCTCTCTGTCTCTCTGTCTGTCTCTCTGTCTGTCACCCAGTAATCCGCCACGGGATAAATCAGTGATTACTTTTCTCACCAATAGTAGTGGATGAATTGGTAGGGGAGTGAGGAATAGCGCTACACTGCTAAATCGAAAAAGTCGAATAGAATCCGGGTCTGTCAAAAGAACTTCCTTGGTCTACCCAGCTTTGATCGGGACCTAATTCACGTTTGGGAAAGTAAAAGCTGCTGAGCATAGTGCTTACAACACTATCCCTTCCTATGTTGGTTTTTACAAGAAAAGTCAATGTTTTAACACTTCAAACACACGTTTATTTCATTTATTTCATTTATTTTCTGAATATCAAACATGTTCACACTCTCAGCTGTCATTATCTCCTACCCAAACATTGAAAACCATTGAAAAACAAAAAATAGAATAAGTTCCACTTCCGGCTATAGGGAATCGCTGAAAAGTTGATACAGAACTATAAATTTGAAATAAATTATAGTTTTTTTAATTAATAGGGTTATTAAAAAAAGTATTTTAAACACGTAATTGTTTTTTCTCATTAAAGTTATTATTTTCAAAAATGGACAATGTATCCGAAAGTGCAAGACACCCATCATGACGAAAAAAAACAAAATTTGGTGATTTTTTACGGATCATATCCCCTTAACCCGTATGTTTGTATGTTATTAGTTATTTTTACTATACATTACACATTCGATCAATATCCATTTAACATGAAATAATGAAAAGCATCCACCGATATTTGACTGCACTCAGCACACTTATTTTACAACTTCAAATTATTAATAGGCTACATCTGCCGTTGTTTAAATCTGAAAGTGTGGTGCCTTGGTGTATAAACGTATAGGTCTACAAAAGATGCTTAAAAATTAAGCAACTGTTTATATAGTAAGAAAATGATGATTTCGTTTGATTAAGGAATAAGAAAGTTCATTTCGCAGAGATAATTGCGAGTGATTATGCAGTCCTCATCGTTCAGAGGATTGTAAAGTTGGTTGTATTCCACACAGTCTTCATCTCCATTGGTACTGCTTGGCTGGTCTAATAAAATAAAACAAAATAAAAATACAAATTTATTTTTCAAAAAGTTCCAGTTTACATTCTATCTTAATTTCTCCCTGTCATACAGCCATAACTGGCTCAGAGGCGTAGCGACCCTTCCCGGCCCGTGGGGACAAACTTTCTCAATTTCTCCCTGTCATATAGCCATAACTGGCTACAGCTACAATCTTGTCTAAAGCTCTGCATTCAGAAACAGGATGGTGGTTTAGGCATTTTAAGCATCCATGTAACCAGCCGCTGGACCCGTCGGTTTCCGACCGGCTTTTTTCTAATGGGTTTCAGAATCATGTCCAGGAAAGTAAAAGCGGCTGGACATAGTGCAGACTGCATGATAAATCAAAAAGCAACACCTTTGTTTTTTTGTCTTTGGGATCCTCCATAAATGACGTCACACGCCGGGGGGGGGGGGGGAGGGGTTCAGACTTTTGTGACGATGTGTGACGAGGAAGTAGGGGGTAGAGACAGTGTGACGTCACGTTGTCTTAATGCCACGAATTGATAAACATGCCTTTTTTTTTAGAAAAATAAACGCACTAAATACAAAATAATTTTTTTTACATTGGTTGCGATACTTCTAACAAAATGTATACTTTTGTGTAAATCAGGGGTCTCCAAACTACGGCCCGCGGGCCGGATGCGGCCCGCGAGGTCCTCTCATCCGGCCCGCGGAGATCTTATTGTCCACGGACAAAAATGTTTGTTGGAGGTGGCTGAGGAACTTTGCTCAGAAATTTCAAAACAATTACAAAATGTAGCTTTTGGTACAACTACCGTTGCCCACCGTGTTGCAGAAATTGGTGAAAACATGTTGACTCAAGTGGCGAAAAATGCAAGCAAGTTTCGCAATTTTTCAATTGTAATGGATGAGTCGCTGGAAAGATGTTCCACCTCTCAACTGCTTGTGTTTATTAGAAGTGTGGATGAAGACATGAACATAACACAAGAGCTGGCTTCCCTACATAACATGTATAGCACTGTTACCGGAGATGATATATTCAATGAGTTGAAAAAAACATTTGCTGATTATAACTTCATATAGGTCTTCAAGGCGTAAGCAACAGCTTAGCGAAGAACAATTTGAGAACAAATCGGACCTGGAGTGTGTTGTTGGCCCCCGACAGTGTTTCTTTCAGACTTTTTTCTCCGGGAGTGGGGGGTTGACGACGACACTTGAAATTTGTATATATTTATATATAATTTATATTTGGGGGGGGGGGGGGGCAGACATTTTCGGGAGCTGAGGGGCTTTACAACCCTAAAGAGATGCCTGGAAAAAAACTCTGGCCCCCGGACTGATTTTTTATAGTTAATGCGGCCCTTGGGCTGAAAAGTTTGGAGACCCCTGGTGTAAATTATCAAAAGATTGTGAAATAATATATCGTTGTTCTAATTAAATTGCCCTATAATTTGACGAAGTATGTTTGTAGTAGACTGCCGTATTTGCGAATTTGTCAATAGTGCTATTTGACTAAAGGTCGGAAGCATGTCAACTAGTGAGAGTAAGGCATAGGTATCAGTGTAATGCTCATGTTCTTTAGCGTTTACAGAGTAGGGCAGTCATAATAAAACTTTAAACCCCGTTCCCCGAATATTTTATTCAAAAACTATTTACAGAACTTATGTTCACACATAGGGCTGCTACTCTTGCCCTTGATGACACGCCTTATCTCCCTTACTTCATTGTGTTCATGTCGGTAGCTCATGTTAGTTAATTAAACGATCTAGAGGAATAAAATACTTTTAAAAACTTTTTTAAAAACCACGTTTTTCTTGTGGACTAAAAAGTAGAAAATAAATTTTTCTTCCGACCCTAGGGGATCTACCAATGACTGCTCGTAGATTTTGTGCTTCCTCGAGCTGTGCAGGTTCTTGTGATGACTGTTCATACATTTGATGACAAAAAAACGTGGGTACGTTCACCATCAAATTTCCCGACCCATCTGCCCGACCCACGTTTTTTGTCATCAAATTTTCATTTTAATCTGCAAAAGCTACATTCTGTACATTATTATTTTCAAACTACGTCATATATTTTTCTCTTCTCTGATAAAAAATGTTCCAGAATCGAACATGTCATTCATTCCCGTGCCACAAGTACAGACGTGATACATTTAGAACTTTTTTTAAAGTTTTATTAAAACAAAATCTTTTCCAAAAGCTTCACGTATTACACATTATTGTAAAGCGACATCACTCAGCCGATTTTGTGGGTTATACATTGTGCAACAGCGAGAGTCACATCCCTTCGTATAATCATATCTTATTTTCTAAGAACCGAAACAAGACGACAAGAGTTAAGCAACGATAAATTCGCAACAGTGAAAGTACATTTGTGTTTTTTTTGTCTCGTTCATGAACATGCAAGCAGAATTAGCGGTTGATCAATGTTCCAATTTCAACCTTAATTTTACTACACAATTCGTTTCATGGCGAATGTTAAGTCAATTAATAATCCGTATGTATTGCACCCTGTGGGCTAAGTAATTCTCCATGAACATTTCCGGTGACCGAAATCGGGTAATTTATTTTATTTCCGGTTTCTAAAAACACTGCGGAATTTGATAATTTTTTATCATATTCTCTTAAACAACCTTTCCCTTTTATTTGTTTTCTCGAAAAAAAAAACATTAGTTTTATTACAACATACCTTGTATTTCCGTAGACTTCTTACATTTATATTCCAAAATAGAAGACAATTTAAGGGGATCTCAATCCCATTTTATTTAAAATTTCTTGCATGTATTTTTTAATCAAAAGATAACATAAATCCTCTCTTTTTTTAAATCCTAAGACGAATCCCAATTTTAAGACAAATCCCAATTTTAAGACAAATGCCAGAAAAAAATCTAGTGCATAAAAGGCTCCTAAAAAGAGAAGTAACGGGATACCCCCTGGGGTACGGCAGACAGGAGGGGAAAGTTGTTAGACCAAACAGGGGTGGGGCAGGATGGTGACAATGACTGACGGTAGTCGCCGGGGCTCCAGCAAGCATCTAATATCATGATCTCTCAGGGGAAGGTACCATCTGAGGTCCCTCAGACAGTTGCGAGGGTAAGATTATGTACATCTGTATATGGGTATGGATATACTTATGAATATACATAGACACATAGAAGCTTAAACATACAGGCACATAGACAAATAGACACAGACCTCTATATAGATGAAAGTCGTAGCCTCCAACACGGACGTAGACGTAGATGGAGAGCCTGGAGACGTAGCCTTAGACGTAGACGTAGAAATGGACGTGTACTTGGAAGAAGTATACACATAAAAAATAAAGACATAAGTGTATGCATAAGCAAGGGCATGGGCATGGGCATGGGCATGGGCATGGACATGGGCATGGGCATGGACATGAGCATGGGCATGGGCATGGACATGGACATGAGCATGGGCATGGGCATGGGCATGGGCATGGGCATGGGCATGGGCATGGGCATGGACATGGACATGAGCATGGGCATGGGCATGGGCATGGGCATGGGCATGGGCATGGGCATGGGCATGGGCATGGGCATGGGCATGGGCATGGGCATGGGCATGGGCATGGGCATGGGCATGGGCATGGGCATGGGCATGGGCATGGGCATGGGCATGGGCATGGGCATGGGCATGGGCATGGGCATGGGCATGGGCATGGGCATGGGCATGGGCATGGGCATGGGCATGGACCTGGACCTGGACAGACATGGACATAGAGACATACAGAGCGTTGATGTACATGTATTAGAAAACCTATCCCTTGTCAGCTCAGACCTTGACTTAAATTTATTATTTTACTTTCTCAACTTTATCTTTCTTCTATATAAATTCTGGTAGGTTCGGCGGTTGGGTAGACGTTGCATTACTCCCCCCCCCCCCTCCCCTCTCAGCCCTACGCCCGCCGAACAGATGCCTGAAAGAAACACTGGTTAGAATTATGAGAGAATTTTTTTTTGTTTGTTGAAGTTTATTTTCAACCAAAAAAAAAAAATCTCCACACCATGAAAGATCTGCGTGTTAATAAACAAGCTCATATGTTTGCCGGAAATGAAACATTAATTTCTACAAACAAGGCCTACACAACTTCGGTGTTAATATTACACAAAAACAGTTCTCGTTTGTTATATGGTTTCCTTAGGCTCTCGGGCAGTGGTTCTTAACCTGGGTTCAATCGAACCCATGGGTTCAGTGAGCCAGTCTCAGGGGTTCGATGGAGGTCAAGAACCGCACCCGACTCCTATGATTCACGATCTGATTTTGTCAGTGCGGACAATAAAACTATTAAGAAAGGTTCGGTGAATGCGCATATGAAATTGGTGGGGGTTCAGTGCATCTGAAAAGGTTACGAACCACTGCTCTAAGTCTAAGATACTTGGGGGTTGAGCCAAGGGAAGCTACTCGGCTAATTTTTTTTAAAATTAAAATTTCAAGAGTTATCTCCTGTAAATTTCCATAACATAGGTATACTTTTTCACTCAAACTCGGTTTCTTGTTGATGACTTAGCAGTCGTTACAAGAACTCCTGAGGAGGTTTTCAACACTCAGCTATTTTAATACTGTATCAACATTTGAACGAACAGTTTCTATGTTCATTGATGATAAATTTACTATCAAGAAAATATTTGGAAACATCCAGCAGTGAACATATGGGGAAGGCGAGGGAGGCGGGGGGGGGGGGGGGGCATCATGACACACGAGAGAGGTGGGGTATGGCAGTTACATTTAACTTAGTACAGGCACACCAATCTAGCACACAAATCTCGGGCCACGTCTGCCTGTTCTAAAAAGCATACCCAAAAATTATTTAAAACTTTTTACACCACAATTTTAAGCTAACTCATAAATTTTTATAAATTGGTATTAGTCTCTATTTTTATACAACTTACATAATCAATGAGATCCATATAAACATGAATTGGTTAAAACAAATATACAAATTTATGACCAGTTAAGTGAGGTACAGGGTTTAGAGTTAAAACACCATGTTGAAACACCCAGCTAACAACCCCCATGTAAAACACCCAGCTAATAACCCCCCATGTTAAAACATCCAGCTAATAACCCCCCCCCCCCTGTAAAACACCCAGCTAGCAACCCCCATATAAAACATTTTACTAACAACCCCCATGTTAAAACACCCAGCTAACAACCCCAATGTTAAAACACCCAGCTAACAACCACCATGTTAACACCCAGCTAATAACCCCCATGTAAAACACTTTGCTATCAACCCCCCATGTAAAACACCCAGCTAACAACCCCCCGTGTAAAACACCCAGCTAACAACCCCCCATGTATAACACACCGCTCGCAACCCCCATTTAAAAACTCGGGATATAGACATGATTTTTAATCCATTTTTAATTACTTAAACTTTTTAAAATAGAATACAATCTCGTATAAAAAATAATTTCTCACCAAGTAAATGCCAAACAATGTGTATAATAGTGCGGTATATTATTAGCAGGCCTACTTTATAAATTCACATGCGTTTTTTTTTTTGAGAAATTGGAAATAGCGTCAATTACTACTTCCTGTCAACGGAAATAACTCAAAATTTGAAAGAAAGCAAAGAATTAGATCTTTTACTTATATGTGAAATTTCAATAATCTATCTGAAACAGTATTCAAGTTATAGGCTTTTGAAAAGTTAAAAGTGGAATACGTTCCACTTCCGGTTACCGAAAATTGCTGAAAAGTCGATACAAATTTGATATAACGGTACTCAAGTTATCGTGTTCACAGACACACATACACACATACACACACACACAGACATACGGAAAAGATGGCAAAACGAGAACAACACTTTAAAATACTTTTTATCGCTCAATATAGCACTGTGTCTGCAAAATTAAAATTCCTTTCAGCTACAAAAGATCAGATAAAATAGTGTATCAACAGAGAAAATATGACTATGGAAATATACTTCTTTACGTGCATAGCTGGCAATGTTCCCGTGGAAATGTATTTTTTATGGGCATAGCCGGCTCAAGCAATTTTCTAAGGAAAAATGTATCGGAAAAATATAAAGAATCAAACACTCTTAGGTTTAGACATGACAATTCCTTCCTCCTCCACCACTACTTGGTATGGGTATAAAGGACAGTTTACTTAAGGGAAAAACTAGGGACTCTATATAGCACAAAACTTCAGTTTAAATCTTTTTTTTAATTGTTTTTTTTACGTCTTCAGTTTATATCTTTTTTTTTTAATTCTTTATTTTTTTTTTTTTTACTTCTTCAGTTTAAATCTAATATATAAAGTTCAATTCTGTATGTTTGTTTGTAAAATGTAAAATGTTTTTCGTGGATACTTCAATGGATTAAAGTGTTAGATTATTATAGTGCTCATGGTCTAAATTTATGAGTAAAAAAATTACTATTGAAAGTCTTTAAAAACAATTTTCATTTTATATACTTAGAATAATAATTTTCAATTATGAACATTACATAAAATTTTTAAAAAGTGTATCAACGTATATAAAATTTCTAAAATTGTGTCTGAAATGTATTGACTACACAGCTACTTCCCTTTAAAAAACCATTAAATCGGGGGAAGAAAGAATTTACTTTTTATTACTTTGTTTTGGTGTTAAGAAAAAAAATATTACATAATTAGCGGGGATTGATTAAGTGCAATGTCGTTGGTATTTTTAATACTGCCTTTTATTTATTCTATACACTGAACATACTGTTCGCTAATTATTTTTCTAAATCAATAACATTTAATAAGCCAGGTCCTACAAATCTTATATGTTTATTTCTTTCCATTTACGGATAAGCTTGGAGTATTATAATTTTGTTCACTAAATTAAAACAGGCGCGTCTTCCGGCGCCCCTGCACGGTTCGATTTGGCGCCCTGGGCTATCATGTGAGTGCTATGGTGCATAATTTCGTTTTAAACAGTGCGATAGACTATGGATAAGAAAGGTTACTATAGTCTTTAAGTTAATCAAATCCGGGCGTCCTCCGGCACCACGACAGGGTGCTATTTGGCGCCCCGGGCCTTCCCGTGTACACTATGGTACCTACGTTCGCGTAAGTGAGTTCAAAAGACTATGAATAAGTTGGGTACTATAGTCGTTTACAATCAAGCGGTTACGCCGCACGTCGTCATGGTACGATTTGACGCCCAGGGCTAGACTGTGGACACTTAGAGTTTATCTTTGCGTTTGTGTTTTCTTTGTGTTTGAGTTTGGGTTTGCGTTTGTGGTTGTGTTTGCGTTTGGATTTGGGTTTGGGTTTGTTTTCGTTTGCTTTTTTTCTTTGCGTTTGTTTTTTCTTTGTGTTTGTGTTTGCGTTTGTTTTTGTGTTTTCGTTTGTGTTTGTATTTGCGTTTGTGTTATGTTTGCGTTTTTTTTTGTTGTGTGTTTTGGTTTTGTTTGGTTGTAGTTGGGTTTGTGTTTGCGTTTGGATTTGTTTTCGTTTGCTTTTTTTTTTGCCTTAGTGTTTGTGTTTTCTTTGTGTTTGTGGTTGGGTTTGTCTTCGCGTTTGTTTTTGTGTTTTCGTTTGTGTTTGTTTTGTGTTAGTGTTAGTATTATGTTTGCGTTTTTTGTGTGTTTTGGTTGGTTGTCGTTAGGGTGGGCAATGCCTAATAAATTCTGATTACTAAACACACAAGTTATGGTCCTTTACAGATACGTTTTCATAGATGCCAGTGCAGAGCCTGTCAGGGACGGCTAGTATATTATATAATTCTCTATGTTTAGCCAGCAGTGACAATTCGTGTTTCTTTGGGCGGTTCTATCTCTCTAGCTGAGTGTATTGATTAGACATTTTTCTTAGTTAATAGATATGAATATTGCATGGTTGGGAAAAGGAAGGAAACGTAAACTGGTTTTTAATATATTGGCTAGTTTAGTTTAGACAGCTATGATATAGTGGCAAGTTGGGTCCAAACTGGACGTCTATGGGGCAAGGGAAGTAGAGTTCACCTGTTTCTGCAACCTCGCGTATGAAGGGATAGTGTGGTCAGCACTTTGCCCTGTCGCCTTTACTTTCCCTAACGTGAGTTAGCATCAAAGCTACGTGGACTCAAGGACGGTTTACTGAGTTGAACCCAGATTCGAACTCAAGACTTACGGTTTAGCAGTCTAGCTCTCTACTGCAATGTCACTCTGTCCCTTATGGGGCAGGTTAGGTAAGATGTATTGGCGAATTATGGCAGGTTATGTAAGATGTATATAGATCCGTCTGTCTGTCTGTCTTTATGTCTGTCCTTCCGTCTGTCCGTCCGTCCGTCCGTCCGTCTGTCCGTCCGTCCGTCCGTCCGTCCGTCCGTCCGTACGTCCGTCCGTACGTCCGTCCGTCCGGCCGTCTGTCTGTCTGTCTATCTGTCTGTCTGTCTGTCTGTCCGTCTGTCTGTCTGTCTGCTTGTCCGTCCGTCCGTCCGTCCGTCCGTCTGTCCGTCTGTCTGTCTGTCTGTCCGTCTGTCCGTCTGTCCGTCTGTCCGTCTGTCCGTCTGTCTGTCTGTCTGTCTGTCTCTCTGTCTGTCTGTCTGTCTCTCTGTCTGTCTGTCTGTCTCTCTGTCTGTCTGCCTGTCTGTCTCTCTGTCTGTCTGTCTGTCTGTCTGTCTCTCTGTCTCTCTGTCTCTCTGTCTCTCTGTCTCTCTGTCTGTCTCTCTGTCTGTCACCCAGTAATCCGCCACGGGATAAATCAGTGATTACTTTTCTCACCAATAGTAGTGGATGAATTGGTAGGGGAGTGAGGAATAGCGCTACACTGCTAAATCGAAAAAGTCGAATAGAATCCGGGTCTGTCAGAAGAACTTCCTTGGTCTACCCAGCTTTGATCGGGACCTAATTCACGTTTGGGAAAGTAAAAGCTGCTGAGCATAGTGCTTACAACACTATCCCTTCCTATGTTGGTTTTTACAAGAAAAGTCAATGTTTTAACACTTCAAACACACGTTTATTTCATTTATTTCATTTATTTTCTGAATATCAAACATGTTCACACTCTCAGCTGTCATTATCTCCTACCCAAACATTGAAAACCATTGAAAAACAAAAAATAGAATAAGTTCCACTTCCGGCTATAGGGAATCGCTGAAAAGTTGATACAGAACTATAAATTTGAAATAAATTATAGTTTTTTTAATTAATAGGGTTATTAAAAAAAGTATTTTAAACACGTAATTGTTTTTTCTCATTAAAGTTATTATTTTCAAAAATGGACAATGTATCCGAAAGTGCAAGACACCCATCATGACGAAAAAAAACAAAATTTGGTGATTTTTTACGGATCATATCCCCTTAACCCGTATGTTTGTATGTTATTAGTTATTTTTACTATACATTACACATTCGATCAATATCCATTTAACATGAAATAATGAAAAGCATCCACCGATATTTGACTGCACTCAGCACACTTATTTTACAACTTCAAATTATTAATAGGCTACATCTGCCGTTGTTTAAATCTGAAAGTGTGGTGCCTTGGTGTATAAACGTATAGGTCTACAAAAGATGCTTAAAAATTAAGCAACTGTTTATATAGTAAGAAAATGATGATTTCGTTTGATTAAGGAATAAGAAAGTTCATTTCGCAGAGATAATTGCGAGTGATTATGCAGTCCTCATCGTTCAGAGGATTGTAAAGTTGGTTGTATTCCACACAGTCTTCATCTCCATTGGTACTGCTTGGCTGGTCTAATAAAATAAAACAAAATAAAAATACAAATTTATTTTTCAAAAAGTTCCAGTTTACATTCTATCTTAATTTCTCCCTGTCATACAGCCATAACTGGCTCAGAGGCGTAGCGACCCTTCCCGGCCCGTGGGGACAAACTTTCTCAATTTCTCCCTGTCATATAGCCATAACTGGCTACAGCTACAATCTTGTCTAAAGCTCTGCATTCAGAAACAGGATGGTGGTTTAGGCATTTTAAGCATCCATGTAACCAGCCGCTGGACCCGTCGGTTTCCGACCGGCTTTTTTCTAATGGGTTTCAGAATCATGTCCAGGAAAGTAAAAGCGGCTGGACATAGTGCAGACTGCATGATAAATCAAAAAGCAACACCTTTGTTTTTTTGTCTTTGGGATCCTCCATAAATGACGTCACACGCCGGGGGGGGGGGGGAGGGGTTCAGACTTTTGTGACGATGTGTGACGAGGAAGTAGGGGGTAGAGACAGTGTGACGTCACGTTGTCTTAATGCCACGAATTGATAAACATGCCTTTTTTTTTAGAAAAATAAACGCACTAAATACAAAATAATTTTTTTTACATTGGTTGCGATACTTCTAACAAAATGTATACTTTTGTGTAAATCAGGGGTCTCCAAACTACGGCCCGCGGGCCGGATGCGGCCCGCGAGGTCCTCTCATCCGGCCCGCGGAGATCTTATTGTCCACGGACAAAAATGTTTGTTGGAGGTGGCTGAGGAACTTTGCTCAGAAATTTCAAAACAATTACAAAATGTAGCTTTTGGTACAACTACCGTTGCCCACCGTGTTGCAGAAATTGGTGAAAACATGTTGACTCAAGTGGCGAAAAATGCAAGCAAGTTTCGCAATTTTTCAATTGTAATGGATGAGTCGCTGGAAAGATGTTCCACCTCTCAACTGCTTGTGTTTATTAGAAGTGTGGATGAAGACATGAACATAACACAAGAGCTGGCTTCCCTACATAACATGTATAGCACTGTTACCGGAGATGATATATTCAATGAGTTGAAAAAAACATTTGCTGATTATAACTTCATATAGGTCTTCAAGGCGTAAGCAACAGCTTAGCGAAGAACAATTTGAGAACAAATCGGACCTGGAGTGTGTTGTTGGCCCCCGACAGTGTTTCTTTCAGACTTTTTTCTCCGGGAGTGGGGGGTTGACGACGACACTTGAAATTTGTATATATTTATATATAATTTATATTTGGGGGGGGGGCAGACATTTTCGGGAGCTGAGGGGCTTTACAACCCTAAAGAGATGCCTGGAAAAAAACTCTGGCCCCCGGACTGATTTTTTATAGTTAATGCGGCCCTTGGGCTGAAAAGTTTGGAGACCCCTGGTGTAAATTATCAAAAGATTGTGAAATAATATATCGTTGTTCTAATTAAATTGCCCTATAATTTGACGAAGTATGTTTGTAGTAGACTGCCGTATTTGCGAATTTGTCAATAGTGCTATTTGACTAAAGGTCGGAAGCATGTCAACTAGTGAGAGTAAGGCATAGGTATCAGTGTAATGCTCATGTTCTTTAGCGTTTACAGAGTAGGGCAGTCATAATAAAACTTTAAACCCCGTTCCCCGAATATTTTATTCAAAAACTATTTACAGAACTTATGTTCACACATAGGGCTGCTACTCTTGCCCTTGATGACACGCCTTATCTCCCTTACTTCATTGTGTTCATGTCGGTAGCTCATGTTAGTTAATTAAACGATCTAGAGGAATAAAATACTTTTAAAAACTTTTTTAAAAACCACGTTTTTCTTGTGGACTAAAAAGTAGAAAATAAATTTTTCTTCCGACCCTAGGGGATCTACCAATGACTGCTCGTAGATTTTGTGCTTCCTCGAGCTGTGCAGGTTCTTGTGATGACTGTTCATACATTTGATGACAAAAAAACGTGGGTACGTTCACCATCAAATTTCCCGACCCATCTGCCCGACCCACGTTTTTTGTCATCAAATGTATGAACAGTCATCACAAGAACCTGCACAGCTCGAGGAAGCACAAAATCTACGAGCAGTCATTGGTAGATCCCCTAGGGTCGGAAGAAAAATTTATTTTCTACTTTTTAGTCCACAAGAAAAACGTGGTTTTTTAAAAAGTTTGTTTAAGTATTTTATTTTCTCCTTTTTAGTCCGTTGCTTCACATGAAAAACGTGGTTTTTAAAAAGTTTTTATATAGTTTATTTTCTACTTTATCTAATGACTTGATTAAGTATGACTTGACTAAGTGTTTTTAAATACATAAAAATTTAGAGGATTTTTTGGCTACCCATCAGAGTTGGGTGGACTCAGGGACGGTCTACTGACTTAAACCCGGATTCGAACTCGAGACTAACGGGTTAGCAGTCCAACTCTCTACCGCTAGACCACTCCGCCACTGATAAAACCTCTTAATTTTGTTTTGATAAATCTGGATTGATAATTTTTGCTTTAGAAATCATGTCCTCAATTTTAGGGTCCTTGGGGCGTAATTTAATTAAGCTAATTTAGGTCTCTAATTGCTAGTTTTTATGATTGCATCTGAAATTGTTAGGCGAAAATAGCCTGCATGCCGAATTTCAGATGTCTAGAGCAATCAGAAGTGGGCTAATTTTCGTTGTCAATTTTAACAACAAACCCACAAACAAACAAACGCAAAGCTGAGTTAAGAAAAACGTGTTAAAAATAACTGGTCATACGATCAGTTCCAAGGTCGAGAGCACGAGATTTTTGTAGGTGCGAGGAAAAAAAAGCGGATGGAGAGTCTTTACTATTAAAATCTATAACATTACAATTGCTTTGTAAGAGATGACATCCACTAAGTCCATCATATAGACTACAATGAACTATACCATGAAAACAGTTAAATAATTCGCATACTATACAGAGTTTCTTCCAGGCATCTCTTCGCCCCCCCCCCCCCCCCCCCGAAAAAAGTCTAACGCCCCCCCCCCCCGGGAAAAACGTCTGGAAGAAACACTGATACTATACTCAATATATTGTTATTCAAACGTGAGTCGTCATGTCTGCGAGAAATATCTACGTTTACATCAAGTATTTTAAAATAATGTAATCCTTTCAGCTTTAACATTGCCTCGAAGTTTTATTGTTTACCTGCTGGTTCCACGTATGGGTCCAGCACGCTCATTGTCAACGCTCTGGCTGTGTCAACGAGGGGGGATGGGGTGGAGTGTGACGTCATTTTAGAGGGGTGTCTGACTTTTTGTGACGATGTGTGACGTAGGTAGGAGGGTGTAAAAAATTGGCAAAAAATCGTGACGTCATTTATGGATGACACGACCCCTTAGAACACAAGTGATAACTAAACCACATTTTGTGTACTTTAAATTTATAAATAAACTAGCCGTCCCGGCCAGGCCCTACCCTGGCCTTTGTGAAAAACCTATCTGTAAATGACATTGGCTTGTGAGTTTATTAAAGCATATATCGGGCTTAGCCTGGGTTTAGGAATTATATTACTTTTCGAATTCAACCAAACCACAACCAACTAAAACCAAAACACAAAAAACAAACGCAAACATAGCGCAAACACAAATGCAAACATAAACGAAAACTCAAACCCAAACACAAATACAAACTCAAACTCTAACTCAAACGCTAACACAAAAGCAAACACAAACACAAATACAAACGCAAACACAAACGCAAACATCAAAGCGAACAAAAAACGCAAACACAAACATAAACGCAAACACAAACGCAAACACAAAAGCAAACACAAACGTTTCAATAGTCTATAGAAAACACTAAACCGAAAGTATACGCCTTGGCACTCACGGGAAGGCCCGGGGCGACAGTGGCACTCTCTCTGTGCTCCGGACGACGCCCGTATTCGATTCAGATAAGGACTATAGTAGCTTTTCGTATCCTTAGTCTATCGCACTGTTTAAAACGAAATTATGCACCATAGCGCTCACAGAATAGACCAGGGCGCCAAATCGAAGACAGTCTACTAGTATATATATATATATATATATATATATGTATGTATATATATATATATGTATATATATATATATATATATATATATATATATATATATATATATATATATATATATATATATATATATATATATATATATATATATATATATATATATATATATATATATATATATAAATATATATATATATATATATATATATATATATATAACGATTTTAAAAAATTGAACCCCCACCCCCATGAAACGATCCTGGCTACGCCACTGCTCTAGGTCATATGCGAACACATTTTTTTTTACAATTTATACTTTTTTTAAAGTAATAAACATCCCCCGTTTAAATTCTGACTTCGTCACTGTAGAGGGAAATGTACATCATTCAATGTCAAAATGTGTAAGATTCATGAGTAGTCTACATACACACGTTAAAGATTGTTCTCGTCCAGTTGTAGGTAAGTGTGGTGCCATCATCCACCCACTTGAACACGCCCTCCGTCTCCATGTCATCCAGACCTACCCAGAAGTTGAAGCGGAATGTACCGGCGATCGTCTTCAAGATGTTGAACTTTTCTTGTGTCTTTATTGTGTAGAGGTTACCGCCAAATTCTGAAACAGTTTGCAGTATATAATTGAAATTAGAGCTGTATAAATAAATATATATACGTAGGCCTACATGTATAGCGAGATGGCTAGAGTAGAACGGGCAATAACGTTTGTTGATTTTGTACATTGGCCAGCCAGTTCGCGACCGGGCTAGAGGTGAATGGCCAAAATCCAAATAAGAAGATTATGAACAGATTTTCGGTGTTTTGATTATGAATATGAAATTAGGCCTAAATAGATTATCAATTAAAATAAATTACAAAATCAATCAAATTATTTTACCCTAGTAGAAATGTCAGTCTCAATGATAGCCTTCGTCCCACCAAGAACAAACTACAAGGCAGCAGTTGTTTGATTTTGGAGTTGTCTCTCCTAGAAGAGTTGCTGTCCCCAGCTAACGAGCCTCATCTGCCCGGGGTTCGAACTCGAGACTTTTCGGTTTATCTTCCATAAGCTTTACTGACTCGACCGCGCGGACTGTATTTGTTTCTATTTTGTTCTTTTATTATTGTGTCAATTTCCGCATCATAGAAGAGGGCTATCAGATACAGTAGTACCCATATTTTCTGGTGTTTGGAAACTATCAGGAGACTGGATTATTTACACATCAACAAACACATAAACCGACATACAAACACATAAACAGACACACACACAAACACTAATATACATACACAGACACAAACAATTATATACATAAACACAAACATATCTCCACACAAACACACAGTTCTCTCTCTCTCTCTCTCTCTCTCTCTCTCTCTCTCTCTCTCTCTCTGCACCCCATGCGAATGGCTATCTCTGTTCCTGTCAATGATCAGATCACTGAGTAACTAATAGATATACCCGCACTTCCTGTGTGGATCAGCCGACTAACTCAATGATAATTGCTCCGACTCTAAGCAGTTTGAATCTATAAATAGAATAACAAAAGGAAGGAAACGAAATTTTAAACTGATTTCCGCCATTAAAAAAATAACATGAAACCTACAGTTCACGACACATCGCATAGGAATTTAAAATAAATATTAGGCCTATAGGTTTAATACATATTGCATAGAAGATAGAAATTTAGATCTAGTGATCTGGTTAGTAGTTATTTCATGTTTATTAGAATATAGTCTAGAATCTAATCATACGGCTGCATAAAAAGAAAGTTTGAAGGAAATAGAATAGGAATCTAGAGAAGCGGAGGTAAGAAGGTTAAATTAGTAATTTACATGATTTTTATTGTAGTTTCACTGTTTGTTAGGCCCAATTATTAAATCTTTAGATCAGAGGTCCAGCTTGATCATGTGTGGTATCTATTGTGGTGCATTGGAATGAAAAGCCCACATACTTAAATATAGAATCTAGTAGCAGGCCTATACTATAACTGTACTGCCCTATACTTTAAATTTGTTACCACAAGAAAAAAGCCTATTTACTATTATTAGTTATAATTAAATTAAATTGAAATATTTGTTTATCTTTATAGTTTATAGTGAATGCATGCTAATGAGCATTATTCAAGCTGCTGTTATATTTAGGCTCATAGGCCTATATGTATATACTCTATAGCTTAGGCTATATACTATAGACTATATATTATATACCAATAATGTGCATAAAACTTAAAGCATGTAAGCATACACAATAATAATTATCATTAGACCTATAGTAACTAAGACTCGTACTATTTAGTACTACTTTAATACTACCTTTAAACTATTAGGCATAATGAAATAATGATTAATGATTTCAGTGTTTTCCGCACTCGAAAGGAAAGAGGTTGCAGGGAACGGGTGTGGGGAAATTGCGAGACGCGAAAAGCGAAATGGCGAGGCGGGAAAATGCGAGAAGGTAATGCGAGACATACCTGCGGAATTAAGGGTAAATAGCGAGACACTTTTGCGAAAAAAGTTTTTTTTTTTCCATCTTTATTTATTTAAATTATTTTTTTTTTGTTTTAAAATAAACATTATAAAAATTATACATTTTTCTTTTGCTACTTCTTCCAATCCACATTCACAACATTTCACATTCTCATCACAGTTGACCTCCTCGTTCATCCCACAAACAACACTGGCACCCATGTTCTCATCATCATCATCCGCACGCTCAACATCTGTTTTCCGTTTTTTATAATTTGTATTTTTATCATTTCTGTAATTTTGGCAATGTCTTGCTCATTGTTGTCACCAGCAGTTGAGTTTTTTTTTTTTAAACATCGATATTTTCCCAAAATCTTGTCTAATTTCGGTCAAAATAGAGTATTTTAATCAATTCCTATTAAAATGTATTAAAACAGTTTTCTAAAACGCGAAAAAACGTCTAAAATTCTTTTTCTAACATTGCTTTTTTATAGTGCGACTTCACATCTAACCCCCCCTCCTCCCCCTCATCACACATCGTCATAAAAGTACAGACCCCCCCCCCTACGAGTGTGACGTCATTTATGGAAGACCCCAAATAACACCACCACCAAAACCAAAAAAATCAGATAAGTTCAACTTGGTTTTAAAAATATTTGAAGTAGGCCCATAGCTTACGATATAGCACAAGCAACTGATAATATCGGTGACGTCACTTTATTTTGTTGTATCCAAATGATGTAGGCATTTCCTTGTGCTTAGATTTAATTTATATGGTAAAAAAGAGCTAGAAAAAAATCGTAGGCGGCGGCTATAATACAAAATTTCTATGCAACAATAGAAAATATGTTTGCGGCGGCAGCGGATCCGGGCACGGCGATCTTCAAAGACGGTAAATCAGGCGGCCTCGCCTTTCCACACAAAAGACAGAAGTTGATCTATCGTCGGCGGTATTTCCGTCGGTTTCGAACAAGGTGGTATTTTAAGTCGTCAGTATGTCTAGCGACGGAAAAATCGGAAGTTTTAACAATGTAAACGAAACGTCTTTGAAATCTGGACCAAATACCACTAAAAGTCGGGTGCGGTAAATTTTTCGCAGAAATCTTCGCATTTCAACACCACCCAGCGTAAGTATCGGCTTGTGGTAAAATGCGAGACAAAAAAGTCACGTGACCGACCGTTTTCGCGCCCTTCTCGCATTTTCCCGCCTCGCCATTTCGCTTTTCGCGTCTCGCAATTTCCCCACACCCGCAGGGAACTTAGAAACTAATCTTTGCCAACATACTGGATTTCTGGTGATGACAATAGCAGCAGATAGTATGCGGCTCAGTTAATACTAAAAACAATTGATTTTAGTAATTAGTGGTAAGCTCTTTTTTAAAATAATATATTATAACATGGTATCGCAAAGGTTCAGGTTGTCCAATAAATGGTAATTAGAGTCAGGTTTAGGACTATAGTTTAATGCTTGGTTAGTAATATGCATCAAGTTGGGAAAGACATAGAAATGGAAATACATAGAATTTAATGTGTTCATTCGCAAACGTTACTATTTAAATTTTTTTAGGCCTGCTATTTATTGCTGAATAATAAAATCACTATACTTATCCACTATATTATGTTTAAATAAAGTGAGTTTAGATCAGTCGAGTAAATAAATTTAATAGCAAGACAGCTAAAATTTACAATAAATAAATATATATATATATATATATATATATATATATATATATATATATATATATATATATATATATATATATATATAATTTGATTGCTATTTTATAAAAGTATGTAAATCACAGAACAAACATTACTTTGTATTGTGTCTACAACTTAACAAAAATGCTACTACTTTGATGGATTGCACTAAATAGGGGTTAGCTTTAATTTAATAATTTGTGAGATATTCTTGCTAATCTATGTGTAAATTGCTTTTCAGGACTATGAGTGTGTGTTTGACCATCCAGATTTCATAACTACAACTGATGTTCAATTACAAGGGATATTAATCAGTCTCCGTGGACTATACACTGTGCCTAGTTTCATCCTCAGGTAACTGTACTATAGGCATAACCCATTTTTTAAAGTAATTATTATAGCAAGAGATAGCATTGTATGTTATAATAAATATAAAGGATTTTAATCCAAAATATTTTATTAATTATTGTCTTTTCTTAAATTCTAATAAATCAGTGAGTTGTACAACATAGAGGGTATTATATTTGAATGATAATTGAAACATATATTGTTATAGAGCTCAAAACTATGTACTTATCTAATATAATTAATATACTGAAACAGTTTTATTGAAGCATATTATTTCATATTTTACCACACAGAGACTGATGTGTAAGCTTAAAGTAAAGACATCAAATCAAAGTATCAGCCATCAAGAGGGTAAATATTGATAGTCTACTTCATTAATCTTCAATATGAATGAACACAATTTTAAATCTATAATCTTTGCTGATAATGTTTGTTTCTTGTTATTCATCATGTTCAGTGCTTTATCTTTTCAAAGTAATTAGTTATAGTAAAGAAATATTAGAGATAGTAATATAAATTTGTAATTTATTTTTCTTGCAAGTTCCACAAAAGAAAGTATCAAAATATTTAGCCTTTATTTCATTTACAGAAAAACATTCAAAATCATATTGTGATACACAAGTCAAGCAAGTCTATGACCAGCATTTTGATACAGGCCAAGAAAAAGCTGGATACTTGATTGGAAGGGTCGCACAAAAAACATGGGTTATCACTAGGGAAACAAGCTCGCAATACAGTTCACTGTTAGGACAGCAAGCCAAATACTTCTAAACTTATTTGAATCATTTTTGCTGTTTATTATAATTCATCCAATTGTCTTATTAAATATATAAATTTATATATATACACAATTCCTAATATAGAATTTCTAAAAATGTTTTATTATAATATTTCAAAATGAAACAAACATGTTCCCAGAACACAGCCACATAATGTCAACATGTTCCCAGAACACAGCCACATAATGTCAACATGTTCCCAAAACACAGCCACATAATGTCAACATGTTCCCAGAACACACAAAATGTTAACATGTTCCCAGAACACACAAAATGGCAACATGTTCCCAGAACACAGCCACATAATGTTAACATGTTCTCAGAACACACAAAATAGCAACATGTTCCCAGAACACACAAAATGTCATTATGTGCCCAGAACACACAAAATGTCATTATGTTCCCAGAACACACAAAATGGCAACATGTGCCGAGAACACAAAAATTGACAACATGTGCCGAGAACAATGCCCCTTACAGATGACATGTTCCCAGAACACAGCCCGTAGTTGGCCTGCCATAAAAAGTTAACAATACTTCACTTTTTCCTTAACAATTTTACAAGCAGGTAATAAAGCCATAAATCTTTACTGTGGTGGATATAGCCAATAAATAGGGTAACCTTCACTATATGCAATTTGTAGTTTTCAGTGCCTGTCCCATGCATATTATTTAGCCTAGTGTTTTGGGCCTTGCTTCATTTACTCAATAAATTATATAGGCATGAGAATTTTCATTTTAATCTGCAAAAGCTACATTCTGTACATTATTATTTTCAAACTACGTCATATATTTTTCTCTTCTCTGATAAAAAATATTCCTCATATTGTTTGTGTCAAGTATTTTACTTGTATCTATGCAATACTATATTCCTATTTTATAATAATTACTTTTATACAAATTCTTTTGAAAACTGTTCTTTATTGATTTGTATCATTTTCTTTATTTCTGAAAAATAAAACTTTGTTTGGGAATCCTTTTTTTGTTTCTGTACAAATTAATAAACATAAATACATACCAGGCTTAATATCTATCAACATTAAACAGTTAAGTAGGGCTTATTGTTAGTAATGGTAAATTTTATACTAATTAATGTGATTTCTCCTGGCCACCTTGTTCTGAATACCTTCAACTGTGTCAATGTTGCTACCAACTCCAATAATTAAAACTGAAGCCATTTACTATGAAGTAAAACTTAGGTGTAGTCCAAATCCACCCAGTTGCCAGGGGCAAGGTACCAAACATGATGTCCAGTAGAGGGTTAAGAAAGTATCATTATTAAATCACTATTAAACCCCTCCTCGCCTACGCCATTGCTTGTATGCATATGGACGTTATCGGAATTTACTGTATTGCTTATAAGTCGAAAATGCGAAAAAGACACGTTTAACATTACTAGTTTGAAGAATAACATTCATGTTAGCCAAAACAGGTGTATTCTAAAGTTGTTTCAATTCATTTTATTGTTCATTACGATTATGTTGTAAAATATAGGCCTATTTTAAAAAAAGCATAACTAAAAAGTGTTTTAACGCAATTTCTTCTTAGAAAAGCCTCACGTGCATGATATCATTAACATTACGGCAAATCAAACCCTTGAAGAAGCCCCATCAACCATTCAATTATTACGATGGGCAACAAATAAAACGCCCGCATCAAGGTACAGTCCTTATGCTATCGACATTAGCTCAACCCCGGCAACTAACGTGTCCCAAAACCAAGAATTGAAATCTTGACCCATTATTCTGATTAATTAGTGGTTAAACATCTTTAGGCATCTGAAAACGTTAGTTTTTAATCTAGTGTACTCAAAAAGGAACAACATAAAGCTTTATGCCGCCTTAAAAACCCAATCCCATGTTACGCAAGGTGTCGATAGAGAAAGAATAAGGCTTTGAGTCAGAACAGGCAAGGGCTTAGATAACTGCCAAAATACCTAATCTGTAGACCTCACAAGTCTAGACGATATATTTGTGCCTCTGTTTTTAGACTTTCAGAACAAATACATGTGATGTGGTCAGTAGGCACATAAAAGAGAAAAGTAGTTTTAAACATTTCTGAAGGACTGAATTTGAACTTGTAGGCCGTGGTGTCGATGCCAAAGTTTAGCGTCGTCCGCAAAGATAAGCTATCGTTATTTCATCTCTATGCCCGTATTGTGACAGATATTTACAAATGTGTCTAATATAGGACAGAATACATAGCTACTCAACATAGATAAGCGCAATCACTTGTCCACGACTTAAGAAACCACTATACTGCAAAACCCACCTAAATGGAAAATGTCTTAGATGTGTGTTTTAATACAAATGTGTACCTCGTCGCGAGTTAGGACCTGTAGGTAGTCTGTTACTACTCTATATCTAAAAACAAGAAAAAGATAACGTGATTTTTACTTGTTCAATTTCTTGGTTAACTGTATTTGTTGCATCTTGTTCAATTTTGTTAATATTGATTAACCTAAAGGGTTCAAATGTAACAAAGAAAATTGTGACTAAGGTTCCGGGTGCGGGTATGCGGACACTAGTTAAAGTATGCCCTATATATCTATTTATATTTATAGAAATGAAAGTATGTTTATCTGTTTGTCCTATATGAATTACTACATCTTTTTCATCGGATCGCCATAAAACTTTGTGAACAGAGTTTTTTTCCAGGAATCTATTCGGAGGGGGGGGGGATCAGAGCCCCCCCCCCCCACCCCCCGAAGAAAGTCTATCGACCCCCCCCCCCCCACCCCCGAACGAAACGGAATTTATATAGAAAAAAAATACTTTTAACAGTGTCCGCACGCCCCCCCCCCCCGGAAAGATTTCGCCAGGGCGGCGCCCTAGCAGGAAGCAGAAGCGTAGCAACCTATTCCGGCGCCCGGGGCGAACTATCAATTATGTGCCAACCCTATTCAAACGCTGGCAAAAAGGCGCCCATCCCTACATACACTCCCCTATATAAAATAATTGAGGATATCAGCCATGTATAAATCTGTTTTCTTAAATTTTACTGAAGATGGGGGTTTTTTAAAAATTGTCTACCCCTTTTGGCGCCCCATTCGATCTGGGGTCTCTGACAGGAAGCAATGCAATTTTTCTCCATAAAAATAAAAGCCAGATGCAATTTGACACTGTTCGTACGAGAGTCCTAAAATTTTGGGTAGTTGGTGAAAAGGGTTTCGAGAAAGAAAAAAAATTCTTAAGTGTGGCACCCTGGGAGGGTTCGATTTTTCTAATTATACGATTATGAGCTCAGAATCCAGAGGTGAATCCAGAGGGGCTATCTCATCAATTGCGGTCATAGGTAATACTAGATTCAGCAGAGACGCAGCGAGGGGGGCGGGTGGTACATATGTCCCCGGGCGCCAACCCTAGGGGCGCCAAAATGGTTGGAAAAATTTAAAAGCTCATTTTAGCTATAGTTTTGCATTATAAATATTTAAAAAATACGGGGGGGGGGGCCGCCAAATTGAAAGTTTGTCTCCGGCGGGAGGGGGGGCGCCAAATTGAAAATTTGTCCCCAGGCGCCAGGAATGGTGCTACGCCTCTGAGATTCAGTGATAAAACTACACCAGGTTCATCCGCCAGCTCCCCGGCGGTTGAGTGGCCCAGAGCGGCCAAGACCCACCTCGGGCGACACTACGGTTTAGATGGGCTACTATAAATGTTCACTAAGTAGAATAATGAGCGCCCGCCGGCGCCCTGGCAGTTGGCGACAGCGAGCGCCCCGGGCTCTACAGAGAGTGCCTCTTTAAAGAGCACCCTACAATAGGGACACGGTGGCACACGACATTTTATAATTAAACCGAATTAGGGGCGCCCCTGCGGAAATATAACCAGTGGCTCCCTGGAGCGCGAAGGGACGCGTCTCTAACACATGGGCGGTCGCCAATGTGTGTTCTACCTCACTATTACAGAGGTTGATTAACGTACACTCAAGGCTTTCATACAGTGAGCCTTGGTGCGTCTAGGCGGCAGTGTGGACAAACCCGCGCCCCAAGAACGAATATGTGGGTTTGTTTGTTTAAGCATTACCAAAGATTTCATTCGTTTGTCATTCAAATTTGAGAAGTTAATGCTAATACCCCTGTGGTGGTTTCTACGAAAAAAAAATTCGATTTGGTGGCGCCCTGGCAGGGTTCCATTTAGCTCCCCGGGTTTTCCCGTGAGTACTATGGTACCTTTGTTCGTTTTAATAATTGCGAAACGCTATGAATATGATGGGCTACTATAATCGCTCACTATACCGAGTGAGGCGCCTTCCTACCTACGCCCACCTACCTACATACCTAACTCCCTGCCTACGTACCTACCTATCTACTAACCTGCCTGCGCTGCTGCCTGCCTACCAACCTACTTTCCTACCTACCGTTATTCCTGCCAAACTGCTTTCCTTCCACCCCGACTGTCTACACACCTCACATCCTACTTACACACACACATATCTTCGTATGTATATATGTATGTGTTAGTGTGCTCTAGGATTATGTATTTTTACATTTTTGTTGTTACGTAGAACTATTCAGTATAAAGGCGTTTCCTTTTTTTTTTTTTTTTTTTTTTGACGTTGTAACTGCCGCTAAAATATTCTTTTTTGTATGTGTGCATAAAATAGTGTAGGTTTATTAACAAAAGTAAATTTTAGTATGTATTTAATTGTATATAATCATTTTCGTCAAGCCAATGTGATCATAATCTTAAATTTAAAAACCCATGAAACTCGATAGCCAAAGATTTAGAATGAGAATAATTGCTATTTAACCAGTAACACCTATTCTAATTATTGTAATAATATTTTTTTTAAATAAATTTACACAGAGATAGATTGTTTTCTTATATAATTTATTTAAAAAGTCAACTGTATTTCATAACGAAAATTAACACAAAATACATTCGAATAGAAACTGTCAAGGGAGACTACTCTAATATTTGTAGGAATAATAGTTTTTATTTAGAGTTTTTTTTATTATTAGAAGAAAAGTTAACTAAATAATTGATTCACTAATGTCATGATTTTGCAATTATGAGGTTGTGTGTATTATAATATACCTAGTAACTGTATAGAGTAACTATACTTACTAATACTACTACTATAGTAAATATATTTTAACAAGTAGGTTTTAACTAATTAGACTAATCATTTATTAGACTAGGTGTATCTGTAGTGCCCTACTAATTAGTAATTACCAAGGACTAAGATTAACTATTTACTATATGACTAGTCTCTAAAACTAGTCTATACCAGCTACACATTTATAATATAAACTATGGGCCTAATTTATTTAACTTATCTATTATTACTATTAACTTAAAATACTTGAATTATTTAATATAGATTTTTATAAAATATATAACTTCTAGATCTCGACTAGGGGGCTTAGGTTTACTTTTTTGGGGAAGGGGGGTGTCTGGCATCGTTGTGACATCGTTAATAGATTACCCCATAGTCTGAGGTCGATCTAGATTGATTAGGCCTATATTAGACTGTTGATATTAATTGCGCTTTACTTATTATTACAATGGAATATAGCCTAGTAGTTTATTTATATTAAATAATATAACATCCCCTTTCACCACAACACCCTAACTATACTAATCCAAATTAAAATTAAAATGTTTTGTAAATTACTATTATATTATTAGTAATTTTGTGTTTAAATATTTTTAGCTTTAGTAAAACCGGAAGTGACTTTGTATTTATTTCACAAATATTTTAAAATATTCAATTTTGGTTCAAAAATATGCTTTCTGGCAACACAAAGTGGAACCACTTTTGGAACCACTTTTCCAGTCTATTGCGGAATTACTTACTATGAAACCCTAGCCACAATAACTAAAGCGCTATCACACGAAAACTTGCACGAAATATTGACCAGAGCATCCCCGCCCAAGTACAGAATACGCAGATCATTTTTAACGCTCCTCGGCATTTGCCAGGACATCCCGGATAGTTCGCGTTTTTTTTTTCTGGCTGATGTACACACAAAAAAATTTTTTTTAGCTCTTCGTGTATTGGCCTCATTTTGGACTTTGTCCGTACTATATATATATGTATATGCATGCATATATATGTGATGAATTCTCCAATATTTAGCATAAAACGACTGATGAAGTAAACATTACCCTGACAAGCGTCCCTAGCAACGGTATAGTTAACGCCAGCAGAGGACATTCTGACGCAGACACTGACGCTGCCATTTTGTTGGAGAGTGAAGTTCGACGCCGTGTTACATAGCTCTGTGGTAACGTAGGTCGTCACGTGATTTATGGCTACAGATGTGGGCATTGGCCAGGAGCCTGGGGGTGGTAAAACATTTTGTAGACATGATGTAATCGGGCATTTTAGAAGTTCTTTGTTTTTTGACAATAGTTTTTGTATCAATAAACATTTATGTCAATAGTCAATTTTGTCATAAAATATTTTTGTCAAAAAAAATGTTGTAGTCAGGCATTTTTTGTATTGGTAATTTTAGAGGTCAGATTTTTCTGCACGAGGAAATAAAATTACAACTCATATTTGCGTCTGGTATTTCATTTAAAATAACTTTTAATGAAGGAATGGATACGAAGAAATAAAGTTTAGATAAGGGATATGATAAAATAAAAGTTGAAATCAAACCTACCAAGACTGCATGTATTGAGTGTTTTATTGATGACAAAACTAAAACACGAATTGTAACGGTGCGCACAGCTTCTGGCACAGTTGATGGGACTTGACCCATCCACATCTACCCCCAGGGGCACAAACCTCAGGTACGGGTTCGTGAAAAGTGTGAACCCGCTTACAGTGGTTCTAGAAGTGCTCGTGGATCCTGCAAGAGAATGTCACCCATCCCATAGTTTGATTCAATTTGATACATTTATAGACATAACATCTTTGTCCACAAGCCACTTGCTCCATTTCTGTTTCACAGCTAGACACCATTTACCCTCTATTCCGTTATCACTGTTTCTCTTCTGTAGATTCTTCGCCTCTTACATTTGAATTTGATACTGTCAAAAAAATAGTTCCGCTAATCTGTTAATAAAAATGTAGACTAACTTCTGTGAAATCTACGAACTTTTTAATTAAAGTGCAGACTAACTTTTGCGAAGTCTTCGAAGTTTTTAAGGATTGTAAATTCTTATAATTTCTACCTGGTTATATCAGATTTCTAGGTTTATTTTACAAGCAATATATTTCCCCATTTTTTTTTAATTTAAAGACTCGAAGGTGCACGGAGTGATAATGTAGTAAGTGAATGTCCAGCCGAGTTCACATTCTCCGACTTCTGGAATCGAATTGAGCTGGGAATCAATCTATAGCCGAGGTTGCAGGTAAAACAGCTGTACTCTACTTCACCTGCCCCATAGAATGTCAGGTTTGGATAGGGAACTTTACTTTTTACTTTGCATCACATACACCAATATACATGTGATTTGTGTTAGGTTAAGAAATTTAAAAATCACTTACCAGTAGACAGCACGTGAAGACAGAAAACCAAAGCAGTCAGCCGTGAACCAGCTTTATTTACCAGGAAATGTTTGCCCATGGTTATTTTCTAGATTTGGTCAGTGGTCAATGGTCACTCTATTGTTTGAGTCAGTGGTTGTGTGTGGATGGTTGATAATTGACGATCACTCTGTTTATTCATTTGATTATTAAAAGACCGTTAATTACTTACTGTATTCTTGAAAATATGTCATATATCTTATATTAAATTGATTGGAAATAAAACGTTTTAATTAAAACTAAAAATTTGAAGAAAAAAAACCGCTTTACTGGCGTATCACTTTAAATTACATTAATATATTTTAGCAGTAGTTATAATAATTTACTTTAATTATATCCAAAACTACACAAAACTCAAAACTTCGCAATCATTCCATGATTTGCATGTTACTTTTATTGAATTTTACCCAAGTGCCGTAACGAAGTCACTAAAAATTTCCAACTAATAAAATGTCAGGAAAGCAATATTTAAAAAGTTGGAACATATGACTGATGTGCACAATTTCTATGCCTAATTTACAATACCAATAGTGCATTTTATATACAATTTTAAATATATATATATATATATATATATATATATATATATATATATATATATGTGTATATATATATATATATATATATATATATATATATATATATATATATATATATATATATATATATATATATATGTATATATATATATATATATATATATATATATATATATATATATATATATATATATATATATATATATATATATATATATATATATATATATATATATATATAAGCTATAGTCCTAAATCACTTACATAAGAAGATCCAACAGAAAATTCTTGGCTGGAATGACTGTACTTGCATCATTGTCTCATGTTATGTTTGAAGCTCTGAGGAACCAAGATACTAAGACTTGCATACAAAACTAACTCACAGAGTGTTTCAAAAATGCGTTCCATTAACCATCCAGCTGCAGACTAACGAGTCTGTAATTTAAAACTGGAAATTTTGACAAAACGTTTAAACCCACTTGTAAACAGCCTTAGCCTGTACCAACTTCAACCAGTAGAGTGCTCGCTGTGAAGTGTAAAAACCTTAAAACTCATACAAAATTAACGCTTCTTAAAAACTATCAAAGCTTCACTATCCCGCGGATATGCCACTGTCAATGGTTCTAATTGATGGTCAATATTTTTTTATCTAAACAAAACGATTTTCTGGAAAAGGAAATGTTCAAGGAGTTGGCACCGATTAGGTACAGTCTTCAACACAAAAGGGGAACAACCAACAAAATATCGAACAAAGAACTACGCAAGAAGAAATTCTGAGAAAGGGAAAATAAAGTAAATTTGTTTTTAGATTGAATCAATAGGGGGATTTATTATTTAATTACTGTCGCCCACAATCTTTGATTCTCCTTGTGTGATATTCATGTTATTCTAGTCTTATAAACCTCGATTTCATAAAACCTTACCATAATATCAAAGCAAAACTAACTTTTAACACATTTTAGCTTAGTTGAATTGTAGAAAATAATGCAGCTCTTCATTTTAAAGATATAGATTTGCGATATTCTGCCTTTATACAAAGTATAGAGGAAGGTTTGAAATTGAGCTGAATAGTTAACAGATATTTTGACAGTTTCCGTCGAGCTTCCCTACTTTATCATATACGAATTATTAATCAAGTACTTCTATTATGAAAAAATCAAAATTGAGACTTTGACAAAGTTTGTCGTTTAACAACCTTACGTAAAGTTTTGCAATCTGCAGTTACTGAGAAAGAGGCCAGATGATTAGACGTGTAGCCAGAGACTGTTCTCTACATATTGTGTTCTATGTTCAACAAACTGAGCAATGTACATGGTGATTAACAAACATCGATACACAACAAAACGCGTCCACACACGAAACGATGGTAACAAAGAGAAGTTTTACAGTAAAAAGTTTTTAAATAACCCAGAAAACGGTACAAAAGAATCAAGAGACGGAGAAATATAACAGAATAACATGAGAGGAAATACGAAACTAACACCGTAATCTTTACTTTAATCTATACCAAAACGAGAACAACATTTTAAAATACTTTTATCGCTCAATGTAGCGCTGCGTTTGAGCAATTAAAAATTCCTTTCATCTACAAAAGATCAGATAAAATAGTGTAACAACAGAGATAATGTAACTATGGAAATATAGGCCTACTTCTTTACTTCAGACTCTTGGGTTTAGACCACAGCTTCTTTCAGGCATCTCATCGGGGTGGAGGCACAGTCTTCCTTCTCCCCCCCCCCCCCCTCCCGAAGAAAGTCTATAGCCCTCAGAATGAAATGGAATTTATATAGAAAATATACAGTGTCTGCCTCCCCCCCCCCTCTCGTAAAATTTACTCCGCCCCCCCCCCCCCCGAAGTTTTCAAGTGCCCCCCCCCATTCTGGTTAAGCCTAGATAATTACTCCCCCACCACAACCGTACTACATGGTATGGGTATAAAGGACAGTTATGGAGGGGGGGGGGGGGAACTACGGTCTATAGCGCGACGTTTCTCTTTAAATATAATTAATATATTATATGATTCTATTTTTAGCCAGCAATGACAATTCGTGTTTCTTTAGCATTGACAATTCGTGTTTCTTTAGCATTGACAATTCGTGTTTCTTTAGCATTGCCAATTCTTGTTTTTTTAGCATTGCCAATTCGTGTTTCTTTAGCATTGACAATTCGTGCTTCTTTAGCATTGACAATTCGTGTTTCTTTAGCATTGACAATTCGTGTTTCTTTAGCATTGACAATTCGTGTTTCTTTAGCATTGCCAATTCTTGTTTTTTTAGCATTGCCAATTCGTGTTTCTTTAGCATTGACAATTCGTGCTTCTTTAGCATTGACAATTCGTGTTTCTTTAGCATTGACAATTCGTGTTTCTTTAGCATTAACAATTCGTGTTTGTTTAGATTAAAGTGTATGCGATGAGACTATTGTAGGCCTATCTCTCGAGCAGAATGTATTGATTAGAAAGGTTTTATGGTTGATGGACAGATATAAATATTGAATGGGCTGGGAAGAGAAGGGACTTGTGATCTGGTTTTAACGGGTTATAATGAGATTTAATGGGATTTAAGTTTAGACAGGTCATGGTATGATGTAGTGGCAATTTAAATTTAGACAGGTCATGGTATGATATAGTGGTGAGTTGAGTTTAGACAGGTCATGGTATGATGTAGTGGCGAGTTGAGTTTAGACAGGTCATGGTATGATATAGTGGTGAGTTTAGACAGGTCATGGTATGATGTAGTGATGAGTTTAGACAGGTCATGGTATGATGTAGTGGCAAGTTGAGTTTAGACAGGTCATGGTATGATGTAGTGGCGAGTTGAGTTTAGACAGGTCATGGTATGATATAGTGGTGAGTTTAGACAGGTCATGGTATGATGTAGTAATGAGTTTAGACAGGTCATGGTATGATATAGTGGTGAGTTTAGACAGGTCATGGTATGATGTAGTGATGAGTTTAGACAGGTCATGGTATGATGTAGTGGCGAATTGAGTTTAGACAGGTCATGGTATGATATAGTGGTGAGTTTAGACAGGTCATGGTATGATGTAGTGGCGAGTTGAGTTTAGACAGGTCATGGTATGATATAGTGGTGAGTTTAGACAGGTCATGGTATGATGTAGTGGCGAGTTGGGTTTAGACAGGTCATGGTATGATATAGTGGCGAGTTGAGTTTAGACAGGTCATGGTATGATATAGTGGTGAGTTTAGACAGGTCATGGTATGATGTAGTGGCGAGTTGAGTTTAGACTGGTCATGGTATGATATAGTGGTGAGTTTAGACAGGTCATGGTATGATGTAGTGGCGAGTTGAGTTTAGACAGGTCATGGTATGATATAGTGGTGAGTTTAGACAGGTCATGGTATGATGTAGTGGCGAGTTGAGTTTAGACAGGTCATGGTATGATATAGTGGTGAGTTTAGACAGGTCATGGTATGATGTAGTGGCAAGTTGAGTTTAGACAGGTCATGGTATGATATAGTGGTGAGTTTAGACAGGTCATGGTATGATGTAGTGGTGAGTTTAGACAGGTCATGGTATGATGTAGTGGCAATTTGACTGGAGATAGTGCTGACCACACTATCCCTTCATATGCCGAGGTCACAAATACAGGAGAACTCTTCTCCACCTGCCCTTATGTACATTCAGGTTCAAAAAGGGAACTTTCTATTTTAAGGGGGGAGGCGGATAAAGGATAGGGTAGCAGCCTAAGGGGCATGATTTTCTACTACAAACAATAGTCACTTTCAGGTTAATAAATAATTGTTGGTTTTAACAAGATAAGCCAATGTTTTAACATTTTAATCACAAGTTTATTTTATTTATTTTCTGAATACCAAACATGTGCACACCGGTTCTCAGATAGATGCGCGACGAAAAAAGCGCACACAGAAAAAAGCGCAAACAGAATATATATATATATATATATATATATATATATATATATATATATATATATATATATATATATATATATATATATATATATATATATATATATATATATATATTGCCCGATTACAATGCTCCTTCAAATTTTCCTAAACGAGAAAGTAAAAAAAATACCCAAAATTAACTAGAATTTATTATTTTCTAAAAAATTATCAATAAATTAATACATATGTTTGTAGGTTATTAGTTATTTTTACTTTAAATTACACAATCGATCAATACCCATCAATGACAGCACTAACAACACTAAGACGTATAAAAGAACAATAAAAATGTTTGAAAAATTGAGAACTTTATTTAGTTTTTCTTTATATTACAACAATAAATAAACAGGCTACATCTCCCGTATTTTAAAGCTGAACATGTAGTGCCTTGGTGGATAAGATTCATTAAATCTATATACTATAGACCTACAAAAAATTCTTTAAAACTATACTTTTTATACAGTAAGAAGAGGATAATTTCGTTTGATTAAGGAATAAGAACTTTCTTTTCGCAGAGATATTTGAGAATGATGATGCAGTTCACATCGTTTAGAGGCTTGTAAAGTTGGTTGTATTCCACACAGTCTTCATTTCCATTTGGGTAGCCATTGCTGGGCTGGTCTAATAAAATAAAATAAAATAAAAATTATTTTTTAAACAGTTTCTGTTTACATTCTATCTTTAATTTCTCCCTGTCATACAGTCATAACTGGCTACAACTATGATTTTGTATTTGGCCATGCATTCCAAAACAGAATGGGGGTTTCGGCATTTTAAGCATCCTTGTAACCAGTTTCCGACAGGCTTTTTTACTTTCTAGTATACGGAGTATAGACGAAGTATTGTAGTTGTGCAAAAAAATCGAAATCTAGATTTCCACAAATCTGGAAATGTTAGGCCTCCTTGGGTCGGAAAAACTTAATTTTGCAATCATGTATGTGTGTCTGTGTGTGTCTGAGTGTCTGTGAACACGATAACTTGAGTACAGTTACAGTTAGGTTGATGAAATTTCATATATAAGTATTACAAATTTGTAGATTTGTTTCAACTTTTTAACGATTTCCGGTAACTGGAAGTGGAATTTATTTTAGTTTCAGTTTTTCATTAGCCTATAAGTAATTATTTTTATTCTGACAAATTTTGAGTAATTTCCGGTGACCGGAAGTAGTACTTTAAGCTATTTCCAATTTCTTTTAAAAAAACATGAATTTTTAAAGTACTAATGTTTCGCACTATTATACACGTATTGGTTGCTGTTCACTTGGTGCGCAATTCTTTTTTCCAAGATATTATCTTGTATTTTAAAAAGTTAAGTATGTAAAAATTGATTTAAAAGCATATATATGTCCCGATTTGCCATCCACCGTAGTGATCTATTAGAATATTCTAGACAGTTTACGGGAGATCACTCCCGCTTTGTTTATATAATAATAAAGGAAATTTTCTTGGATTTAGATACAAAGGTGCGCAACGTTTATTACTTCACACTTGTATATATAGGAAACTTTTGAATGCATCCCCCGTTTAAATTCTGACTACGTCACTGTAAACGGAAATGTACCTCATTCAAAATGTGTAAGATTCATGAGTAGGCTACATACGAACGTTAAATACTGTTCTTGTCCAGTTGTAGGTAAGTGTGGTGCCATCATCCACCCACTTGAACACGCCCTCCGTCTCCATGTCATCCAGACCTACCCAGAAGTTGAAGCGGAATGTACCGGCGATCGTCTTCAAGATGTTCAGCTTTTCTTGTGTCTTTATTGTGTAGAGGTTACCCCCAAATTCTGAAACAGTTTGCAGTATATAATTGAAAACAAAAATGTATAAATAAATAAATATATATATATATATATATATATATATATATATATATATATATATATATATATATATATATATATATATATATATATATATATATATATATATATATATATATATATACGTAGGCATACTTGTATAGCGAGATGGCTAGGGTCGAACGGGCAACGTACATAACGTTTCTTGATTATGAACGTTGGCCAGCCAGTTCGCGACCGGGCTAGAGGTGAATGGCCAAAATCCGAATAAGAAGATTATGAACAGATGTTTGGTGTTTGTAAGATTATGAAAATTTAAATTAGGCCTACATAGATAATCAATTAAAGTAAATTACAAAATCAGTCAAATTATGTTACCCTTGTAAAAATGTGAGTCTCAATTATCGTTTTTTACAAGATCAAACTCATTTACACAGCAGTTTGTTATTAATATATTTATAGCTTTTTTTAACGATTTGCTGGTTATTGTGTCGAATGCCTAGAGATAATATGAGTAATATTTCACTCTGTCAGCCCATTTTAGTCTTTCTTTATCATATCCATTTATTTTATATTATGCTGGACTTCTCACTTACAAATAAAATGGATAATGGGTATCCCCAAAAAGGGAATAATAACATGGGGGAAATTGGAAACTGGGATAATATCCTAGACCTTTTTTTTCGATCAGTATCGATGGGGCTGGGAGAAATTATGAGGAATGGCAGATCTATTGAATGGTAATGTTTTTTGTGTAAGGTGTCGGGCTAAATGTTACACATCTTTGTGTTGAATAACATGTCCACCATCTATAAACTGTGTTGAAATATCCTAATATATAATAGCCCATGTGCGCACTTCTCTCTCTCTCTCTCTCTCTCTCTCTCTCTCTCTCTCTCTCTCTCTCTCTCTCTCTCTCTCTCTCTCTCTCTCTCTCTGTCTGTCTGTCCGCAAAATATTTTCGCCGGACATCACGTCAGAAACGGCAGCGATATATGGATATCTTTATACAGACTTTTGTTGAAAATAATATGTTAGATGTTTTAAATGTATAACCACAATTTTATTTAAAGAAGATAAAAAAATAATAAAGGCGTATTCGAATGTAGAGAAACAGTTTTAATTATGCAACAGGAAAAGCGTTTATAGTTGTGAAAAAGAAAGCATAAAACAGTGACGTCACTAATGTTTATACATTAACTAATGACGTCATCTGCCGTGTTTATAATAAAAAGAAATGAACTATTTCATTAGTTCATTCAAATTTTATTTAGATCTACGTACGCTATAAAATTTATACAATACAATTTTGCTTGGGCTAAACTTAAAAAAAAATTCTATTAGGATTCTAGATCTACGGAAAAACTAGACTTACACAGATGTAGACCCTACCTAGATTGAAATCTTTGTTTATCTATGCAATTTGCTAAAATCTATAATATATAAAGCAAAGTTGTCGGGTTCCCGATAGGGCACTTCCCGGCGCCGCAGGCGCTTCAAATTTGGCAGGATCTTGCCTTGGGGCGACAGAACACGGGGGCCGGTTGGCCGAAAAGTCTACGATGAGGGGGTCAAACCTGACCTCGACTGACCGGCGCCTTATATGAGCTATAAATCGAAAAAAAATGTCCACGTAGGAACCTCTTCATAACTCCTGAGGTCGTAGACCGACCCTCGGGCGAATTAAGTTAGCATTCAAATTCTCAATGTTTTCGAAAGCCTAAGCGAAGCTGGGCAGCATGCCTAGTATTAGTAGATTTTGCAATGTAAAAACTTGTCTAAATAAGCCATACTATACGAAACACAGGAATGCGATTGTAAATTTGTCATTGTTTATTGCGTAGTTCAATCAAGGCACGGTGATCGATCTACTACATGTTGTAACCCTTTTGTTGGCGACTTACGGTTTCATACGCCTGTGTCATCTGGGATCGATTTGGATCCTATTCTTTACCTTACACTGGTAGCATGCACCGCTGCATTGTGTTTTTTTTTACATTTCAGTCTTGTTGCTCATGGACGGTGACGCCGACTTATTCTTATTCGTTCTTAATTTTTAATGTTGGATGGGATTCCCAGCTACTCAATTAAGTATGACGTGTTAATTTGTTATGCGCCATATATGCCGTTGAGACCGATCTCAGCCTACTTTTCTTTTTGGATTTGCTTCTCAATCCTTTTTCCAGCTGAGAACAAACTACAAGGCAGCAGTTGTTTGATTTTAGAGTTGTCTCTCCTAGATGAGTTGCTGTCCCCAGCTGCCCGGGGTTCGAACTCGAGACTTTTTCGGTTTAACAACAATGAGCTTTACCGACTCGACCACACTGCAGAGGCGTAGCGATCCTTCCCGGCGCCCGGGGACAACCTTTCAATTTGCACCCCCCCCCCCCAAGATTTCGATTTGCACACCCCCCCCTCAAGCTTTCAATTTATTTTTCCTACCCATCTTGGCGCCCTCTAAGGTCGGCGCCCGGGGACATATGTCACCCCCCCCCCCCGCCCCCCCCCCCCCCCGCTAGGCCTCTGCCACGCTGACTGTCTATGTTTTTATTGTGTTCTTTGATTATTGTGTCACTTCCGCGTCACAGAAGAGAGCTTTCAGATACAGTAGTACCCCACATTTTGTGGTGTTTGGAAACTATCATGAGTGTGGATTATTACTCTGTAATGACAGACACACAAACACATAAACAGACACACACACACACAAACAATTATACACATAAACAGGTACACAAGCACATTAACAGACACACAAAAGCACATAAACAGACACACACACAAGCACTTATACACATACACAGACACAAACACATACATATATACACATAAATAGACACATTCGCACACACATAAACCCACCCAAACACATCTCTCTCTTTCTCTTCTCTCTCTCTCTCTCTCTCTCTCTCTCTCTCTCTCTCTCTCTCTCTTATCTTCGTCACCCAATACATAAGTATTTTCCATAAATGGATGACTGACAGAGGTTAATGACAAAGACTGTTTTTATCACAACCTTTTTTTAAAGGCGGGCGGAATTATTTACAATGAAACCCTAGTCACAATAACTCAAACTCCATCACAGGAAAACCTTCATGAATATTGACCAGAGCATCCCGGTTAGTTCGCGTATTGTCTGGCCAATGTACAAAAATTATTGATTTTAAGTTCTTCCTTTATTGGCCATATGCCCCAATCGCGTATGTTGTGATTTCCTACATTGGCCTCATTTTGTGCTTTGGTCGTACCATATAAACATATATGCATATATATGTGTATGTATATATATATATATATATATATATATATATATATATATATATATATATATATATATATATATATAAATATATATTTATATATATATATATATATATGCTCTGGCTTCTGTGAAAAACCTGTCTGTTAAGGACCATTACCTGTGTGTTTAGTAGTAATCATATACCCGGCATTGCCCATCCTAACCACAACCAACCAAAACAAAAAAATACGCAAACATAACGCAAACACAATTACAAATACAAACACAAACGAAAACAAAAACCGAACAACAAAGCCAACCACAACCACAAACATAAATACCAAGAAAAAACAAACAAAAAAAGCAAACGAAAACAAACCAATTCGGAACGTAAACCCAACCACAACACAATAAAAAGACAACACAAAGACAACACAAACACAACACAAACATAACACAACGCAAACACAACACCAACAGAACACCAACACAACACCAACACAACACAAACACAACACAAACACAAAACAAACACAACATAAACACAACACAACACAAACCAGGCGAGCTATTATTATATAAAATTGTATATCTTCTTGTAGTTTGGTGCAGGTCTCTTTAAAAGAATTTTCTGGTGAAACCGACAAAATGAAATCTCCTTCGTGCGCAAAAAAAAGGACAGACAGAAACGAACACGCCAAAAAATAGAGAACTAAGAACCTGCGGGAATTCCCGTTCCCGAATAAAGATGTCTTTTGTTACTTCACCCGTCTTTGATTAAAAATAATTATCTAATATATAAAATGGTATATCTTCTTGTAGTTTGGTGCAGGTCTCTATAAAAGAGCTTTCTGGTGCGACCGACCAAAACGAATTCCCCTTTGTGCGCAAAAAAGACAGACACAAACGAATGCGCAAAAAAAAAAAAACACAAATAATAACCTGCAACTATTCCCGTTCCCGAATAAAGATGTCTTTTTTTTACGTCAAATGTTTTTAATTTAAAAAGTATTTAGTAAACAGTACGTTCAGTGTATGAAATAAATAAAAGGCAGAATTTAAAATGCCTACCAAATGCACTTGATAAATCCGTGCTAATTATGTAATTCTTTTTTTTTCCCAACACCAAAACAAAGTAATAAAAAGTAATTTCTTTTCCACTAATGCAATGTTTTCTAAAGGGAAGTAATTGTATTTTCCTAGTTTATCAAAGGGAAGTAAGTGCTAAAGGACTAAATATAAATAATTTTCAGACATAATTAGAATTTTTGTAAAAGATGATATTTTTTAAAATTGTGTTTAATGAACATGCCGACAATTAGTTTGAAAAATGAAAATTATTTCCCAACACTTTCAGTATTCATTTTTTAAACCATGCATTTATCTAACTTTTGAATCCATGGAAGTATCGTATTTTCTTAAATTCCTTTGTAATCCACGACAAACATGATTACATACATACATAATTTTCAACTTTATATATTAGATATATATGATCGCTTCTCGGCCTTTTGGCTAAGATCAAAGTGTCGTATCTTTTATGGGTCTACATAAATCTTAGTCATTTGGTTGGTCAGCCCTTTTTAGGGCTGGCTGCCGGGGTCGAGAGGCGGTCAAATCTACTACTCAACTCATCAAGCAATCAATTGCAAATCTCGCCATCGATCGCTGTGGGGTTGCGCCCACACATCCCTCGAAGTGCACATGCCCTCGAGATGAGTCACCCAGTACTTGTATTGGGTGGCTTCAAATGTACGAGTGGCTAATTTTTAATTTTCTATTTTTCAGCCTGACGACACCCACCTAGGGGAAATCTTAGGTGGGAGGCTCCGTCACAAATACCAGCAAATGAACTCATCATCTCTCAAATATCTACTACGCAAAACTTCGACACACAACTACCTCGCTATCAACAATCTTACTATCACTCTGACGACACCCACCTAGGAGAAATCTTAGGTGGGAGGCTCCGTCAATTACCATCAACTCGACATCCCTCATAGATCAACTACTCAAACAACTTCACGATTACGCAACTCTCACTTCGCCCATTTCAACAACTTGACAAAGCTCTCGACTACTCGATCATTCTCAATTTCTTCTCATCTACAATCTTCGACACAGCATTACCACGAAAACTAAACAATCTTCAACATCATTTCGCCCATTTCAACTATTCGACTACGCAAGAATACCCTACGACACAATCTTACTCTCTTTCAAACTACAATGACCAATAATTCAAAGCAACCTACTATAAACGATATCTCAACACAAGGACACCACCTCAACTTTTCTCTCCAAGCTTCACTCCATCAAAGACATTCTTCAACATTATTTCGCCCGTTCGACTACGCAAGAAAAACCTCACGTTACATCTTCATTCTCTCGACAATGAACAATAAATCAAAGCAACCTAGGAAAAAATTATATTGCAACAAAAGGACACTACCTCGACTACCCTCTCCAAGCTCTAATTCTCTCGATGAACTCTACCATCGATGACAAGACACCAAACTCATCTTCCCAATAACGGAACATACTTCATTGACACTCAAACTACAACTAGCAACTAAGAATCAACCACTGCTCAACCAAGATTGTAATACGCGCAAGAAGCAAGGCCAAAAACGAGAAGCGATCATGTATTGTCCTGTACTCTATGTTATATCAAACAAACCAAGAAAACGGAAATGAAAACAAGAAATCAAAATAACACGGAAAATTGGAACCAAGAAAACGGAAATGAAAACAAGAAATCAGAAAACCACGAAAAATGAAACAAAGAAAACAGAAGGAAAATCAAGAAAATGACATTGTAAAATTTTGTATGCAATACTATGTATTACATGTATATTTTAACATGCAACCTATCCACACAGCCAGCTCCTGGCTTGAAGGGAGTAAACTGTGTGGAAGGAAATCTATTACATTTATTAAAAATATATATTAGTTATGTGTGTATGTATGTTTATATATATATATATATATATATATATATATATATATATATATATATATATATATATATATATATAAGCTTGAATTCTCCACTAGTAGCGTTGCACGGCTGATGAAGTAAACATTACCCTGACAAGCGTCCCTAGCATCGGTATAGTTAACGCCCGCGGAGGACATTCTGACGCAGACACTGACGCTGCCATTTTGTTGGAGAATGAAGTTCGACGCCGTGTTACATAACTGTGTGGTGACGTAGGTTGTCATGTGACTGATGGCGACAGATGTGGGCATTGGCCAGGAGCCTGGGGGTGGTCAAACATTTTGCAGAAGTGTCGAGGCAAAAAAAACATGATGTAATCGGGCATTTTAGAAGATGTTTGTTTTTGGTTTTTTTTTTACAATAAACATTTATGTCAATAGTCAATTTTGTCATAAAAATTTTTTGTCAAGTCATTTTTTTTCATTAATAAAATTTTTGTAGTCAGGCATTTTTTTTTTGGTCATTTTAATGGTCAGATTTTCTGTAGGGGGAAATAAAATTAGCACTAGTATTCAGTGGCGTAGCGAGGTCGGGTGTCACCCGGTGCGTCACTTAATGGTGTCACCCCCCAGAGGCGTAGCGACCCTTCCCGGGGACAAACTTTCAAGATTTGCACCCCCTCCCCTCAAGTTTTTCTCTATATATTTTGCTATTTTTTGCCTTGGTGTCACCCCCCCTAAATGGTGTCACCCGGTGCGGTCCGCACCCCCCGCCCCCCCCCCTCCCCTCGCTACGCCCCTGCTAGTATTAGCATCTGGTATTTCATTGAAAATAACTTTCAATTAAGAATTGGACGAGAAGAAATAAAGTTTAGATAAGGGATATAATAAATAAAAGTTGAAATCAAACCTACCAAGACTGCATGTATTTAGTGTTTCATTGAGCAAAAAGCTAAAACACGAATTGTAACGGTGCGCACAGTTTCTGGCACAGTTGATGGGACTTGACCCATCCACATCTACCCCCAGGGGCACAAACCTCAGGTACGGGTTTGTGAGAAGTGTGAACCCGCTTACAGTGGTTCTAGAAGTGCTGGTGGTTCCTGCAAGAGAATAAGACCCAGTTTCTGCTTTATAACTGTACTGCTGGCGAAATTAGAGTTTGTGTATCTCTATATGATGGGATTGTAACGTCAACAATGTCATTACAATGTCATTAGCCCATTGGAGTTGAGTACCCATTAATGCTGAAGGAACTCAGGGAACTGCAGGCCAAATGTAATTACTGTATTACTATTGAGTTACTGTTACCTTGTGTCGTCAATCACATCGATAACCGCCTTTTACCACTTTTTTTACATATTACTTATGAGGGGTCTTAAAGATGTCCACAAAGTCCAGTCTGATATTTTGATATTTTACAAGCAATATTCTTCTCCAGATGGTTTATAGTGGGACGAACTAGTCAAATCGTAGAACATACGACTGCTAACCTCAAAGTCTCTGATTCGAATTTGAATAAGCCCCTGAGTCCACTCAGCTATAATGGGTGCCTAATTCATGTTATGGAAAGTAAAGACGGTTGGGCATAGTGCTAACAATACTATCCCTTCATATCCCGAGTTCGCATAGAAAAATTGTGAACTCTACTTCACTTGCTCCCATAGACCGTCAAGTTTTAAAGTGAACTTTACTAGCTTTAAATGTTAATGGACATTAGAGTAGAAACATTTTAGAACGCAACTGCGTGAAGGCACAGTCTGGACGCTGTCCCCAGCTGTCGAGCCCGGGAATTCGAACTCAGGACCTACCTGTTCCGCAACACTGAGCTTAACCACGTGTCCAAAGATCGTAGCTCTGTCTTCTGTGCCAACATCTCGGTATTGTCTATTATGTAAACGTGCATCTACATATTTTAAATAATTAATAAATTATCACCATAGACACACTTATACATTCGCCTTCTTTAATTATTCCTGTCAAGTTAAAAATTTAACAAACGACTTACCAGAAGTCATTAAGTGAAGAAGGAAAACCAAAGCAGTCATCCGCTTCCCATTTAGGTAATGTTCCATGGTCACTAATGCTTTGGTCGATGGTCACTCTCTTACTTTGGTCGATGGTTGATGATTGATAATCATTATGTTACTTTGGGCAAGTTTAATTAAACTGTTCAAAAAAAACTTTTTGTTTTTTTTTCCTGTAATCTTCCTAATGATGTTATACAAAAAGTATTTGAAAACTAAAATTTTTAATTAAAACAAGACGATTTTGATATTATTCTGATATAATTCTAAACGAAGTTATATTATTATCTTACATCACTTATCCGAAAATTGACATAACTTCACAATTAATTCCTAATCATATTTTACATAAGGGAGGTAAACAATGTCATGAAAATCAACACAGTGATCTGCCGCTAGAGTCGGCCAACTTCCAACCACCTATGTTTTCTAAATCCGTATCAGCGCTAGTCTTATAAACTCTACTTAGACAAACCTTCCAACGGCATAACACAAAAGATGTAGAGCCATAGAATAGCTTTTGTGGTTTCCTTTTGTAATCGATGAATCTTTAATGGAGAGATTTTTTTTTTAATTCCATTTAATCCAAGAGCTTCTGTCACATAATGATAATAAAATATATTGATTTAATTAGATCAATAACTCAAATCTTATACACTCTAAAGCTATTGGACTTTTTATTAGTTTGAGCAAACAGATTTTTTGTAAAAGTATTATCAATAATTAAGTTGCAAAGCTAATATAAATATGTTCAGTACATATTTTTTTAGTGTCCACAAACAATATAATGTTATGTTCAGAAGGTGTTTAATAATATTCAGTGAGAGAAAGTGCGACTTATATAAATATTCGGCAAACAATGCAGGTATTGGTAGACCTACCTGAATTGAACTTAGAATTCCCCCACCCCTTGCCCTCCCCCCCCCCCCCCCCTCGGGTGGCGATGTTGGACTAATTATATGAACCTCCAGTGCAGGCACATTACGAACAAAGAAGAAAACAATTGCTGGCAAAAAGCAAAAGAAAGGTGAAATATTTAATGAATAATTATTTATGGCCTGTCTCCTACCAACTACGGTCTGGGCCATTTTCTCCTCCCAACTGTTCTCTGTCCTGCCATATCTCACCTTCTGAATCCATTCGTGACACGTTGCTCTGCGTGCCCTTCCAATCTCATCTCCCTCTTGCTCCAAACCTCCAGAGTTAGGTGTGCCATTTACAAAACGTTGCTAAAACGTATGGTGTCCGTTGATCTAACTTAGCGGCTAGTTTTTCAGTAGTAATCAAGGATCGGACTTTCCGTGTGGTGTATTCATCATTTTTTTCTCAAGAGCTCATCTGTTTTAAAGACCTCGGCCTACAGAGAGATGGAGTAGTCAACACGTTGCTAAGGCGCCTTGGTTTCCCTAACGTGTCAGGCTCTCATCAAATCTGGGTACATTCAGAGACATCCTCCCCTCTGATCCAGATCAGAGGCGTCTGTAGGGTCTGTAGCAGAGGCGTAGCGACCAATTCCGGCACCCGGGGCAGAATATACATTTTTGCGCCTATCCCTCCCATCCTATTTATAGTAATTCCTGTTTTTGAAAAAAGCGCCCCCCCCCCTTGAAAGTAAATAAATAAATAAATTGGAAAGGTTTGTGGAGCTTCTTACCAGTTACTATCCTATTAGATTTTTCTATTTCGGTGCCACAAAATTGACATAGAAAACGGTTAAATCAATGTGAAACGCCTTCAAGTCGTTTATTTTCGTAACTTTGACTGTATATAATTTAATACTTCAGAAGGGGTGGGTCTTACTCTTTGTAGTGGGTGGGAGGTGGAGTGTCTTACAGTGTCGTTTCCTGTTAATCTTCAGCCCGGGAAGGGGTGAAGAGTCTCGTAGTGTCATGCACTTAAATCATCCGCCTCTGTGGGTGTAGGTCTCTACAAGTCATTTTTGTCCAGACCGAGCTAGCATAGAAATGTAGCCCCAAGTCCCCACAGACTTACCAGCTATTGTAACAGCGTAGATAATGGAATAACCCGACTCTCCCTGTAACTCGGTTCTTATAGAGAGGTCTCGGCAGTACCCTTCTTGGTTGGAAAATAAATACAAACTACTTCCTACCCAGATAAGAATGAGCATAGAGCTTGGATCAATACAAATTTCGACGTTTGTGTAGACGATCTCAGGGCAGGCTGTAAATTATTGGGCTGGAATAAGATTTCTGCCATGGACTATGTATATATATATATATATATATATATATATATATATATATATATATATATATATATATATATATATATATATATATATATATACATATATATATATATACATATATATATATATATATATATATATATATATATATATATATATATATATATATATATATATATATATATATATATAGCCTTTGTATAGCCTATATATATAAGCTGGTGCCCTGTCAAAACGGCCCGGGACAAATCGGCCCCGCCAAAACGGCCCCGTTAATTTGACCCCGTCAAATCGACCCCCGACAAAACGACCCAGTCAAAATAGCCCCGTCAAAAGATCCCCGACTTATTGGCTCCCGTCAAATGGGCTCCCGTCATATTGACTTGCGACATATAGGCTCCCGACAAATGGGCTCCCGATATTTAGGCTCCCGACAAATGGACTCCCGACATATTAACCCCTGGCAAATAGGCTCAGGACATATTGGCTCCCGACAAAGCGGCTCCCGACATATTGGCTCCCGATATAAGGGCTCAAGACAAATGGGCTCCCGGCAAATGGGCTCACGACATACTGGCTACCGACAAATGGGCTCCCGACATATTGGCTTTTGACAAAATGACTTCCGACATATTGGCTTCAGACCAATGAATGGCATGACCCACTATTGGCATAAAGGTAACCATTGTGTCCTACCTCCAATACCACTATAACCTCCTTTAAATGCCCGAATGAAATTGTTTTTCATGAACCAACATTAATTCACAATCAAATCGAGCCCTTAACAGTTAAATTCCACCAATTCTAAAGTTTTGATAATGTTTAATTTACAACAGAAAAGATCTGTTCCTTAAAAGCGAACACAGAAGTGTAAATGTATGATATACATGATGTTTACATGATAACAGCATTTTGTTTTGATAACCTACAAGCATACTGCAGTTAGGAAGGTACAGCGTGGACCCTTCTCCCCACACACTGAACTGAAACAGCCTATAACCGACTCAATTATGGATGTCATAGATAGATGACCCTTAAAATAAAACATACTATTTTATAATAGATAAACTAATATAAATGTAACACATATGGTTACCAGCCAAGGGGGGGGGGGAAGAATGAAGTTTTAATTCATTGGGTTGCGGCCCCTGTGGGACCGCAACAACTGTTGATGTAGGTTTTTTTCATGCTCTTGTGAGCGATGTTACCTGTGTCCCATGTCATGTGACATGGGACTATGGGTAGTTTCGTGCCTAGCCGTGTCAGTCACACGCAAGACTGCTGTCTGTGGACACGGTGACCAAGATGTAGACCTAATGAAGGTAGTGTAGTTATATAAATTATGTTTATTGTTAAAATACTTATTTGTGTATTTCCTGCTAGTGCTGCATGTGCACACTAGTTAGGTTGAGTATTTATATAAGTATTTATTTGTAGTACTACTTATTGGTACTTGTTGGCAGTACTGTGTACTGGCCGAAACATATTTTATTGTACCCGTGTATATTGTAGCCTACACGTGGTGTTGTCATGAATGTAACTTTTTCTTTACTTTTGTTTTAGGGCTACAGTTTTTTTTTTCTTGGTTTCTTGTTTCTGAAGTTTTTTCTCTCTGTTTTGAAATCGTTGTACAGAAACTGTATTGTCAGTGCAGTGGCGTAGCTAGGATTTTTGGGCCCCTATGCAAAAATTATCAGTGGGCCCCTTCGTCAGCTGTTGGGCCAGTGGCGTCGCTAGGTCGGGTGTCACCCGGTGCGGCACTTCGTATTGTCACCCCCCTCCCAGGAAACAAAGCATATATATATATATATATATATATATATATATATATATATATATATATATATATATATATATATATATATATATATGTGTGTGTGTGTGTGTGTGCGTGTGTGTATGTCGGCCTACATAGGCCTAAAATTTATATATATGCCACATACTGGTACACGTACGAGTTTAAGCTTTAATCACTGCAGACTTAATAGTAACGATGTTTATCTACAGTCTGTTTATAATGCAGTTGGATGTAGCATTGTTTTTACTTTGTAGTTTACGTTTACGTCGTGGTGTCACCCCCCCCCTCCACCTCTTGATATAATTTTCGATTTGTACTTAGAAGACTATTTAACTTTAACTAATGGATCAGGAAAAATGGCATTTCATTCTATAAATTTTGCAATTTTTGCCTTTGGTTTCACCCCCCTAAATGGTGTCACCCGTTGCGGTCCGCACCCCTTGCCCCGCCTTCGCTACGCCTCTGCGTTAGGCTACAAAGGAGTTAAACGAAGAGATCAACTTCTTCTTGCGATGGATATTTTTTAATATATAAATATTCTGAAAGCAACATTTTGTATTTTATATGTCCTGATTATGTATTTATACTATATCAGGGGTCGGCAACCTTTTGAAGCGGAAGAGCCAAAAGTTACAATTTTCAATATTTCCCTGGTTTTAAAGAGCCACTAACATTTTTTTATTTCAAATATTTTATTTTTTTATTAAGATTATTAGTATTTGTTCAAGGAGCTGGAGAGCCGCATCTTGATATCAAAAGAGCCGCATGCGGCTCGCGAGCCGCAGGTTGCCGACCCCTGTATATTATTATGTTTGGCTACTACTGCTAAAAAGTTTATTTATAGGCTGACGAGCCGACCCGCGGCATATCATACGCCGCTATTTAGTTGTTTTTTTTCTACTTTTCAGTAATTCATAATTTGTGGATTCGACAGTACCAACGCTGCCACTGAAAATATTTCTTTAAAACACTATAAGTAGCTCGTTAAGGACGATAACCCCCCCCCCCCTCCTCCCCCCCCCCCCCTCCGTTAAAGTAAACTCCACTTAGTTACCCCCCCCCCCCCTACGTTTAAAATCGTTTCAAACTAAATTATCTGCCCCTAATAGTCGTCACTAAACCCGGCTTTGCTTGTAAACATTTAGCGTGAACCACAGCTCACCAGACCATATAGGGGTGGGGGTGGTAGGGAGCGCGCTTACAGCTTGTTTTCTAGCGTCTCCCAGAAGAGAATTATATATATAGATTCTCTCAATGTCTTGCACGACAAAGTGATATCGCCTGAAGTGTTATTATAACGCTTGGGCTCTGTTTGACCCACACACACACACACACACACTGAATCCCACAGCAAAAACGGTGGGGGGGGGGGGGGGCTTTTTGGAAATTTTAACCTTTTTCTTTTTTAAAATTATTTACATGGAACAAATATTAAAATTCCATTGTAAAAGTTTTAATTTTTTTTTATGAGGGAAAAGGGCCCCTATGTGCCTTGGGCCCCTATGCCTTGCTTACGCTAGCTTTACGGTAGCTACGCCACTGTGTCAGTGGTCCTTTTGTCTGGAGCCAAATTAACAGGAGCCTTTTTGTCGTGAGCCAAAATGACGCTAGCCTATTTGTCGGGAGTCGTAATGACGGGGGCCGTTTTGTGGAAAAAACTAAATGATGGGAGCCTATATGTCGGGAGCCAAAATGACGGGAACCTATTTGTCAGGAGCCTTATTGACTGGAGCCTTTTTGTCGGGAGCTTATATAACGGGAGCATATTTGTCGGTAGCCTAAATGACGGGAGCCTATTTGTCGGGAGCCTATATGACGGGGTCCATATGTGGCTGGCCCTTTTGACGGGGTCATTTTGACGGGGCCTATATGTCGAGGCCGATTTGTCGGGGTCGTTTTGACGGGGCCGTTTTGTCATTGGCCGTTTTGACGCCGCACGATATAAGCTATATATGATAAATATATATATATATATATATATATATATATATATATATATATATATATATATATATATATATATATATATATATATATATATGTTACCACTGCCGACAGCGCCAAATGTTACCACTGCCGACAGGGCCAAATGTTACCGAGTGTATTGACAACGCCAACTGTTACCGAGTCTATTTACTTGTAGTGCCAAATGTTACCGAATGTATTTACTCGTGCTATCTTGGACCAGCACACAACATCGACCACAATACAGATACTCGGAAGTACAGGTTTACATTGATCTCTTTATTACATGAATCAATAGAAATGCTCCACATAACAATGCATCAATGTTCCACAAGAATACAATGAACCAACTGACCCCCACTGTCCTCACTAGTCCTCACATATCAGAATGCACGTGTCCATCGTTCCTATCCTCACAAACCACAACACGTCCTCACATATCAGTCTTCAACTGGGTTCTGCCGTTCTCTACCAGTCGCCTTCCCATTATATCCCCTCGTATTCGTAATACTTTCTATTCGTTGCATCAGACTATGAACTACGCAGTTCTGTCGTATCGCTTCCCAAAACTACGCAGTGGCTTTGTGATCGTTATCAGTCCACACCCTCTGTATCAGTTGCATCAGCCCAGTTTGGCCTTGATCGTGTCTTTAGTTGACAGACTGTATTGCGTTCTTATCGTCTTTAGTAACTACACTAGTTACATCCACCCCCGCCTTTTTTTGTGTGTTTTCAACCACAAACAACGCTTGGCAGGTGCACTCTTTCAATGTCAAACGCAACACCGTAAAAAAAAAATTTACTGTTCCACTCACTGTCGATGTCGTCACATTCGTATAAGATTGACAGTTATCCCTATTTCAACATCTCCAATGTGTCTACATCATATTCCTCAGACACAAAGCAGTTCTAGAATTCACATCCACCCCCGCCTTTTTTCGTTTGGTGTCTTCACCAGTTCACTTTTATAGCTTTTGAACAGTCTGTTCTCATCCCAGCGCGACCATGAAAGAATTGATGGTTGCTGACGAAAAATTTCGTATTCTTTCTGTTCCTCAAACTTCTCCGCGGACCACTTATCTGATGTTCTACTGTCTCTCTGCTTCTGGGAGGATCGGTGTGAGGGTGACGGGTTTTAGGAAGGCCGGAACGAATGAATCCAATAACACACAGTTTAAGCTCCAAAACAAAGTTCTTTATTCACATGTATATAATCATGTTCTACCTAACTAGCTATACTCTCTACTATTTACTTCTGCTACTGACTGTTCACTATACTACTAACTACGCACTCCCATGATCAATCCTAACACTAACTACCGTTCTCTAGCTCTACATATTACGACCGTCTCTGACCGCTTCCTAACACCTTCTCTCTCGCTAGCTAATCATCAACTCCTGGCCTATCTCTCTTCTGCCCCACGCCTCAGTGGTCAGCTGACCGTCCCACGTGACCGGTCAGTCCTGTGCGCCCATTGGCCTCTCTAACCAACCAACTAGGCCTATAGTCTGTTTCTGCTAACCTATATCTGCTAAACATGTCTGACGTAATCTTGCGTCATCACATATCTCCCTCCCTTTCTGTAGCTGACAAATTATATTTTTCAGCGTCTGCTACTAATCTAATACATCAACAACTATCTATCTTACTACTCCATTCTATCCCTAACATCAATCATATAAATCAAATAAAAAATGGGGCAGCACAGTTTACAAAAACATAAAATCTCGTGTCTGTTGTTCTTGAAAAGTCATTGTTCTAGTTCCTGAAATCTTGTGGTGTGACTGGTGTCTCTGCTTGCTAATGTATGTCTATGTTATGGTATGTGTGAATTCAATCATGTGTAACTCAGTTCTGGCTAGGTTGTCGTGTACTGGCCTTGAGCTAATCTTAGTAGAATGTGTAACTGTAACTGGTTGAACGGGCTCTGCGAGCAGTGTAAGTGTATGTGTAAGTGTTATGTAATTGCTTGCGTTCCTCTGTGGTGGGTGGGTTGTGGCGAGTTTTGATGTAAATTCCCGTGAGGCGGGTGTAGGCGTAACTTTCGTTGGTCAATGTGATGACGCAACAAACTCAACGCTGGTTGAGACGTCCACGTGGAGTGGTTATACGATGAACTGGAGCTGTCTGATGCGGGGAAACAATGACGCAACATTCCGACGCTGGGAACTTGGACGATGGGTCTTCAACCCTTTGTATGTGCCGACGTAGGTGTACGTAATTGGCGGTCTGTTATTCAACCCCAGTGCGGTCTGTTATTCAACCCCAGTGCGGGGGCGAAGCGGTGGCGATGCGTCAGCTGTCTTGACCAGGGCAATTCTCTGTTCAGTAGGGCTGGCCGCTGTCCAGGTAATTCAACGTAATCAGGGCTTCAGGTGGCGGCACTCTTTGAAGTGTCTGCTTCATCTCGTCTCGTTCTGTGTAAGCGTTGGTGGGTCTGAAATTGTATTACGAGACCATGAGCAATGGCTTTATGTGACCATCTTAGTGCCCGCGCAGACAAGTATTCAGACAGAGGTACCTTCCATTAAAAAAAACATCAATCCCAAATTTATACGTGTTGAACATTTGTCTGGCGGTACATACAGCATACAAATATAACATTACAAAATTAACCAAATAAAAAAAAAATCAGTACACTCTAATCTAACAACAATCTGTAAAGTCTAATAAACTCAATAGACGTAAACACTACTAGAGCTTAGAAATAGCTTCACAAAAAGAATAGACATGTAAGTGTATATAATTAATCGTGCCATTTCAAATCAACATTTGAATACGTAATCATATAGTGGAGCAGCTCTCACTATCTGACTTCTGACAAAAAACTGGCTGGCTTGACTTAATGACTGACTTCACTTATGACTTCAGTAACTCGACTTATTTCACTTTAACTGACTTCAGTAATTTGACTGACTTCAATTTAACGACTGATTCCACTTTGACGACTTCAACTACTTCAACTTGACGACTAACTTCACTTTGAAGTCTAACTTGACCTCGACGACTTCAACTTCAATACAACTTTAAAGACTTCACTGACTGACTTAAACTTCGACGACTTAAACGTCTTCACTTTGACTTCAAAGACTTTTCCTTGACTTCAACAACTTCAATATGACTTCAAAGACTTCACTTTGACTTCAATGACTTCACTATGACTTCGACGATTTCACTTCTTCACTATGACCTCAACGACTTTAATATAACTTCAAAGACTTTTCTTTGACTGCAACATGACTTCAACTACGTCACTATGACCTCAAATACGACTTCAACAACTTATTGACTGACTTGACTGACTTCAAATAACTTCTTTGACTTCAGTCCTGACTTATACTTCACTGACTTCAATAACACAATTGACTTCAGTTTAACTACACTGACTTCGACTTCAACTATATCGACTTCACGCCGATTTTCTCGACTACTAAGATTAACACAAAAATACTCGACTTGACTTCACAATTATGTCCGTTGTTCAAAATCATTTATGGAGACGGTCCGGGTCACATTCTTGATCATGGGGTTGATGTTCTAGGGCAGTTGCGTGTTATCTATGTGCTGTACTTCCAGTTTCACTAATTCTATCGCTAACTCTGCTTTTGTTCTTGACATGTTTTACTATCTTGACTATCTTGTTTTCTAGCTTATTCTCTACACATGTTTCAACTTCTTCTCCTGTTTTGTCTAATGGTATGCCATGTTTATAGCATTGAAACTCTGCCTCCATGGTTGTGTATGTGTATGTGTGTGTGTTGAGGAAAGTCAAAATAACTAAGGCAACAGTGCGTAACAATAGAGTGTGTAAGGCAGAAAAACCGCTGGCACAAACTATCCAGCACGGGTATAAACCCAAACGTTTAAAAAAATGTTGGAAGGTACTTATCTTTTTGAACATGGTGACTGTTCCCTTGTGTTCCAAACTCGTTCCGACTGAAGAAGTCCGCTTTGTGATGAGTTAGAGAAAGCAATACACAAGTCATACTCCGTCATGAGTAAACCGATATACTTTCTTTCCCGTCCTCGATCCGCGGTTCGTCCCGAGCTCCGCCAGTTGTGATGGTACGAATTTTTAAGAAGGCGGAAACGAATGATTCCAATAACACACAGTTTAAGCTCCAAAACAAAGTTCTTTATTCACATGTATATAATCATGTTCTACCTAACTAGCTATACTCTCTACTATTTACTTCTGCTACTGACTGTTCACTATACTACTAACTACGCACTCCCATGATCAATCCTAACACTAACTACCGTTCTCTAGCTCTACATATTACGACCGTCTCTGACCGCTTCCTAACACCTTCTCTCTCGCTAGCTAATCATCAACTCCTGGCCTATCTCTCTTCTGCCCCACGCCTCAGTGGTCAGCTGACCGTCCCACGTGACCGGTCAGTCCTGTGCGCCCATTGGCCTCTCTAACCAACCAACTAGGCCTATAGTCTGTTTCTGCTAACCTATATCTGCTAAACATGTCTGACGTAATCTTGCGTCATCACAATCGGGATCCTCATTGTTGCAGTTATTCTCCACTTGTGTATCGCTGTTGTGCTGTTGATGGTGACATGGTTCCGGGATGGGTATGTGGATTTCCGTTGTAGTTTCCGGTTCCCTAATTGTCTTAGGTTTCTTTGTGTGTAAATGCTCTTCTTGACTATGCCAATACTTCTTTAATTGAGTAATATTCGCCCACCGATCCGGTTTGGTGTGATTGGTGGGTCTTATTTTAATGGGGCCACCGGCTACTTTAGGCATCTCCACGACTTGCCATATCTCCTGTCCCCAGAGGTCGTGGATTTTGTTTCTGCCTAATGGGTGGCTACGCAGTAATACTTTGTCGTTTAGTTGGAGTGGCGGGTCTTTTGTCTGTACCGGCGGTTCTCTTCGCCGTGCTTCATGTTCTAGTCTTCCTTGTACCACCCTGTACATTTCTCTTATTCGTCTCATATGTTCATTCACATATTCCAGTGCGGTGTATGAGCCAGTCATGCTTTCCTTTTTTCCTAGGAACAAATCAAGAGGGAGTCGAGCCTCCCGTCCGAACAGTAACATGTGTGGCGAAAAGCCGGTTGTGGCATGGGGGGTGCAGTTGTATAGGTATACCAACTCTGGGAGAAAATCAGGCCAACGTTTTTTCTGTTCAGGTTCTAGAGTACGCAGCAAATCATGCATGCTGCGGTTGAACCGCTCGCACTGTCCGTTTCCTTTAGGATTATATGTGGTTGTTCTAGATTTGTTAATCCCGTAGTGGCTGCACAGTTGGTTAATTACTTCTGACTCGAAGGCCCTTCCTTGGTCAGAGTGTAATTGTCTTGGTATGCCATATTTGATGAACCAGTGTTCTATTAAGACCTTTGCCACTGTTTTGGCCGTCTGATCTCGTGTGGGCACCGCGACAGTGAATACGTCAGTCATCACCAACACATGTTCCGTCCCATCCGATGATTGCTCCAACGACGTAAAGTCCATAGCCACAATCTCTAGGGGTTTTGTCGCCAGTAAGTGTCCTGATGGCTGTCTCATTTTGACAACTGGCATTTTCGCATGCTGACACCTCACACAAGCCTCACAATGGCGTTTGACCTCCATCTCCATATTGGTATTAGATCGTAGCAATTCAAGTTCATCTGTATAATTCTTCACTTCATTTTCTCTTTCTGTATTCACTGATTTAAGATTCTCAATAGAAATGTGCAAAACTTCTACTTCTTTTTCTTTATCTGCTATAAGACGTGTGTTATTTTCAACCTTGTTCATTAGTTCTAATACTTGCTTTTCTAACTGTTGATTCAATGGCCTTTCTTTTTCTATCCTTTCTTCTAGTTTGCCAACACTGTTCTGTTGTCTAATATTTTTATTTTCTTCTTCAGATAACAGATACTCTAAAGATGAACATTTCTCCTGTGCTTTTAATTTGCATGAACTTTCCCTATCCAGTTTCATGGTTAACATTGAGATCTCATTATTAAGTCTACCAATTTCTTCCTTATCATCATTTTTCTCAGCCAACAAATTGTTCACTTGAAACTTTTTAACATCCAAGTTCATTTCACAGTTCATTTTTTCTATTATTAACAAGTCTTTTGAATTCTTAAGTTCTTCCACCAAGGCTATAGTATCTGTTAGCTTAGTTTCACAATTCTGAAGTTCAGACAGCTTCAAATCTAATTTTTCTTGTGTAATTTGAAGTTCTTTTTCAATATCTGATAATTTTTCTTCAAGTCTTGTTTGAGACTCTTTCATTGTTTGTCCCATTTTGTTTCTTAAGCCATAACCTCGCCTCTGTGTAGCCTTGACCTGCCTTACAGAGGGCGATCGTTTCACCGGACAGTACCGTGCCATATGTCCGGGCTGTGAGCAGGACAGGCAGATTGGTCGACCGTCAGCTGTCCACTGGAGTGATGGATTGGCAGGTCGCGGCTGTCTAACTTGTCTATGTTTTGTCCAGTTTTTGCCCTGATTATCTGCTGCTGACCTGCTTTCTAACCTCTCCAACCGTTGGTCAAACTTATCCAGGTGAGCCAACAGTTGAGCCATCATGGTTTCCATCGTGCCGGTCCCTGTGGGTGGTGATTGTTTCTGTTCCGGCACAGAGACTTTGTCTACCGAGCAGTTCGATTCGTCCTCATACTCGGACCTGCGAATCGCTGAGTTCCTGACCTGAAGGAAGGTCAACTGTGGGTCTTTGTATACCTCCTCTTTCAAATATCTTCTTAAGATAGGGGTCGCTAGCCCCTCGATGAAATGGTCCCTCAGCAGGCGCGCATCAATGTCGGGTGTTTTGCCCTTTACCGCGTCAAATGCCCTGTTCATTCGGTGTGAATATTCCATCACACTCTCCGCCAGTCTCTGCTTTAAGCCTACGAACCCCGATAGCAGTTGCGATCCCGACCGTCTCTCCCCAAAGGTCTCCACAATTAGATCTAGCACCTTATCTGGATCTGTTTGGAGGGCTTTATCGTGGCATTTGACCTCCGTCCTAACCGTCTCCCCTATACTGCCCATCAACAATCTTAATCTTTCCTCTGGTGACATGTATCTCGAGGCCCAGGCAGCTCTGACCTCTTCACTGAACCTGTTGGTTAAGGTTGGATCACCGTCCCCGTAAAATTTGTTGACGTGGGACTCTCTGGGCAGGACCACAATATGGGTCGGCTTTTCGTCCAGATTAGACATTCTAATTTTAATTCTTTGAGTAAAAAAAGACCTTTCCTACCGTGCATGTAAGAATACTTTTCCCTGTTCCTGAATGTCCGAATTCACACACGAAACACAGTTATTAACTAGGTTGACTATGGGTGCCCTAGCGGCTGGTCTAGTTGAATTCCACTGCCGACAACGCCAAATGTTACCACTGCCGACAGCGCCAAATGTTACCACTGCCGACAGCGCCAAATGTTACCGAGTGTATTGACAACGCCAACTGTTACCGAGTCTATTTACTTGTAGTGCCAAATGTTACCGAATGTATTTACTCGTGCTATCTTGGACCAGCACACAACATCGACCACAATACAGATACTCGGAAGTACAGGTTTACATTGATCTCTTTATTACATGAATCAATAGAAATGCTCCACATAACAATGCATCAATGTTCCACAAGAATACAATGAACCAACTGACCCCCACTGTCCTCACTAGTCCTCACATATCAGAATGCACGTGTCCATCGTTCCTATCCTCACAAACCACAACACGTCCTCACATATCAGTCTTCAACTGGGTTCTGCCGTTCTCTACCAGTCGCCTTCCCATTATATCCCCTCGTATTCATAATACTTTCTATTCGTTGCATCAGACTATGAACTACGCAGTTCTGTCGTATCGCTTCCCAAAACTACGCAGTGGCTTTGTGATCGTTATCAGTCCACACCCTCTGTATCAGTTGCATCAGCCCAGTTTGGCCTTGATCGTGTCTTTAGTTGACAGACTGTATTGCGTTCTTATCGTCTTTAGTAACTACACTAGTTACATCTATATATATATATATATATATATATATATATATATATATATATATATATATATATATATATATATATATATATATATATATATATATATATATATATCAGTAGCGTAGCGAGGGGGGGCGGGGGGACATATGTCCCCGGGCGCTGACCTTAGGGGGCGCCAAAATGGGTTGGAAAAATAAATTGAGAGGTTGAGGGGGGTGCAAATCGAAAGTTTGAGGGGGTGCAAATCGAAAGTTTGAGGGGGGTTCAAATCGAAAGTTTGAGGGGGGTGCAAATCGAAAAGTTTGTCCCCGGGCGCCGGGAAGGGTCGCTTCGCCTCTGATATATATATATATATATATATATATATATATATATATATATATATATATATATATATATATATATATATATATATATATATATATGTTTTGTAACATTGAAGCCAATGAGAGTGAGCCATGTACGTCACTGTACTTTCCTTCAGTATTTGACCACGAGCAGTGGCGTGCAGAGGGGGGGGGGGGCGGACGGGGCCCAGGCCCCGGGCATCCACTACTGGGGGTATCCAGCGGAGGTGGACATTTTATTTATTCTTTTTTTTTTTTTTAAGTAATTTAAAAACTGTTGCGATATGTCGTGTCATGGTGTCATCGTAACTTTCCATATGTTTTTCGTTCTCACTCAAAAAAATGTAACACTCAATCGTCTGTCACTCGTTTTAACATTACACTGTCCGTATAGCAAAACTTATATAAAAAAGCGGGCATCAGTGAAGGGTAGTCCTATGGAAGTCAATGATATTCCCTTAATAAATGTGTGATGTTTATTTAGTATAGTGTAGAGGCATCGTTTTGAGTACTTGTGACCAAGTTATTCCCATGCACTGTAATGGCATCTTTAAAGTAATATGCGCAATTTCGTTATACTCATTTTCAAGGACATCAGTCGAGTAATTAAATCATATTTATTTTTATACACTGTAGGGGCATCTTTAAAGTAATTATTCGTATATTCATTATAATATATTTTATGAGCATTTACTAATATGCCCTGTGGCGGATTAAGGTGGGTGCTGAGAGGGCTGCAGCCAGGGGCCCCCGATTTTTATGGGCCCCCAAATTTCCTTTTTAAATCATAGTAGATTTCCCTTTAAAGCTAAATTGTTGGGGGTTTTTTTTAACTATAAAAGTCAATGTATTAATATTCGAGAACACACTTTAGTTTAAATAGCGGTCGAGTTCTGACACATGAGTCTATGATTGATGCCTTTTGAAAAATGCACAGCACTTGAAAGTTATTTAGTCAGATAGCGTCAGATTGTGTAGCGAGGTGGTAACAAACATTAAAATAATACAAATGTTAGGCATAGGGTCTACATGCTGAATTAGTTCTCACTAGCAAGCATCCAGACAAGCAACATTATTGACTAGCCTTAGCAATCAATGAAAAACTGCCTGGCCGTTTTTGCTTACCCACTACACTACTAAGAAATGTATGAAAGATGCTTTAAATTTTTGTCATTAGAAATGATGTTTTGGATATTATTATTTTTTTTAGGTACACGATATCCAGATCTAGTTATTTGGATTAAAACTCCTTAGATTAATATCTTAGTTGCCCTTCAGGACCGGGTAAGCATAGGGAATATTAGGTAGAGTTCACATATTTAGTTGTTCTCAGAAAATGAGACATTCTGATCAGTTCTAGATTTATGCCTAGCTTCCTTTAGTAGTTTTAAAATTTGAGATTGATCTAGGTACCCATCTGTGTTTGGTGTTCTTGGATATGAACCTGGGATTAGAGCTCAGGACTTTTGGATCAGCAGTCGTGCGTTCTACCCCCTATTGTAAACTCGAAACTTTTAATTTAAAAAAAAAATCAAAATATGCCACAAACAGTTAGGCCTAATTAATTAGCTTGTAATTTCGTTGGCATCAAGACAGATTTATCGTAAGAATATAAGAAATCATCAACTTATGGATCTAAAACTTTAGACAATTGTGGAAAAGTGCGGACGGCGTATATGTGGAGGTGGGGAGGGCTATGTGGACATCACATTCATTGAGTTATACTCTGTATTGTTTATAGCAAAAACAAAGCTGCATAAACAATGTAGGCCTAAAAAAAATACGGCAGTACCCGTGTTATTTTAACCCAACTCAATGGGCAGTTATGTCGCGGCAAACCTATTTAGGCTCTATAATAAGGTAACCGACATTTAGGCTTAAATTAGGCCTAGACAGAAACAGGCCAGAGATGGCGTTCTTTAAAGGGTGACTGTGGAAATTCAACTTTCTTGTATGCCTTATAAATGGATGACACCTAAGAGGTTGGAGGTGTAGTTTTTTGACGCGTATGCCATGCTTACTAGTTTTATTTGGGCCTAGTTTAACCTCTGTATGTTATTAATAATTTCTTATATAGAGTGGTTTGAAATTCTCTTTTTTCTTTTCGCGTCTGCGTGTAAACAAGTGCTAACAGTCTTTATCGTCTGTTCTATAACGACATTATAATATTCTCATGGATATTTATATTTGTTCAATGTTAGTGTGTATTTCCAGCTTTCTCACGCCCAATATAAATTCGTGAATAACTGTTCACTAACTATCGTGACACGGATATACCGGCTAAGTTTGACTCCCATTAGCCAGGGAGGTCAATTCCAACAAACTGGCAAATAGTGGACTGAATCAGTCTCACGAAGGTGTTGGTTTGAAACACTACATGTTGGTCGCTTATTCATCCGTAGGCTCTATACAGGCTTTACTTCCCTCACCACCAGCCGCGGGACATCGTCCTCGGTGTTTCTTCCAGACTTTTTTCTCCGGTGGTGCACTTGGGGGGGGGGGGGGGCGGACAACAATTTCCGGGGGTGGGTTGGGGCGGATACTGTCAAAAGTATATATTTTCTATATAAATTCCATTTCGTTTGGGGGCGGTAGACTTTCTTCGCCCCCCCCCCCCCCCCTGAAAGAAACTCTGAACATAATTGACTGCTTTTTAAATTAGCAGTTTTGTAAATATCGGTGTCAAATGTTCCTATAAGTTATAACAATCCATGATTTTTTTAAAAATAGTATATATATATATATATATATATATATATATATATATATATATATATATATATATATATATATATATATATATATATATATATATATATATATATATATACATATATATATATACATATATATATATATACATATATATATATACATATATATATATATATATACATATATATATGTATATATATATACATATATATATATATATACATATATATATGTATATATATATATATATATATATATATATATATATATATATATATATATATATATATACATATATATATATATATATACACATATATATATATATATATATATATATATATATATATATATATGTATATATATATATATATATATATATATATATATATATATATATATATATATATATATATATATATATATATATATATATATATATATATATATATATATATATATATATATATATATATCAGGGGCCCCCAAAAATTTTAAGCCTGGGGCCCCGCCCAAGATTAATCCGCCCCTGAATATGCCCACTTCACTTTATAATACATTTTAAAGGCATCCATACAGTAAGTATGCCCATCTTCATTTTATATATTGTAGGGGCGTCTTGAAAGTAATTATGCTTATATTCATGTATTACACTCGAAGGACATGCAACAGTAATTACACCAATCATCGTTGTTAACATTGGGGGCATCTCTAAAGCTATTTTTTAATGTACTTCTCCATTATTATCCATTTTAAGGGCATCCAAAGGGTAATTATGCCCATATTATTATTATAAATTTTTGGGGCATCTTTGGTGAAATATATGGCCATTTGTGGTGTAATAACGCCCAAACTTTTTTTTTGTTAAATTGTATGGGCAGCCTTCAGTGTCGTAGCTAGGATTTTCGGGCCCCTATGCAAAAATTAACAATGTAAATAATGTTAGTCTCCCGCCCTTCCCCCCCCCCCCCCCACACACACACTGAATGCCACTGCATGTACACTAAGTAAGGACTTGGGGCCTTTTTTAAATTAAATTATTTCTACAGTAAAAAAAAAACTTGATTTCATTTATTTTTTTAAAATTATTTATATAAAATAAATCTCAAAATTCCAATGTAAAAGTTTTAACTTTTTAAAAGAAGGAAAATGGCCCCTATTTGCCTTGGGTCCCTATGCCTTGCTTACTCTAGCTTTACGGTAGCTACGCCACTGGCAGCCATTAGTATATATTTATTTTCATGCATTATATAAGCATACTTAAGAATAAGAATGCCCATATTGTTTTTGATACACTGTAGCGACAATCTCAAGAATACGAATCAACATATTGTTTTCGATACATTGTAATGATATCATTCAGAATAATTGCGCCCATATTGATTTTTACAAATAGGAGGAGCATGCTTTAAGTAGTGTTAAAGTTAAAATATTTTAACTCTGAGTAGAGCTTTCTTTAAAGTAATTGGGGGCACATACAGAGCCAGTTTTATTTCAGTTAATAGTAGAGCTATCTATAGAGTTATTGAGCCCATAATGATGTAATGAAATGTGGGGATGCGGTGTGGGTTTTTAGGCTATGGAAGCCGTTAGTAGATTATCCCCCACCTGAACTAGACAGGCGTACTTGGGTGTTAAATTTGTGAAAACGCGTCCAAGTCTAGGGAGAGTCTGACATAGCATAGTGGATTTTTATACACAGTCCGATGTAGAAGTGTTTTTTTTAGGGCTGGCAGCTTTAGCCAACCAAGGTACATTTCTGTTATATTCAAGGTTAAGATAGTTTGAGAGTATCTAGCATCACCCATCTCTTTAAAGAGTTGACGATTTGACCAAGTGGTTTAGAGAAAAAAATCTGAAACATCTCTAGTTCAATGCACACTCTCACCTGTATTAGTTACACTACAGGAATACCTAAACAGGCCAAGAGAGAAACATCCTATAAATAAAGGCGTATCTGGGGCCCTAATTGTAGAGACAGACAACGTTTTTTGTCCCTGCGGTCCCGGGTGGTAATACAAAACCGGATGAGACTCTTTTGTAGTGCATCACAGCTCCCCCCCCCTCCCCACCACGACACGTCCCGCAATTGTCTCCCCCCTTTCCAACCCCCCCCCCCCCCCTTCAATTTCCAACCATTCATTCCATTTGGATTTAGCTGGCTGTAGTCAACGTTTTCACTCAATTAAGATAGGTACAATTTTTTTAAATAAATGCTTTTCTATGTATATTAACGTCCAACACAACTTATTTGTTGCTTTTTTTGTAACTAAGCTTTATATATATATATATATATATATATATATATATATATATATATATATATATATATATATATATATATATATATATATATATATATATATATATATATATATATATATATATATACATATATATATATATATATATATATATATACAGTGGCGTAGCGAGGTCGGGTGTCACCCGGTGCGGCACTTAATGGTGTCACCCCCCCCCCCCCCCAGAGGCATAGAGACCCTTCCCAGGGACAAACTTTCAAATTTTCGATTTGCACCCCCCCCCCCCCTCAAACTTTCGATTTGCACCCCCCGCTCGAGTTTTCGATTTGCACCCCCCCCCCCCTCGAGTTTTTCTCGATATATTTTGCTATTTTTTGCCTTGGTGTCACCCCCCCTAAATGGTGTCACCCGGTGCGGTCAGCACCCCCGCCCCCCCCCCCTCGCTACGCCCCTGTATATATATATATATATATATATATATATATATATATATATATATATATATATATATATATATATATATATATATATATATATATATATATATATATATATATATAAGTATTTATGGGGGCATCTTCCGCTTGAGTTTGCCCCGGGCATCTACATAGGTCTGCACGCCACTGACCACGAGTTAGTGACGTCTCCGTGCCCTGAACTTCAGCAATCAAAGCAAGCTTCAAACTGGGTGATTGAGAGAGTCGCGCGCGTATCTGCAATGTCGCCTGTCTGACCTAGCATACAGTGAATTACTCGGACGGTAAATGTTGAATATTACCTGTGGTACATAAAGAATGTGTTGTTGGTTTTTTTTTATTACCTCCCTTACACATCCCTTTACACTTGCGACATGTACCTGTCTAGAGGGGGGAAAACTCGCAGCAATTAAGTGTAATATGAAAACCTTTTTCCAGCGAAAAATATCTACTAACTTGCTGCGAGATTATTTTTTTCTAGACATTAACAGTAGAAGTCGCAAGTGTAAACGAGGTATTACGCTGTAAAGTGGTAGGCTGAATAAGCGCTGTATTTTAACTATTTTTAACCAATTCGTTGTAACTAGTGATTAGAAATGTGTTTGTTTTTGGCGATGGTATTGTTGTATTACCTATACAATAGCCTACGGGTTACTGGATGTAAACCTTATATAATTTTTATTTTCCTTCGTTCTTTTATTGTAACATTTCGTCCAATACAATATCTATAACGTGTCTACATGCTTTTTATGCGCCATATGGCTCGTTGACTCCGAAGAACATCTACCGTCCCGTCCCCGTCCCCCCCCCCCCCCCCACCCTGAACGAAATATAATCTACTACAATATAGTACCTTATAATTATAGTGATGTGGGCCTTATGTACCCTATAGCATGTAGGCCAATATTTCTCATCTCATTTAAGTTCTATTGTTTTGTTAAATCCCCATTGTCTCACACCCCCCCCCACCCCACCTCTTTTTTTCTCTTGTCGTTTCCCCCTACCCCCCAACACCCAGAAACAACCTTACACAAACAGAACCACTTGACTTGTGATCTCGGTATTTTTTTTTCTTCACCTGGCGGTTGACCAAGGAAGCCAAACGTAGGCCTAATCTGCTTCCTGGTTTTTAATCGGCAATCTAGAATAACTTTTATAGCCTACTAGGCCTAGATCTAGATCTTAATATAGCCTGGCATAGGCCTGCTTGATTCAATTTATTTCCTTATTTCCTTTGTTTTTTAATCGTGTTGACGACTTGTGAGACGCGAGGCCTAGAAATTTTTATCTAGATCTAGATTTTAATATTATTTTGAGAATTCATGCTAAATGTTATAGACTATTCTTAACGTTTTCATTGAGAAGTGCCAGTAGTTTAATCAACATGTCAACATCATTCTACCAATCGGTGAAACGCACTCTTTCAGGTAAGATAATGATAAATCGAAGCGAACATTAATTTCGTTTATGGCATATCTAGATCTAGGATTGAATTTAAAATTTCATTTTTAAAATACTCTTGATATAAGACACGGTCATTCATTAGTATTATTAGTCATTAGATCGTTCACAATCAGTCTGATTTTAAAAATCAATAATAAATACTAAATAGGCCCTAAATACTAAATATTAAATGGCCTATTAGGCCAAATAATAGTTTTAAGTGTTTTAAAGTAAATAAATAAAGAACTTAGCCTAAACTTAATAGTTTATGGGTTTAATATTTAGGGCCTATTAAATGTGAAATTACTATACTTTAAAGCCTATTAAAAAGAATTTTATAGTTTGCTAATTTTGTTTTTTTAGATCTAGATCTAGAATCTAAGTAATATTAAATTATTGTATTTAATATTTTAGCTTTAAATTTAGGTTTAGTTAGAAGATATAGATCTATGCAAAATATATGCATTTCTGATGCCATTGAAATTTAGATTATAACTAAATACTATAATCAACAATAAGGGGAGCCTGGGGTCATGAGTGGTTATAATTTTTTTAGACCAGACATGATTAGTTAATGAAAGGTAGATAATAGGGTTAATTTTAGTGACATAAGTAAACCAAGTATATACAACAATGATGGGAGCTTACTCAAGAACAATCAGCTTGGGGGAAAATGTACTGCAATATATATTATATATATATATATATATATATATATATATATATATATCAGTAGCGTACGCAGGGGGGGAGCAGGGGGAGCGGCCGCTCCCCCTCTGGCCATTTTCAGCAAAGTGGCGCCTTTTTGGAAACTTTTTAAACTCAGTTTTAAACAATATTTGTTAAAAAAAATATATTTTTGGTCGGCACATCTATGTAAATCACAAGATTTCTTTTCATGCAGCAATTAAGCATTATTGTACTAGTCTAGTAGGGTCTACGTTTACAACACGTATTAACAGCTGCATCAGTTTGCCATTCTAAAAATAACCAGTATGATGCATTGCAATGTTTAAAAAACCTCTACGGGTAGTACCACTTGGCAAGAGGGGTGTTAAGTTTAAGGCAACTGTATAATGTATTTGCTGACGCTATGTTCACTCTGAGTGGGTTATCTCCCCCCTCCCCCCACACACACCTCACCACCACAATAGTGTAGAGCGACATTAATCTCACACCTAGGTATACACTGGGTTGGATAATTGACCTAAAGTGACCGGACAGTGGTGAATGAAGTTGAATCCACCCCCCCCCCTCCAACCCACCCCGAACTGATCTGTTAAGTACATGTAGAAAAACGCGTAATGATGTACCAAAGTACCATGCCGCCAGAAAATTAGCTTTTTAAACGTAAAACTCTGTGAATATTGTTTTTGCAATTACCAGTAAAAGGTTTGTGATCAATACAGTGATCTAACCCATACCTATCACTATGATAAAAAATGATCTTTAAAGAACACAAAGAAGCAGTAGTTAATTAAAAATATATATGATCTGAACTGAAAGATCGATATTTAGTTAAATTTAGGCTATTATTCCGAATGTTTTTCAAGTATATCGAAAAGCGTGATTTTATACCAACTCTAATTGTAAAAACTTTCGTTATGCTGTAATACTTAAGCATTTATGATGACGAAATATTAAATTATGATTATAGACAAAAACATTTTATAAACGCGAATAGTGTTAATTAAATGTGTAGATATTACATATTTATATTAAGAGAGTGATTATTTCCCCGATTTCACCTGTCTTAAATAATTTCCCAGGAATTATTATGTAAGAAATTTTTTTTACAAGAATTACAAAACAGATTGTGTTACGTTCATTGTTTTTGGTTGTAGTGTGTTTATATTTTTTTTTTAGATTGATACAATTTTTGTTTTGTCGGCCTACATTGTGTGTTTTTTTCTTATTTCTTCAGAGTGCTACTTTCAATTTATTTTACATCATAGCGAAGTAATGACATACAGCTATTAATATATATATATATATATATATATATATATATATATATATATATATATATATATATATATATATATATATATATATATATATATATATATATATATATATATATGTATATATATATATATATATAATACACGTATATAGAACGTGTTAAAAATTCGGCGCCTTTTTTTGCTCTTTTCGCTCCCCCTACAACGAAAACCTGGATACGCCTCTGATATATATATATATATATATATATATATATATATATATATATATATATATATATATATATATATATATACCTATATATATATATAGTCTATATATATAATTCTCTTCTGGGAGACGCTAGAATACAAGCTGTAAACGCGCTCCCTACCATCCCCACCCCTACAAAGTCTTAGTGAGCTGTGGTTCACGCTATGTTTACCTTCGTGGAGTCGGGTTTAGTGACGGCTATTAGGGGCAGATAATTTAGTTTGAAACGATTTTAAACGTTGGGGGGGGGGGGGGGGGGGGGTGGAGGACGGGGGGGTTATGGTCCTTAACGAGCTACTTATAGTGTTTTAAAGAAATATTTTCAGTGTCAGCGTTGGTACTGTCGAATTCACAAATTATGAATTACTGAAAAGTAGAAAAAACAACAACTAAATAGCGGCGTATGTTATGCCGCGGGCCGGCTCGTATTCTTTAAAATTTATGTGTCTAAGGGATGGTGTAGAGCCATGTAATATGACACTGACTTTGATTTTCTTGCAAAAGTTCCATTATACTATGGTGAATCATTTGATATTATGGCGACATAACCAGTATTCATATTTTCTTTTAACCACAAAATACATAAGCTTGATAATTTTTTCCCTATAATTTATTATTAAAATCACAATTCATAAGTACCCAATAGTGTTGTGAAGTAAGTATCAGGGGTGTGTCCTAGAAATGCTATATAATTTGTCAGAGAATTTTTTTTAACTCCACATAATTGTTTCATTATATTTGTGTAGAGATTATTCATTTCGTCAATGTCACACTGGAGGATGAGACTCTCAGTCCAACAGCCCAGCAAGAGAAGGAGAAAATTTTTAAACTTATTCTGAAACTCTACAACGAAAATGAAAGTGTCATTACAAGTGGGGATGACAGAAACACTGATGGCCACAGTGCAGGTAGCACTTCCAGTGCCAAAGAGAGTGGTGGGCACAGTGCAGGTAGTGTGTCAAGCATTAAGGATTCTGGTGCTCACAGTGCAGGTAGTGTTTCAAGCATTAAGGATTCAGGTGGTCACAGTGCAGGTAGTGTTTCAAGCATTAAGGATTCAGGTGGGCACAGTGCAGGTAGTGTTTCCAGCCTTAAGGATTCTGGTGCTCACAGTGCAGGTAGCACATCCAGTGCCAAGGATATTGGTATTCACAATTCTGGAAGTCTGCCCAATGCTAAAGATGCAGGTTGGTTCAAATTATTTTCAGGCCTATTTTCTAACCATTTTGCAACAGTTTATATTTAAAGTAAACAAAGAATTGAAATGGTTCAACTTTTATTTTATAAATTTGTCAATGTTTTGATCATTTTTATACTGCAGCTGATGATTCTCATAATGGCGGGGGTGATTTAGGCAATGATGACAATAGTGAAGACAGTGAGTGTTTTAGAACTCGTCTTCATCAAATAGCATTTTAATTAAAAATCAAAATATATGGCAATCAATCTAAATGAGTTTCTATATTTTTCCTTTACTGTATTAAAATACTATAACTTGTGTGGGGTTTTTTAATAGAGTATTTTAAAAAATCTTTTTAATGTAACTGTATAACTTGTACAATAAAAAAAATTTTTGTTAAGATATCCCAGAAACGGATGTGAAATCACTGACAAACCCTCTGAAAACAGGATATCTAGAAAAGAAGCATAAAGGTTTGAAATATTTTAGAATAGAATGTTGCTTGAATTTTCTGTTGCCATAAGTCAATTATGTATCTAAATAACTTAGAGCAGGTTGTACACATGTAAATAATACAAATGATCTTTGATAAATATTAGGTTTATTTTTTTTATCAAGTATTATTATCAGCAGTGTATATTTAAAATAAAAGTCAAACTTGTCATTTCTACATTTAAGACTTGTCATTTGCTCAGACTGTATCAATTTTAACCAGTGCAAAATTGTTTTTTTTATCAACAGTACTTTTGACATCATCATGGCAGAAACGGTTCTTTGTGTTGCACAATAATGTTTTATACTGCTTCAAAAAACATGAAGACAAAAAGCAACAATTTGCCTTTTATGTCACTGGTAAAATTGTCTATTGTAGACAGTGAAGATGATATTTATGTTTCTTTGATGTAGAAGGCTAGTTTTTCATAGATATTCTAATTTTTAAACATTCAAAACTCTTTAAAAATATTCTGACCAATTGACTTAGATTATATATAACTTGATATAAGAATGAGGAGGCACTAAGATTTATATTTTATATCTATTAATTATATGTCAGCTATCACCATAAAGTACTAAGTGATTAAATTAATGCTAATATGTAATTTATAATATGTAATTAGTATGAGTATAAAATATAATTAGTTTTATAGTGTACATTATTTACCTTAATGTAATAAGCTTTAATTAAACTTATTCAAATCTCATTTTTATTTCAATTTATCTTCCTCTATAAAACCTAATAGTAATAACTATTATAGGCTATTTTTCTACTACTTTTCCATATATATATATATCTATTTAGCTTTTGTAATAATCAAGTATAATGTTATTGTCTGTGCAATAATAAATAAGCTGTAAAAAAATCACAAGAATGGTCAAATTTTAAAGGTGCCTGATGCTTGAAATAAGAATATCACAGACGTTCCATCTTCTAATGCTTCCAATATTTTTATTATTAGAAAGGTAGGAACAAGGTAAATATTATTAATGAAAGATTTGGATAAGATTATTGATATTGTATTAAATGCAAACAAGAAAGACAACTTTACCCTTCACTTTATATAAGTTGAATCATTTTATGTAATTTAAAAAACACCCTAATGGTCTAATTTTGTATGAAAATATTAATAACATAACATAGCAGGGCATGGTGTTTTACTGCTAAAACTGCAGCGAGCTTTGTATGGTTTACACTAGCTTGGCAACCTAAACCTAAAACATTACCTTTTAAATGCTAATCTATAAGCTTTGCTAAAACATGTTTTATACTATCTGTGTAAATATACAATGTTATACTGTTTTGTATCTAATGATTTAATTTTAAATTATAAAAATAAATTATTTTCTTAATAACTCTCTAAAAAATAACCATATTAACTTTTACAACTTAAAGCACTCATTTTTATTTTTACTTTTGGAACTTTTATTTTTACTTTTGGAACTACATATTCTGATTATATATGTGTGTGTGTGTGTGCGCGCGTGTGTGCGTGCGTGTGTGTGTATATTTATATTTATTAAGAAAGAGCTTAAATTTACATCATTACTCCAACATAAGCTAATTCATTCAATTTAAAATCTCTAAGATTTTACTAATCAATATTTAGGGTATGAGTTCAGAGACATATCCAAAGATGCAGGAAAAAAAGACTTCTGTTTTGAACTTGTTTGTCCTACAAAGAAAAGTTACCAGGTATGTTCACACTGTCAAGGGATTTGTTAGACTTGAACAAAGTGTTTCTATAGTAATGCATTCAACTAAGTTAGATTGTTCGTGTTATATTTGTTTTTCCTTTTTTTTTTGTTATCTCCTTTTAACCTTAAGGCTAACTTGTGCCTTTTCCTCGGTGATAAATAAAACAATTTCAAACAATTTCCGATAGACATTACATAACAATATATACTTTGGTCAAAGAGATATATAAACTCTACTTCATCAGCCCAATGAACAAACTGGACTGAAAAGCAAATTTAACTTTTTATTTTTTTTTTAAACTTTATTTAGATATTTTAAATCATTACAATTTATCTTTGAGGTCATCTATAAAATAATGTTGAGCTATTTTGGATAATTTTTACTCCTTCCGCATTGTCGCACATCATCACAAAATGTCAGGGTGTCCCCCCCCCCCCCCCCTCTATAAAATGACATTACACTTCAACCCTACTTCACCCTCAAAAGAGCAATTTGTTTTGTTCGTTTTTTAAATAGAGTCGTGTCAAAATTATGCATTTGATAAACTATCAGTATTTTCAAGAATTCTGATAAAAAAAAGTTTTAAAAAAAAGATTTATCCAACCCCCCCCCCCCCCCTTTGTCACTCATCATCACCTCAGTCCTAATCCTCTGTCCTTGCAACATTGTGACTCTCATTATGGATGATTCCTTTCAGTTTGCAGCATTATCTAAGGAAGAATTAGAAGGATGGAGGAAAGCACTTCAGGCAACTCCAATGTCAAATGAGTATGAAGATGATCGAGGTAAGCCATTATTTAAAATTATCTTTACAGTACTGTCTAGAAGGATCCTGTTTTAATCTGTGGCTTTTTTTTTGTCCCCTTCTTTTTCTCTGTGTTACAGTTATAGTTTTTCATTTTTTTATTCTTTTGCTGTATGATACATAAATATGACATCATACTGTCTTAGCAGTTTTTTACCCTCGGTCACACAAGCCCAAAAAGTCCAGACCCCCCTTGCTCTCTTTACACACACAAAGTAAAATAACATTCGGAAAGTTCTGGTTCATTCCACCTGAAAATAAAACACCCTATCTAGTCTAAATGTGATGTAAAGCTCATTTTTTTCTGACCTCCACTAGTAAATGCATTGTGTGGTTAGCATAATGCTGAATCTTCTCCATCTCATTCTAAGAAAGTGTATTTACATTAAATACACTAAAGCCTGTAAACTAAATTCAAGACATAAAAGTCTAGATATTTGCATCCTTGACCTCACAATCTTGCTCATTAAATTAGCTTAACTAGTAGATCAAAATTATTTTTAAAATTTCAGATATATATGATGTAACTAATGAAATACCAGATGTCCCCAAAGCTCAACCTTACTTGTTTGATAACAATGCCGAGTACAACGATGCTACTTCAGTAGACAGTAGTGCCCCTAAGCTAACCAAATTCGATGTTCCAAATAACAGCGCAAACTATTCAGATAACAAATCTCTTTATGAGGACGGAAGGACAGAAGTCACTCCTGCGCCACTGCCACCTACACGAAGGATACCGCCACCTTTGCCAGATTTAACAGAAGATGCTAAAAAATGTGACGATAATGATGAAGAGTATGTATTTATCCCAGATGTTAACCCTGCCCCCCCTCTTCCAAATAGGTCTGTCCCATTACCTCCGACACCATTAGAAACACATCAACCTCAACTACCTGCAGATGAAGAAAGTGAAGATATTTATGTTGATCCCAATGCTAATCCAACTGTCTCTCCCCCTCCTCTCCCAAGTAGGAATATCCCGTTACCCTTACCCCCAGGGGATGTTCGTAAACCTACACTAACTCCCACCCTGAGGGAGAACTTTAAGCAGCGCTCCGAGGATCATGAGAATTTGTTTTACGGGAAATGGAAGTGTGAGAGCTCAGGCCCCACGGAGCTTAGCTTTAAGAGTGGCGACATCATTCACATTATTAGTCGGGACTTAGAGAAGGAGAACTGGTGGGTTGGTGAGCTAGGTGGGAAAATTGGTCTAGTACCAGTGTCTTATTTAACTCCAGCTTATGAACTTGTCCACTAGCTGTCTGCAGAATTGGTGGGTTGGTGAGTTAGGTAGGAAAATTTCCCTAGAAACATACTCTTGTTAATCTCAAGCTTATGAGCTTGTAATTAAAAAATAGACAACTACTTGCTTCATTCAGCTTTGTAACTGCTGTCTTAATAAGGTCCTCATTAATTAAGATCTCTTCAAGTCCTCAATGAGCTCTGGTTAATTAACTTTCCTATATATCAAATATAATTAATTATCTTTGTGTATTTAACAAGAAATGTTATCTGTACTCAATTATTTTTGGAGGAAGCTCTAAATTTAATTAGTCTAATAATACTAATATATGATTGTCACTGTATTTATCCGCTGAAATTTATGATATTTATTAAGTTATTGATAACAACTTTCAGTAGAAATTCTATGGTTCGAAATTATTTCTGTACATTTACTATCATTTAGTATTTTGTATATTTGTTACATTTCTAATCAGTATTTTTACTGTACATTTTTATTCAATATTTTATATATTTTTAGTCAAGTTAGCATTAACTTATAAATAATTCACTAGTTTTTTTTTTAAATTTATAAATGAAAATGTGGGAAAGGGAGACAACAGACCTTAGTTATCCACACACACAGAGGTTTATATGTAGTCTATCAGATGGCTAAGTGAGTCTATGGGCAATATATTTTTCTATACAGTAACGGTATTCACCCCAGTTTCAGGGGAGCTTAGAACATGTTTTATTGTAAAGTTCAGTTTGAATAACGGAACAGTGTGGTTGAATAGTAGAGCATGCGACTGCCAATAAAGCCTAGAGTTCGGATCCCAGCTTTGATGGGTACCTGACGCACGTTAGGGAAAATAAAGATGGTTGGGCATGTGCAGGTCACCAAAACAGGTGAACTCTAAATCCCCTTCCCCAAGGACTATGATTTGAAATGGTACTGTACATTAAGTTTGAATTATGAAAAGTGTATTCAAGATTTAAAAGATTCTCAAGGCCAGAATACATTATAACCCTAGATTGTCTCATAATTTGTTACATTTGATATATGTATTACCTAATAGTCTGATATTACTTTTTTTGTGATTTTTAAAATATAACAATTATTTTATTGTGATTTCAATAAATGTTTAAAAAAATAACCTATTATTTTCTCTCCACTCTTATTTTTAAGTTCTAAAAGATTATCCTAATGAGTAATGGTCTAAAATGTTAAGTGTTTTTGGTCTTTCAGTGTGAAAATATACACTAATATTTAATGAAGAAGTTATACATGTTATTATTATGTTTTTTTTTTTAATTATTAAGTTTTTTTAAAGTATATTCTAAATACCTACATCACACAGTATTCCTTGTAACATTTTGTTGTATGTTTTGTTCTAATCAATTAGCCATACCCTCATGTTCAAATATTCTACCTTACAGAGACTCCAACCTTACACAACAAAAATTGTAACATAGACCCAAAGTCTACACCAAAGTATTGTTAATCATGGGCCTTGTGTAATATCACGGTTGCCAGAGAAATATACGTTCAGAGAATATTTGTTTCAATTACAACTTTATAATAAATTTTTAACATGAATTTGTATAAAAAGTTCAACATTTATGATAAATATAACTAGTTCTTTTGTTTTTTATTAACATCTATAAAATCGCATGGTTAGTGTCCATTTCTCTTACAGCTAACAGTTAATCCAATCAAGTCACCCGTGTATTAGACAAATCTAACAATAGTTGAACATCACAGCCATACTTTACATATTGTGTCACATCATTTAACATGACCTTTCACCCTATAAATGAAGTCCAAATGCTTGTAGAAGATCAATCTACAAAATCGATGACTAATCTCATAATATAGGAAGAGTATTCTAAGGTTTTTAAAAATTGATAAAATAAATAAAACCAGAACAACTAAGTTGCATTGTATATATATAAAAGAAACTATTTAATTATGTCAATATAAATAGTGCAATATTTTGATGTTGAAATGAATGTCACATGTACACCTTAGTTACCTCTGTTTTTAAATCAAAATTTACACAAACTTTCAAATGAAATAGAATAAATTTAAAAAGATTAAGCTAATAGCTACTAAAATATATCCTAGAGATTTTTATCATTAACTTTTTCTGTCCAGCAGAATTTGGGCAAGCTTAATAAGGGCTCTCTGGGCGTCTGATGGAGCAAAGTCTTTTAACATATTTACAGCTTCACGGCTATGGTGAAGAGCAAGCAACTTGGTCTGTTCCACACCATCACTCTGTCAAAAAATGTATTTTTCTCTTAAATAAATGAGCAGGTTAACACTTAAACTTTAAGTCAAGAGGGTTTTTTTTTATAAAAGCTACTTGAATATATGCTAACACAATAGGCTAGCAAGGAAGATAATTACCATTATTGAAGAATCATTTATAAATGAAAGTTAAACCAAGCTTAAACTGGCTCCAATTTCATCAATAAAAATAAAGTGGAAGATTTTAAAGATATGACAGTGTATTTGATACATTAACCCTTTACAGTCCAATGCAGCCAAATGTGCCAGAAAATTTTCTTTTGTGGTACAGACCTATGCACCCAAAGGCGCCTGTTCAGTCTATGCAATTTTTTTCACTATTAAGTTTGATGCAGCTTTTTTAATTACAATGTTTATTGCATGGTAATTAAGAGTAACACATGCATTTTTTTTTCTGTGAATTACAATTTTATTTTAATTTTTAAATAAACAAGGATTATTTTATTAATTCATTATTCTAAGAAACAATTTTATTTTTTTTATTTTTCCTTAGCATTGGCCTTTGGCAAGGAAAACAATTCAGAGTCAGGACTGTAAAGCTTCAATTTCTGTGGCCAAGGCATATGAAGAGACTGTGTGGGTAGTAATATGTCTGGTCCAATGGTTTAATTTCATTAAGGATTATAGGGAAAAAATTTCTGTGGCTATATACTATCTCAATGGAGTTGGAACAGGTGGACCATTTTTTCTTTCTAACACATAGAATAACCTTAATGGAAGATTTTCTACATCCAACCAACATACAAATTATACTGAATGACGACTTGTCTTAATTTATAAAATTAACTATTTGTTCTTGTAGAAAACAGGTCAAATAAAATGTGTTTTTTTAATAGCCAATTGAGCACCACACATGAACTTTCTGAAAGCTAGAAACATTTCAAGAAAAAATAATTCCAGAAATGGGGTTAACTACTACCTTAGCAAAAAATTTTACTGCCTTAGCAACAAATTCTACTACCTTAGAAACAAATTCTACTACCTTAGCAACAAATTCTACTACCTTAGCAACAAATTCTACTACCTTAGCAACAAATTCTACTACCTTAGCAACAAAGTCTCTAGCCTGCTCAACATCCCCAACTTGAGAGAACCTCCTCATGATCATGGGATGTAACTCAGGAAACTGAGAAACAAAATCAATATGCAATTAAGTACAGGTATAGCTTTTTGAGATTTATACATCCTTACATGTTTAGTTTTGCATACACACCAGAATACTTAATTTTAGTTAGGAGAAATTATTTATTGACTAAAAATGCACAACAAAAAAAATCATCAAAAGTTTTTCAACAGCATACAAGTAATGCTTGTTTATATAAAAAATGTGATTTTTATATAATAAAGTGAAAATATATGAAGTAACTGTCTCTAACTACAAAAAAATGAACTGTTTATATTTACCTCTTGTGCAGCAAATAAAACAGGTGCCGTTGCTAAGCCGAGCTTTAAATCAGCAGCCGTTGGTTTTCCCATAATGGATTCACTTGAGATAAAATCTAATAGATCATCTACAAGCTGGGAATGAAATGAAAACAGACGTAGTTAAAAATTGGCTCTTTACTGGTTTCACATCTAATGATAAGTGTCGCAGTATGGTACTTTTCTTTAAACCATATTGCTTTAATGTAATTACATGGCTAGGAGCACTGATAAAACTGTTTAACTTACTATGGTGATATAAAACCTATCAAATTTAAAATAAAACTCACCTGAAAAGCAATGCCCAGATTTCTACCATACTGATAAGCCAACTCAGACATCAGTTCATCACACTCTCCCAAAACAGCAACCTAAGCAATTTACAACAATTGCTAAGTGAATGTAATAGTCAACTTAGAGAATAAATACATTCATTTGATTTTAAGTTTTACCCACAACAAGTTATTCACATGTAAATTTAAAAAAAAAAACAGGTTAACATTTTAAAAAGAAATTTTATAACAGAAATAAATTTGTAATGACTCAAGGATGTTGCCAACCCTGTGTGGTCATTGAACTTTATAATAACAGTCAGGTAGAAGAACAGCCACAGGTATCCCAGCACTGGCAGTACCATAGGGTGCAGAGTCTTATGGTTGCTGGATAGAAACCAAATCAAACCAGATTTAACAAGCTCTGGCTTAAGCTAATTTTAACTGTATCAACCCTAATAAATGTAAGACTTACAGCTTTGCATGTGTTAGCGATAAGACTGGCAGTTTTCTTGTAAGTCTTCTTTAAATAATGAGAAAATCTTTCATTTTCATCCTCTTTTGAACCAAGCTGCATAAATTCACCTAGGAGACAAATTTACATGTTAAATTATGTTTATGAAAATGAGAAACAGCCTTTACGAAAAAAAGTTTGTAATAAGAAGTAAAATTTAAAAAATTGCAGGTAATCATAATTCTTTTTTTTTTTAATTTTAAGAAGACACATTTACATTAATATTATATTATGAATGTTCACATGACTTTCAAATTAATGTACTTTTGCTAACTACAATTTAACCAGAGTGAAATTATATTTACAATAACATTTATTTTTAAAAATAAAAGCACACTTTGATTAAACAGATAAATGGAAGCTTACTGTTCCATTAGGACATAAGAAAAGCTTTGCAAGCAACTTGTTCTTAGCAATTCCTCAATCTTTCTACATTGCTAGACGTCTTTTTTGACCTGATGATTTACTAGTGCTCTCCAAAGAACTTCGGTTCTAATCACAAATTATCCTATTGGAGATCAACCTTTCTCAGGACTGCGTGGTATGTTTTCCATGATAAGGATGTTTTTAATGTGGAGTTTCTGACACTTCATCCAACACCTTTCTTATTCAAGCTTAGATCCAGCCACTGTGTATGTTTCACTTAATTAGTTCCCGAGTAAGTAAAAAAGGATAATTACAAAAAAATCATGTATACAAGAAACTTACCACTAACTAAGTCCTCCAATACTGAGGAAAGAATAGTTATAACTCGTGGATTATCTGTTCTTGCTAGAGCTATAGAAGCTTGAGAAAGGATGTAATCACCAACAAGAATTGACTGAAGAAAAAAATTGTTTCAGTTATTTGGTTTTCTAATACGATCCCGTATGAAAAGCCACAAATTTGCTAAAATGACAGTGAATGATTTGCCAATAACAATAGTTAAAATTATAAAACATAATATAGCTACATATTGATATGCTAGGAACATGACATGGTATCATGGTATCACTTACTTTTCTTTGACCATACATTTTGTTTAAACTTGAGAGCCCCCTCCGTGTGTCTGAGGCATCAATGACATCATCATGTACAAGACTGGCTGTATGAATCATTTCCGAAACTATGGCAACTATTTTTTGTTTAGACGATATACTGTAAAATATTTGTGGAGTCTTACATTTTCTTTAACTTCAATGGATTTATAGCTTTATGGAAGTAAATTTTTATCTAAATTATACAGAATTCTCCAAGATTAAATTCTGAATATCCCAAGCATTTTTAATACAGACAATAAGTTTAATGAAAAGTAGCAAAATTATCCTAACAGATTTTCTTATCAATATATAAAAAAAACAAGTACCAGAATAATGAACCTTCAGTAAATGTAAAAATTCCACATTTTAAAAAAAAGAACCTGAATAGCAGATTTTTTAAACTTACCTGTCTGATACACAACTTGTATTGTTGCATGCTTTAGACATAAGAAGGGCTACCAAAGGACGAAAAAATTTCCCCTTTCCGTCAAAGTAATAATGGGACATGGCTTTAAGTTGAGGTTCATTTGGGGAAAGTTGCTGTAAAAAAATTGTATTAAATTTCTACTATTTTGATATATATATTTTTTTTACTCCCATTATTACATCTCAAGATAGGTCAACAATTTATTCTGTATTTGCATAACAATATATTTTTTTTGTAATAGCTATAAAATTGTAATACAAATAAACATTTAAAAGTTTTTAATGCATAGCTGTGTCTATATTACTTTATTGACATTGGTAGTTTAATTTTTAACAAATATTTTGTTCACATTATTGACATTGATAATTAAAAATTTCTAGGCCTATTTAATTTAATTATTAATTCATGTTCAAATATACCTTTCTTATATCTTGAGCTACACATGAAATTTCAGGGCCTACTAATTTATATGGATCTATATCTGGAATACTGAGACTAGGTTCATCTTTTTGTGGTGTAGAAAACTGTCTACACCTTACTGTCATGGGTAAGTGAGGACTGGTGCATGGGATAGTGTATTTCCAAGATCCAGATTTTGTTTGGTGTAGGGAGAACCATCTTGAGCATAGTTGAAAATGGTGATGACTACTTTTATTACAATGGACAGGCTAGGGAAAAAAATTGAAATATTTTAAAATATTTTAAGAGAAGTTTTGAGTGATATTCATGAATTTAAAAAAAAAGATTTTAAATGACTGTGTTCTGTTATTTCTCACACCAATGAAAACTGGAAAACTCAAATCTTTTAAATAAGCCTATGCAGGCTCCCAAGACAATAAAATACTGTTTCAAGGTCTTTATCCTGCCTGCAGCAGTAGTAGGTAGTGTTGGAACTACGATTTGGGTCATCTCCCCAAGTGAAAAATGAAAGGACCCATGGTTATCTACTGAATGCACAGTAGGCCTAATTGTTAATTGAGCAATATTGTTTTTACATGAGTTAATAAAGTGAAGTATAGTTCAACCTCAGGTTGTGTAGGCTACATATGTCATAATTAAAAATAAATAGGGGCCTAGACATAATTTTAAGTCACTATGAGTACTACTAACAACTACTAGTCAACTAGGCCACTAGGCCTACTAGAATCTAGCTAGATCTAGATCTCTACACACCACTAAGTTACATACTAGATTCTAGATCTAGATTCTAACTAAATACTAGACTATAAACTAGTATAAACTATACTAGAATCTTAGGAAGTTCAAGTTAGTACTAGATCTAGATCTAGATCAAGATCTAGATCTAAGTACTAAGACAGCAGTCAGCACACACCCCACTCCCCACCAGTCACTTCACCCCTACGATTAATATTAAATTTATTAGATCTATATAACGTAAAATGACTGCATGTGAATTACAAAACACACCAGAATGTAAAAGTTTAGGCTAGTTAGGAAATCAACTGGTTATTGTGTTATTTAAAAATTCTGTTCAAAACCAGGACTTCAGGTCCAAGGTCATCGACCCATTTCTTTACATAACATAACCTAAAAAAAATTATAAACTTGACAGGTAGACTGTATTTACCCTTGACAGTTGTGTAGATTGGAAATGGCAAATAGTTATAGATCTAGTTCTTTTGCGTTCATTTAATGATATATTAAATCCTTTATACAAATTTTTCGAACATGAATTGTATTTGCCTCGGTTAACTGTTCCAAGTATAAATCTCGTGGCGGTAATAGGAATTGCCATTTTGTTTCGTTTCGGTTTTTAAAAAATTAGAGTAGGTAGAGAGATCTCTACTGCTAGATCCATAGTCAGTATAGACTAATTCCCGTTTTTTACTCTTACCTATTACTATTTCTTTCCTAGATCTGGGTCTATAAACATAAATCACCAGGATAACTTATATTAATAATTTAGTAGCCTAGGCTACAAGAAGATTCATTTTAGATCATTTTCGTAAAGTCATCAGACAAACCCAAACTCAATAGCCTAACCAATAATTATAAAATATTCCCCAAAAAATAACAAAATTATTAGAAAACAGTAGGCCTAATTAGTAATTAAATGGGCAGTGTTAGTATCATGACAAATTAAAGACAATTACAGGTACAATGGACGTTTCGATCCAAGTTCTTCGAAACGTCCATTGTACATGTAATTGTCTTTAATTTGTTAGGATATTAACACTACCCGTTTAATTACATAAACCTCACTACATCTACCATTTTATAAAATTATTAGATAAGCGAATATTATATGTAATGGAATATTCCAAACTCGGCAGTTACAAATGGGATGCTTGCCTCCCTAGAGCGGCGCGGAATAATAGTAGGGGAGGCGCTTAAAAAAAACAGAAATGTTCAATTTGCTTATATAAAAAATATTTTTTAAATACAACTATGAATAATTAAATACGCTAAATATAATGTAATTCTTCTTCTTCTGCGTTCTTAATTCAGTTTATGTTGGAGGATTTAAACAACAAGTCCAACTTCGTGGTCTCCAGATCTGCAGGTGCCTCATATAGTTTTTCCTTGAGTGGGGTGTATAGGGACCAGTGTTTGGATAGCGCCTGGTTTTACAAGGAGCGGTCCTGAAGGATGTACTCTGCATTCTCCGGGGCCATGCCACAAGGGCAAGTTTCACCAGACCCAACTTTTAGTTTTTCATACATGTGTTGTTTCAGTCTGTTGTTGCCTATTCTGAGATTGAAGATGATGGGTTGTTCTTTGCGTGTTAATTTGTAAAACCCGTCCTCTTTTTGTAGTATTAGTGTGTTTCAGACCACATTTGTGATTGCTTGTTTTTTATGATTATTTTTATTTATTTTTTTATGTAGCGAGATTTCGGTTTGTTTTTTCTTTCTTTGTTTTTTTTTTCCTTAGTATCTCATTTCCTTGTATCTGGGAGTGCCCCGGGATCCACTGCAGCAAATATCATGCTGTATGATGTACTTACTTTTTAGCCTTTTAAAGGCTGTCCTGATTGATTGAGTATAGGATTCTGGATTTTATTTTGGAACTGCAGGACAGATTTTGCATCTGTAAGAAAGATTATCTGTCTTTTTGGGGATTCAGTATAATGTTATGAAAATAGCGTTTTATCATACTTAAAAGAATTATCAAGCGTACACATTTTGTTTAAAATGTTTTAGTAATTTAATTTACATAGCAACCGTTTGGCAGCTGACATTAGTCCAGAATGGTTAGTTTGTACCGATTGGGCTAAAATGTAGGTTTTAAATATGGCTAGTTTCTGAACAGTAATCTCATGTTAATTTATAATAGAGTAGCATAATCGTGAAAAAGTATATTGTTCTAAAGAAAAGAACTAGATCTAGAGCAAATAAGTATTTTTTCAAAATTCTCGGCAACTAGATCCGTAACTTGGGCTGAATTTTAGTTCCGCTAAAAATGGCAGCGCCCTTAACCAAAACATTGTGTGTCTTTTGTAGATATAGATCTAGGACAAACCATAGTTTAGTGACTAGCAAAACGGCAAACATTTTCGAATCTAAATTTGTTAGTATATTACATGGCAAGAAATATTCCATAAAGCCATCAACAAAAGTATACACAGTTTCTAAATCTAAAAAGGTTAAAGAATCCAATCGTACTGATGTCAGTGATGAGAAACAGGCCAAGGCGACCAAGACCAAGGGTAGGTTTCACCACTAGAATTCCTAGATCTAGATCTATCAGTTACGCTGCGTTTACACTTGTGCCTTACGACATGCATACTATACATTTCTAGAACACAAAGCCCACCAAAAGTTAATTTTAACTGGAAACATCCCATTTTTGGGAGAATTTTTATACCAGTGCCCGATAAAATAAAATCTTTTTCTTTAAAAAAGGTTTAGGTTACTGGTAGTTTTAACTAAATACTAAATACTACACACATGGCTGGCTATACAACTAGCTATGTGCTAACTGTAATTTTAAGTTTAAGTTCTACTTACCCTTGTTTAATCAGAATTCGTAGACACATTAAAAATTGGAGAAGCGTTTCGTTTTCTGATGTACCTTCTCAGAATTTCCAAATTAAAGGTAAACAAATAATACCCAAAGAAGAAATAGACTTTTAAAAGTAAAAAACACCATTCACCCTTTGAGTGGAGAGGAATGTTTTGATACAGTGTTTTTTATTTGCGTGTCATGGTGGTTTAGACCATGTGCTGCTTCGTTCCTCGTTTATATCCTCAAGGAACAGCTTGTATTGTTTGAATGAACAAACATTTTCTGCTGGGGTGCAGATTTCTTTGAAAATCGGTGTATGCCAAGTTCATTAAAAATATTGTGACGAGTTATAACTACACTGATACCCTATTGACGAGTCTATTATTAAGAATAAAGTAGATCTAGATTTTAGAGTAGGGCCTATGACACTTGGTTTGTTTTTTAAAAATCTCCTTATGTTAATTATATCCCATTTTAAACCTAAATAATTATGACTTGTTATCTGCCCACTGCCTGTTTTTATAGTCCGTACAAGTCATCCCTAAATGCTAAATTGAAATAACTCAAACATTAAAAAATTATCATTTAAGTATGTTTGGGATTTAATAAAAGAAATAATAAGTAATTATAGTATAGATTTGTATATTTAATTTACTTTCTGCATCAGCTGAGTGCTAGAAATTAGGATGCACTTACTGTTACCACGACGCATGTGTACTCATCTGAAAATTCATAACATTTTGTATATTTTCGTGAGTGAAAAACAAAAAAAATTAGTCCAGAACACAAAAAGAGTGTGGTTTTGTGCCCAGCAAATCAGAATATGTTCCATATTTGATATATCCATAACTTGTTTAGTATACATTTAAGTCAAATCTAATATAAGTGTTAATGCAGTGTTGCAGATCTAGAGAATTTTATGGATCTAGAAATCTAATATCTAAAATTTCAGCTTTGAAATAATTAGATCTATCTATCCATAAATGATAACTTATATTACTTTAAGTTATTCAATCTAGTTACTAGTCTAGTTAAAGTAGTGAAGTAGTAGTTACAGTTTAGTCTCAGTTTAGATTTTAGATGTAGTATCAGATAGGGCGCATTATTTAATTTAATAGGCCCCTATTATTTTTTATTGTGATAAGTTATGACTGGACCAAGTAAGAGTAAGAGTCCACTGGGAATATCACTACATTTAATATTTGAATCACCTCAGAATTAGGCCTTTAGTAAATGAAAAGGTCAAGCAACAACAATATGAATCAGTTTTTGATAAACATTTTTTCTTACATCATTGACAGCTGGGGCTATTCCTTTATTCAACCAAATACTTGAACAGAAGTACAGTGAGGCACGTCGGAGCATTCTTGTGAGGACTTATAATGTTGAAAACACCCTTGATTTACTCTCCACCTATGGTCGTGTTAGTCATGCTCAGCTTATAATGCCTGAGAAGGTGAGCTTTGTTGGTGTAAAATAATTGTATATGCATAACATATCAATTCATATATTGGCATTAATACCTTTTTTAACAACTGGTTTAACTATATCAAACTAATCATATCTCAAGCAGCTGACTAAGCCCTCTAAATCTGACAATCACCAATTAGTTTGTATTTGCTGTGTAGTTTATCCTAAATTTGTAAATAGCTAGTAAACTTTGTTTAAACTGGCATTTTTTTTTAAAATGTATTCTGGCTAAATTAACATTTCAATATATGTCTTAAACAAAGGATTTTCCTATCATACTAATATGTTATTTCCTATTTAGTCCTTTCTTTTAGTTGAGTTTTCCAATGAGATCAATGCAGTCAAAGTACAGAACAGTTCTCAGTTATTTAATGAAGCCAACCAGTTTCCTATGAGAACAAGAATACTATGTGATACAAAATCTCACCTTCCCCTTAAGAAGAGAAGACAAGTGCCAGAGGTTTTAGATGGAAGTTACGATAACAAGATTTCAGAGGTCTATCCTCACTTACCAACAGTCAGTTGCTTTTTAATTCTAAGAATAGGTTTATCTTGTTTCAGTGTAAAGTAAATGACAGAAAAAAGTTGTCCTTCTAGTTGTTAATTAACAGGAAACAATATTGTTTGAAAACCTGATTTACTGCATGAAAGAAAAAAACATCCAAAATAAATTACACTTGTGACCAATGGCTTCCTTTCCCAAAGTCTTACACGATTTAAGATACTAAATGTAGATGTCTATTTGAATGCTTCTGTCTTTCACTTCAGAAAGACCTTATCATCTGATGGCTCAAAGAGCTCATGTAACTTATCTGTAATTATAATATATAATAAACACATTCAACTGTTGAATTATGAAGATAAATCAAAGTTATGAGTAAAATCAGTCCAATATTACATTTTATTTAACACAATTTACATTCAATACATTTGAATAATCATTTTTCATCTGTATTTCTATCAAATGAATCCATCTTAATACCAGGTTGACAAAGAAATAGAGATGTTATGTGAGCGTAGGTTGTTGGATGATCAAGACTTGAGACTGAGGTTTTTTGCTTGCCTTGTGATAGAAGACATGCTGCAGTCGGTACTCCCAGAATCCCGTGTGATCCCATATGGTTCCTGTATGAATGGTTTTGGTTGGTGGAACAGCGACTTAGATATGATGATATGTCTGGACAATGAATTGAAGACTTCACACTATGTAAGAGCTGATTTAAATTCATTCATTGTGTATTTTTAATGTAGACTACAATTTTCTTATTTTGTTTGCTTTAGTTATTTTAAGCAAATGTGTATTCCCCACCCCCCAAGTTCCTTTCAATATTCTGCTTTGGTAACTCATTTTTAACTATTCTAAACATAAACTCCTTCAAACCCCCCTCTTTTGTGTAGAATAGTCAACAGTTCAATAATATCTTGTCAATTTTTTTAAAACCCCAAATGTATCATTTGTGTTTTGGATAAATCTTATATATTAAAATGTGTAACTGTGACTTTTTTAATTGCTTTGACTTAAACTTATTTGCTTTTTTCAGTTATTATGTTTTGATCGTGAAAAAACGTATGCTTATACTATTTATTATTTAGCATTTATAGAAAGTTTTGCTAACGGCTTGTTGACAAAGAACAAAATGAACAAGAAAATCTTCAAAAGAACATTGTGAATATGCTAATAATATTTTTTAGAATATTAGAGCTTTCTATATTACAACATTTTCTAATTCAGCCTCTTTTGTTTTGACAGAAAGGCAGTACTGGCAACCAACAAGCTTTGAAGTTTTTAACAGAGATATTTAATACAGAGCGCCAACTAGCTCAGCGCACCTTGTCTTTTGTGGCAGCTTTATTAGAGCTGAGCCCCCGAGTCAACAGCATGCTGAAAATACTCGGAGCACGTGTGCCTATTATTCGATTTAAACATAACGCTTTAAGTCTTCCCTGTGACGTTAGCCTCCATGCAGTGTAAGTTAGCTTTACAAAAACATCTTGCAATGTCAATTCTTTCAAGTGCATGAAGAAGAAAATTTTATAAATGCGAAGTGAATTTTTGTTGAGCAATAGAGGTCTGATGTTTATATGTCAGTTATGTCAATCCTTTTTTAAATTAAATTGAGTTGGCAAAGCAGTTGTGTCTGATGTTATGATACTAGTAGCTAAACCTTAACTTGTGTTTTCAGGGACAGCATTCATCTGTTGTATTTGATGCTATGAATTTATAATACCAGTATCTAAAACAATCTTAACTTGTGTTTTCAGGGACAGCATTAAGATGACTGAGCTGTTGTACTTGATGTCAGTCTGTGATTCACGGGTCAAGCCTCTCTTGTGTGCCATTAAACAATGGGCGATAGCTCACAACTTAACCTCCAGCGGAGAGCAACAGAAACCAACGACCATTGGATTTATAATGATGCTGATCTTCTTTCTACAGACACGAACTCCAGCTGTACTCCCTACCTTCAGACAACTTCAAACATTGGCCAGTAAGACAACATTCATTTTATAGAATAGATGTTATTACAGTTTTTTTAATTTCATTTGTCTAGAATACACACATTATTTATTTGCTTATTTCAGGGATGTGACTTTTCCGAATTTTAGCGGAAATCCGATTTTTCCGTTTCAGTTGCGTTTTTCCTCCGCTGATTTAATTTTCGCCGAATTTTTCCGCCGACTTTCAATTTTTGTCGATTTTTTACGAAGTTTTAAAAATTAGGAAAAAAAAAACGGAAATGTCTTCTACGGAAAGGGCCGACATGCTCATTCCACTTATTCGTATTTAAATTTAAATCGACAACTACTGTACTTAGGTCAAACGGACACTCGAATATACGCATTTCTTTTCGATTGGTCGATTGCGCTAGGTATAACGGTGCTAGATCAAGTCAAGATTAAATGTAGATTAAGATTCGGAATTTCGGCAGACTTACGAATTTTTCAAAGCACAATTGTTTAGTCCAAATTTTCCGCTGATACTTTTAGTTAACTATTTATCAAAAACACGGGAAGTTATTCAAATGAAACTTACATCTCTTAAGCTTGGTAATCTAGCTATCGATATAGCCTAATTTATCTATCTAGCCTAATTTATCTATCGGTATTTTAACCCGCCTAAATCTACAGTTTCTCTCTGATTCTATTTTATTTCGCAATCTCAAATTAATATGGAAATCCTTGCTAAAATTGACTATGAGGACTAGACTAACCCGCCCCACCTCATACTAACGGTGGCTCTTGTGACCTCACCTTGACCCCAAGTACGTTTTCGATACTGCTTCACAGTCAATTTCAAATAGCTGTTCCTGCAATACGTATGCTTCGTAGGCCTACAGATTAAAAAAAATACTAAACTCAACGTGACCACGACCGTGTCTTGTTTGTGGAGGAAAAAATATGTACAGACTGTTTTTACATTTTTAATAAGGGGTCTTCCCTAAATATAACGTCACACTCGTAAGATAGTGTAACGTCATATTTTTGCATTCAAAAAAGTAATGTTAGAAACAACTGCATTTTAGCCGCTTTTACGAGTTTTAGAAAACTGTTGTAAAACATAGAAATTGAATAAGATACCCTATGTTGGTCGACCTCAGTCAATATTTCAGAAAAAAATCGATGTTTAAAAAAAAAATTCAAATTCAATTCGAGGGGGGGGGGCTGAGGTGTGACGTCATTATAGGAGGGGGGATCTGGATTTTGTAGGACAGAGGGGAGGTAAATATCGTCAAAAAAACGTGGATGACCCCTAACAATTTACAGCTATTCCAAAAAAAACATAAATATCGATGTGGCTTGGCTATCAAAATGATTAACTTTGGTTCACACATCAGACCATTTCTAATCTTAGCTAACCTGGTCCAGTCATTTTTCCATCACATGAACCTAAAACGTTCATATTATAACTAATCTTAATCTAGGCTCTTTACAGTTGAAGACAAATATTTTTACCAATCCAATCTTTAAAAGAATATAGGGTATTAGGCCCCCTATTTAAAATTGAAAACAGGAGTACATCTAGAATCTACACCAGATTAGTAGGCCTACAGTTTAAATTAGCTTAATGGTAAAATAAAACTTAATTGCTACTTTTGTTACATTGTAATTTTTAAAAAGTTGTTTATTGCAATTAGACAAGACTTTCAATGTTATTTTAGAGTAACATTAACTTCTTGTATTTAAAATATTAACTTCATTAAACAATTTATTAGTACAGTAACAGTATGAAGCTGCTTAACCGCGATAAAAAGTAGATAAAGCATATTGAGTTATTATCCGAAAAAATTTCCTAATTTTTTTTCCTGGTCTGGTCACATCCCTGTTATTTGTATACTTTATTTTACATTTCCTTATAAAAAGGGAAATTCTATCTTGATGTACAATAAGATGTCATTGATATAACTGATTTTTTTTTTTAATAAAGCAGACAGCTATATTTGTTTGCATGTTTTGTGAAAACATTTTGTTGACTTGCAGGATAATTTTTTTTCCAATTTTAAAATAGAGCATCCTTCAGATAAATTCTTTATTGATGATGTAGAATATGGACTTCCTAAAAATCCATCCCTAATGCCAATTTCAGAAAATAAGGAATCACTTGGTGAGTAAATTTTGTTACTACTCCGTGCTTACTTCACAATACATATCAAGTTGATTTAAGACATATTATAAAATTTAAAATTTTTTTTATTTTTTAGGGCCTACTCATGCATGCTTTTTACATTTATTTCAAATCTGAGTATAGTTTTTGTGTTATATTTTTTATTCATTTTATTCATGAATACAACTAATTGAAATGCTTTTTTTCACACTTGGTAATTTTAACCAATGTTTAATGTTTGTAGTTTAGCTTTATGTTTGCATTGTTTACATTTCAAAAAGCTTGTCACAGTTAGTTATTAAAATGGGTTATGGTAGTTTTAAGAGCAAGAAACTTTTCTCTTTTAACAGAAAACCTACTTCTGGGCTTTTTTGAGTATTACTCTCAATTTGACTTTGACAAGAAAGCCATCTCAATCACAGAAGGCGCAACATTTGAAAAACAAGCAGACTCTCGACCAATTTACATTGAAAACCCTCTCTCAGTGAGCTTAAACATTTGTCAAAACGTTGGCAGCAGTCAGCTCAGTGAGCTAACCGCTGCCATGAAAGAGGCAGCCTTGAAATTGAAATCTGCTCACAATGAGCCAAACAGGTCAGCACTGTCCATTTTATTTGAGACAAATGAACCTCACCCAGTAGTTGAAGCTGCTGATTTATTTCGTGAAATAACACCTGATCAAGCTACAGATAATCAATCAGGTTCTGTAGTAAATTCTGAAGTTGTTCATTAACTTTATATTGTAGAGGTCTGTATTGTTAAAAAATATATGATCTTAAAAGCTGCAGATTTATTGAGTTGAGAAACATGTAAAAGAATCTGATTCTAAAGTTAATGATGGGTATTCAATAACTCAATATTTAGTTAGCCTATATGCATCATGTATTTTGTATATGAAGCTGCAGATTTTATTCACGAAAGCTATTTCTGATAACCAAAAAAAATCCGTCAGATTTTTATAGTAGATGCTTTAAGTTATTTAACTTAATGATGTGATTACTTTCTATGAAAATAAATCATGTTTGTATGGAATAAAATGCTGTGTTTTCATCCTTGGATTTATTGTCTTATCATTCAAAAAAGTACTTGTTATCGAATACTCATTGATGGTGGCAATTAGGGGAAAGTGAAATCTGACATACTGCAGACAGGTTGACACAGCACCCAATTGCCTTTAACATTTTCCTTTGTAGCTGAATTCTCAAACATACAGTAGCATCTTAAGTATCTAACCATGTAGCACTATGCCATACAGGTATGCCCAGTTGTTTCAACTCTTCTCCTTGTAGCTGAAGACTTGCTGGATTAAGTACCAATAGTGAAATCTTGTCTTGGGGTAACTGCACTACTTCTTGACTGCCCAATGTACTTCAATGTATTATTAGGCATCATAAATTTTAAAAATCAAACTAAATGGTTTATATTTCTACATCTTAACATACAGCAACAGTTTAGTTAAGAAAAAAAAGTATAGATGGTTGGAATTGAACCTATAGCACCCAAACATGATTCTATAACACATTGATAGATGTTAATTGGCTCTAAAAAAAAATAACTGCATTATTTCCAATACATTTTAATGTGTTTTTTAAATTGAAGTGTGTTTTCTTTGTAAGTCACAAGATCTTAGCAAAAAAATGTAATGTGATATTTTGCTGATTTAGCATTAATAGACTTTTAATAGATTATTTTTCCATACAAAATCAGGCTTTTTCAAATTTTATATTAAATAATTCACAACAAATTAGTAGGCTAATAGTAGGCCTTTCAGTATTATTTTAACTTACAAAAGCAGAACTCACTTTACGTGATAATTATTGTATAGCATTGGCAGTATTTGTGTGTATGAATGAACATAGTCAGTTCACTACGATCTACCGGGGATATAACGATATTTAAAGCACATTTACAAATGGCCCGTTAATGACCAAAAGCCATCAGCTCGAGGAGGGAGGGAATTACATGTTACATCACCACTAGTTTAGACTTGGAAATATTGAATATTGTGCACAGAGTTTTCTTTAATAATGAATCTTTTGGCCTGTTGTAAAAATTAGTATAAAATGACTTTCCAACCTCTCTAAATTGCAGAAATTGGGCAAAAATCATAATGAAGAACATTAAATTATAAATGTTATGTTACATTTAAATTTAACCTACATTAGTACTTAATTAACATTACCGCCATCCTGTCATAGACCTGAAGATTAACAAGGAATAACCACATTGATACAACCGCCCCCCCCCCTTTCCCCCCAGCTGTGCCTGAGAAGTTGAATTGTACGAAATCGTAACATGATTTTTGTGAACATATGTCGGGCGGCTCACATTTTTATTTTCTGGTTGGGAATAGGAAAAAGAAACAAAATCCTTTCAATTAACGTAATTTTATTATTTTTTTAGTCAAGTAACAAGTCAATAGAGCGAATACAAATTTATACCCATTTAAAAAATGTATCTGCCTCTTTCTTTCGAAGGAGGATTATCCTAATACAAAAACTAAGTCTGTGCGTGTACTTCTGGACCATTCATTTCCCTAAACCAATCATTTGCTTCCAAAGTTTGGTCACGTGATTCCTGTGGAGATCGGTGTTGTATAGTAAAAGAAAAACAAACTTCAGTGCTAAAATACTTACAAAAGTAAAATTGGTAAATAATAGTGGTTTTGCAGATTAAACAAGTAATCGTATTAAGTTTAACATAAGTTGTTTCAACAGCATATTTAGAGGAATTTTCTTTGAACGTTGACTAGTACAATCGTACTAACAGCATTCCATGTGTTTGTGCGGGGGCCACGGTACGATAGGAATGCAACTGGGTCTTTCATTCATTCACCATTCCGTTTTGCATACAGGTTGTTTATAATGAGGCAAGAGGACTCATGGGTTTATTCATTGTCTAGATCCCACGATTACTGGATTAGACTTTTTAGAACTGTGGTAGAGCCTTAAGAAAAAGATCTTAGTCTTAGAAATCTAGTCTAGTTTTTATTTATTTATTTAAATAATAACTAGTCAAGTAGAATCTATATGAATCATGATGTGGTTAGACTAGAATTAGTAGACATCTAGATTCTAGATCTAGATCTACTAAACTACACAATACTACACATTTTAACACTTTTTACTTGTACCATTCATTTTCATAGACTAGGCCTTATTTCCATTATTTTCAATTATTTTCACATGATTGAATTGTTCTTACCAAATTTAAAAATATAGGCCTAGTTACTAAAGTTAGTAAGTTTATAAGTTAGCCTATCAACTATCAATCTAATGAGATTATTTTTAGCAGCAGTTAAAATATAGTTGAAAATATAGTATACTAGATAACCAGTTGAGGGAGAAATACACCAGGTGCTAGTTGATATTGTTGTCTTTTTATCAAAACCAAAATCATCACCTCATTTTAAAATTTAACTGGAAAGAAAAATGTAATTGAAAATGGATTTTTATTCAGAAGCGGCATTTTAACTGGATTTTACCTTGATCTACATGTAGTTAGTGTACTTTCGTTCTAAATATAGTTGCAGTCATACCCCTAAACCTGGCACCTAAGCTCAAACTTGGCAAAAGTCATATTTTGAGTCTCTATCATGAAACTCTTCAGGGGGGGGGGGGGGGGGTCTCAGAGACCCCCCCCCCCCCCTCCAATACTTCTACAGCCCCTGTAATGAAATAAAATCTAGGCCTATGTAGAAAATACATTTTTTTCTAAGGGGGTGGGGCCTGACACTGGTAAAAGTATATATATTTTCTATATGTTGTATTTTGTTTAAGGGGGGGGGGGGGCCTGAAAGAAACTGCATACAGACCACTTTTAAGATTAGACAAATAAATTAGGTTTTGATGTGTCTTTATTATCATAATCGATACTGTCATTGTTATTGTGTATTTTTTTCGGCAGTGCCTTTTTAATTCTATGCTTACTCTAGAATAAATGACGTTATTTTATAGTGTGTATTTTTCTGGCTTTAGAACTGTACATGTTTCTTTTTTAAAACTTCCTGTATGTTCCAAGTGATGTCAATTTCTTTCACCATGCATCTTTTAAATGTCCTTGTTTTCTCTAGAGCTGACAGACTAAATAGAGAAACTATCAATGTGATAGGGGCCTGAGTGATGTCTAGCCACACAAAAAGTTCCCTTTTTTTACCTGACAGTCCATGGTGTAATTGAAGTAGATTTCATCTGTCTTCCCCTAACATGAGTTATGTGGACTCAGGGATGTTCTGCTCACTTGAACCCTGATTCAAACTCGAGACTTGTGGGTTAGCAGTCTAGTGCTCTACCTCTGGGCCATGCCATCTCCTAAGCCTACATTAAGATTTTAAACTTCATTATTGCTTAAGATGACTTAAAACTACATATCATCATTTATCCTTTCTGGCCCCTTTAATTAGATACCAGTTTTAATTATCAAAATAAATTGGTAGCCTAGAAAATGCTTTTTAAAAATATAATTTGTTTGTTATTAAATGGCTATGTTGCTATGACGGATACTGTGGGTGAGTTTTTAGGAGATTTTGTTTTGAAGCAATAGATTGTACAGCACAAAGATGTTTGCTAAAAAAAATGTAGTTACTGAGGTAACCTGTGGGTAGTATGGTGCCTATGTTCCTTTTAAAGAGTGGGATACACTGGGCTACTCTAATCGCTCACTAAATCAAATCAGGAGCGCCCTCCAGCACCCTGACAAGAGGCGATTTGACACCCCTGCGGTAGTTCATCTGGTGGCTCCAAAGAGTGCCCCACGATGCCAGACAACTGGGCAGTTGCTGATGTGTGTTCTACCTCACTTTTACAGAGGGTGATTACACTCAAGTCTTTCATATTATAGCACAAACTGTGGCAATGGGCAGTAGTGTGGAGAAATCCGCGCACCAACACTTGGACCCAAGAAATATAGCACCTGCTTTGTTTTCATTTAAACAACTCAGCTTAGTGTCTTAAAATACAAAATTGGTATTGCATTTGAAATGCATTTTAACGCATTAAAATATTGTGTCAACCCTACTTCTGAAACCACACCCACTTTAAGTGTACCCACTAAGTGGCTATTTTCTTCTAAACTGCTCCTTAGTGATTTGATTCCCATTAGGGTGGTCTAAGAAAAAGTTATTCAACATTGCATCATCTCCAAACTGTGTCATACTGTTTAAAATTAATTTTTTTTTACCTCAACTTCTCCCCTCTCCATCATCACATTAAAACCAGACCCTCCCCCCTTAAAATGACATCACACCTCAGCCTACTTTTTTATCCCCCCCCCCCCCCTTCCCCCTTGCGAACATTAGTAGGTGTTTTTTGCCAGTATCTAGTATGTGACTGTGAATCAATTTTTATTACAGTATACAAAGAGTCTTTTTAAAAATCATGAAGTAATGGCTAAAATAGTGTCTTATATTAGTATTGATAGACAACCAAAAATGACTGTTCATGAAAAGTTATATATATATTAACCTGCCATGTCTCACTGAACTGAATACTGTTTCCACACTATTCCATTTATTTAAAGTTTTTTTTTTTACAACAACAGGTGAACAGTGCTGGTAAATGTCCCTTCCAGAATTTTGAGGATATCTTATATTATTACTAAAGTATGGAATCTCAAATGGTGTGTATCTTGTGTTTTAAAGGAAATATGAACATACTTAGTTTATTACAATGTTTTTGTTTTATAGTCAATCAGAAGACCGTACACTAATTTGGTCCTTTCCTACTATTACCTCCTAACATATTCAAGTGTTAATTATATGTTTATTAGGGCTAATATGCTTACACAATTAATCAACCACACACACAGTATAATGCTGTTAGTATTTTATTGCCATTTAATGTAATCCCCCTATATCTTATTGCTCCAACAATTGCCCAACATTTTAGGTTTAATATATTCTTTGTTTTGAAAAGTTCGATTGAATGTTTTTATATTTTCTGTAATAGTGTAATGTGCCTTTTTTGTTATGGTAGTTTTTTTTAATAGTATATATACCAATCTGTCCTTGTTTACTAAATTAAATTTGTCTTTATTTAATTAAGAAAGCTCTCTGTATAGAAGAAAAAAAATGTGGCTAAACTTTTTTACACTTTCTGACAAAAATTAACTGTTAATTTTTGTTTCAGATCTTTTGTAAATGCTGCAAGTGACCAAATGGTTGCAAAATGAAGGCATCCTCTCCACATACATCCCTGCCTTCACCCCAGCAGCAACAGCACATTTCCCCACAGCAACTGTCCAAACAGCACCAAGTCCTACAGCCTAGTCGTCAGCACCAGCACCAGTCACCCTGGCAGCAACAACAGGGCAAATGCCAGAATCAGACCATGAGTCACCAGTCCCAGACAATGAACCACCCCCCTCAGTCAGTGCGTTCACAAGGAAGAGATGCGGGGGAGAGGAACTATGAATTTTTATCCCATGTTGGTCAAGGTAAAAAAAACTAATTAATTATATTTCCACATATTTTTTGAGGAACACTTCAGTTAGCAATGGTGATCTGCTATTTTTTATTATTATTTAACATACTTTTTTTTAAGTTGTATTTTTTTATAGCTAAAATGTCTAGCAAAAAAGTGAACTGCACTTTTTTGTTTTTTGAGTTCTATTATTGTAAAAATACATTAAAAGTTATCAATAAAAGTAACCTTTTTAAGTAATGTGACAAATTCTCATACTTTATGAAAAGAAACTTTTAAACAAAATGGAAAATCCCAGTAGTTGCTACACTTAAGATTCAGTATCTTATTGATTTTTACACTTAATTTTTTTCTGTGCTCCTTTGCAGGAGCTTATGGTCAGGTATACAAAGCTCGAGATCCAAACAAAGAAGGATCTGTCGTTGCCATTAAACAAATTAGAATAAGGCGACAGGGCAGGCATTATGAAGCTGGGATGCCGATGGCTGCAGTGCGTGAAATATCCTTGCTGAGACAGTTGGAGAGTAAAGAACACCCCAATATTGTCAAGTAAGTTTTTAGCTCGGTGTGGAGTATTGTTATGGCTGAAACCAGTGTATCTAATCAGAGTAAATGGAAGCACCCTCTTTGATTCATCCGATAAAAGGCTTAAAATTCAGGAAGCAGCAGATTTTTTATGTGCCAGATTATTACAGATTTTGTTGGTGGCAAGAGGTTTGACCAGTTGTATTGGTCAGCATACGTTCATAACCCGAAGTAGGGCACCACAAGGATTTGACTAGATCTAGCCTATCTGATTTTTTATTGAATGTGTGTTCAATCAGTAAAGCTTTGTATAGAACCATTTTGGGAAATGAATCATGAAAATAACTATGTACTTAATTCAAATTGATTACAGTATAAAGACAAGTATTATCATGCACACAAAAAATGTGTACAATCCAAGATCATCATTTTATTTTTATACACTGATTTGTAAAGAAACTTACATGATTTATATCTTAGTGAACATTTTATGTTAAACATTGATTAAGTTATTTAACTTTCCTCAGATTACTAGATGTTCATCATCAAGCTGTCTCAGATAAAGATATTTGCCTCTCTCTAGTGTTTGAATTTATTGATCAGGATTTAAATTCCTACCTGGAGAGATGCCCTCCTCCCGGATTGGGACCAGACAGAATTAGAGTAAGTAATTTTTGCCAGGAAATTTCAAATCAAGGATGACACAATTAGTTAATGATACAGTCTAAATTTTGTCCCAATTTTAATTAATCATTGAATTTTAGTTTATTGAAGCTATGAGCTTCTTAAACGTGTTAAAGTCTTTGTGGCTATTTTTAAATTATTATTTTGAACTGTATCTTATAGTAGTAGTTTTTTAAACTTCTTTTCATTGTTTTTATGGTCCATATATGTACAGTTTATTTTACTTGTCAGGATCTAATGGTGCAGATGGTGAATGGCATTGACTTCCTTCACAGCAACCGCATAGTGCACAGAGATCTGAAGCCTCAGAATATACTCATCACAAGTGATGGGATTCTCAAACTGGCTGACTTTGGTCTGGCCAGGATCTACTCCTCTGATATGAAGCTGACTTCAGTGGTAGGTTAGGTTTACTGATTTCACATTCCCTTAGGTTTTATCAACCACCCTTTTATCTTAAGCTCAGTATTTGAAACTAACTTCAGTGGAAGGTTTACTGATTTTACATTCACTTAGGTTTTTATGAAACGGACATAAACCTTAAGCTCAGCATTTTTAATAAAATAATTGAATAGAACACAGCCATCACTTGCTAGCATCTCATCTTTTCATTATTGTGCTCATAGAAATTGTTAACACTTATCAAACAAGCTTTTTGATCTACAGCACATTAATTTTTGTACTGCATATTAGGACTTAACCTTTAACCCAGCGTAAGAGTTTTACTCCCAAATAAGTGCCTTAGTGTGTATTTATTCATTGACAATCTCAAAATGATTTCAGGTTGTTACACTGTGGTACAGAGCACCTGAAGTTTTGTTGACTGGTAAATATTCTACTGCTGTTGACATGTGGAGCTGTGGTTGCATATTTGCTGAGCTTTACCTGAGGCGGCCATTATTCAAAGGTACCTCAGAAGGTGATCAACTTAAAAAGATATTTGAGTAAGTTTTTTTTTACATAATATAACAAGTACCTAACACAATAATACTTCAAAGGACTATAAGTTTTGAAAGCATTTTATGATTCTTAAAAATATAATAATTACATTACGATTATAGCCAATGGTTTGCAACAGGAAGGAAGATATTTAAGATGTTTAGGCTTAAATGAGGCTTAAAGTCTGTTATCAACTGATTTAGTCTTTAATATCGGTCATAATAAATATGATAGGTAAACTTGTAACACCTATGCATAAATATACATTGTATTATAAATTTTCTGTTTTTAAAGTCTAATCATGTGATTACAAATTTAAATGTAGTGTGATTGGACGGCCTGATCTGGCAGAATGGCCAGAAGACGGTGTCCTTACTTGGACCTCATTCAGACCAACTCTACCTCCACCTTTAGACAGTATAATACCAGAGATAGATGGCTTAGCAAAAGATCTTCTAGAGGTAAGTGTTTGCATCATACACAGGGAACCAATGTATAGGGTGCTAATAGTTACGATATTTTGATTAAAATACTTATCACAAGGAGGTTGGATTGTTTAAAATTGTCTTTTTACTTTTTTTAAAAAATATTATAAAGCATTTTTACTTAAATAATTTAAACATTTTAAAACAATAGCAGTAACAATAAGTGACTTTCTATAAGTACAACTAAGATCAGTCACCTAGTTTAGTATAAGTAATTCTGCCAAAGAAACTTGCCCAAGTAAAATATTCACATTAATGCAGTCTTAACAATTTTTTTATTTTACAGAAACTGCTTATTTTCAACCCAGAGCGCAGGATCCATGCTAAATTTGCCTTACACCATAGCTATTTTAGAGATGATTTTGACAGGACTTCAAGTTCACTTTCAGAAAATGATTCAGATGATCGATCCGATACACCTGTCAGCAAGTAAAGGTACATTTTCTCTTAGTTTAAGATTAAAAATATAGCCTATTGCTAACATTAAAAACAGAAAGTTCCTATATTTAGTGGTGAAGTAGTAGTGGCACATTGCATATACAAGATTTGAGTTCAGATCCTAGTGTAATAGGTTTTCATTACATTCCCATTATATAAACTATATGTTGTAGTTGACATAATAACAAGAAAAGGCACGAATCTCAATGCAGGAAACTAGCACACTGGAAACTATCTACTGACAACCTTATTAAACACAAGATAAATATGACATAAATTTACCACTCATAACACCCTGACAAAACACTATGATTAAAATTTGATATGATCTTAAATACCTCTACAACTGACAACACTGATTGGCAAAATGTGACAAAGTGAAAACAATTTAACTATTTACTGAACTTGTCAAATAAAACAAGGCAATGAGTACATGACATTAACTTATTCCTACCCATTCACCACAGGTCCTGGACCAGCTTATTTCCTTTTAGCTTGACAAAAATTGAACAAGTCTTAGTTATTTGACTTTTATATTTTGTTACCCCCAGATAAAGCTACCATGAGATTAGATTTAAAACATATCAAAATCCAGCAAGAACTAGCCACAAGCCTATAACTAGCCTATGGAGATTATTGGTAAACTGGCCATTTATCTTTGGCAAGGTTTCAGTTTAAATGATTAACGGAAAATATTTGTTCCATTATAACATAAATTGTTTTTAAATATTTTACTGCTAGAAACTTCCAAAATATTTATACATTATAGCCCTATAGTTTGTACTGATAACATTTTTGTGACAAAACAAAAATATCCAAGGTTTAGTACACAGTAATGACAAGCTCCAATGAAGGCTTTGGTCATTGGTTAATTTTTTTTCTTTACACATCAGCAACAACTACCTGTTTATTCATTTTAGTTTTTCCAATAAGTGAAAATTCTAAAGCTTAGTATAGACCATTGGCCTTGCTAGCGTTTTTAGTGTCCATGACCGTACATTGTAAAAACTGATTATTCTTGTTTAGGATTTGTTAAAAAAATTTTTAGGGGAAATACATAACAGTCTTTGAAAGAAAAAAATGGCGAAGGGTCCTTGAGCAAAATTTTATGAAGCAGATATAAAAAGTTTGTTTTTTATGTTGATGCTTTGTCTGGCTAAAAAATTTAGCATAAAATCATAATGAATCTCTTGAACAAACTTGTGTTAAGTAGGTTTGTTTTCATCATCATTAGAATAACTATGTAGGTAATTTTTTTTTAAATATTTACCAAGGATATGTTCACTTAAATAAATTCTCCTAGCTTTTAGCTACTTTTAGAACTGATGTAACTAGATTATTTTGCATTGCAAAAAATGTTGTTGTAAAAAGTATATTATTATTATATCAATGTATTTTAAGTCCAATAGTATTTCAATGTTAAACAGTACTGAAACCAAGGATGTTGTAAAGATGAGGGAATGTGGTTCCCTATAAGCTCAGTGTATCATGTTTGTTTATGGAATACAATGGCTCAATAGAAAAACATGCAAACACTAACCAGTATTTGACATCAAATATCCATCGAGATGATGGTAAAAGATTTTAGAGACTCTGCTCTAATTCCTTAGCTTCAGACATAGATTTGAATTTCCTATTTGGTACACTTTTCTTAAATTGTAATGTAAACTAGTTATTGTGAGAAAGTTGTAGAGAAGTCGTTTTTGTGGTAAACTATCTTGCTTACATGTTTAAGTGCTAGTAGTATAAATGATATACAAGTTGATATTAAAATACCATTTTGTTGTTTATTTTACAATTAGAATAAAATAAATTAAAGGATTGATAGATGATTTAGAGGTGTATTAAACACATTATTATGGTTTTTATTATTATAACTAGAATAAGATCAAATACAGGACTAATGTTTTATTAGAGGTGTATTTGATATTAGTTTTTATAGCATAAAAGTAATAAAAAAAACATTCTGTCAATGAGAAACTTACTCTTCCCTTATATTATCCCCAAAGATCACTGATGTTTGTTAGGTACTTAATTGTGCTGGGACAGAGTTCTTAAGAAAAGTTTCTACTTAACTCCTAGTTGAAGAGTTACCCAGTGAAATATAACATGTATTTGCTGATGTTAGTGTATGCCTCCTGGTTTATCTGGCCCCTATAGTATTTTGTACATTACTTATTGAATGCTTCCTAGTGGCGACAATGTTTCTTCCATTGAATGTGTACTTGCTTTTATTAGTGTCCTGGCATCTGACTAAATGGTGGTGTCAGGGTGGAGATGATGCCTGCTTACTTTATTATATTACTTTACAACAATTTACAAACATGCACAAACTTTGAGGCGGTAAATCTAATACAAGGTAATGGTGTTGAATGATCGAAATAGTAATGCCTTGTGTGATAAGACAGAGTTCCCAATATGGTATTTTAAAATTTGAAAGTATTATTGTAAAAATTGTCCTGTCTGTTTATTCATCAACTTTAAAGCAATTATGTACAATTATAATCATCCTTTTGACTATTCTAAAGCTCTTTCAAATGTTATTGTAAATATTTTTCCTATCATATTTGTTAATTTCCATTGAAAGTACTTTTAAATTTCATTTTTTTTTAAACTTGGTAGACTAGAAATAAATAATGTAACATGTATTATTTCTGTTGGTTGGATGTTAAAAAACTTTTCAGCACTTGTGTAAGCATTTTTTATCAATTTTATTCAACAACCTCCTATTCAGCTCCTTGCTTGTTTTTGACCAGTTCCTACATTTTTCTACAATGTTGGAATAAGGCAGACATCTTTGTCTCACTGAGCATTTTTACAGATCTGAAATATTTTTTTCTATGGCTAATGAAAATATAACAATGTAATTTTTAAAATTGCATAAATGCAAGTTTTATAATAATTATAAACATATTTTTCAAAACTTGCATTAAATGCTACTCTTTCTGTAATATTTTATGGTAAACTTTTACACTACAGATGATCTTTTCCTGTATTGGACTTAATGTTAATAAGTTTTATCTTGCCATTTATTTTGTTGCTAGTCTGTTTAGAAGCGAAAAAGGAATAAATACACATTCAAATGGTATTTCTAGTAGAAATAAAAAAAAACCTCATACTCTTTCATGCTGGATTATGTACTTGTGGAAAGTTTAGGGATGCCAGCTTATAAAAGTCTCAATACACATTTTTTTTGTTATATACTAACTTTAACATTACAAAGTTAATAAATTGCTCTCTTTTGTGGGGCATGCAAGACTAGCTAATTACATTGCTTACTTATTTTTTGTAGATATTTCATTTAATGCAGATTTCTGGGGGGGAGGGTACATAAAATCTGTGGAAAGTACAGAGTTCTTACACCACCTGACAATTGATTTTTTTTTTGGTCAGGTTTTAGTTTCTGCATCTGGTATCTTTTGAATGTGGTTTATAGACTGTATTGTAACACTGGTGACTGCTCATGGTTTGAGCCTGTCATAACTTGTGCTGTTCTAGTACTGTTGTTTGTCATATACTTATGTAACTTTTTTTTTCATAGGTCTGCTAGTCATTGCAGCCTGTGAATTGAGTGACATACTTTTTACTTCAATTAGTTAAAAATTTGTTGTCAGTATATTAAGGGAACAATTACTATAAAACAGTGAATCGGGCATTTTTTTTAGTATTCTGTGGAGCTTTTAGAAACTTTTGAATGTGTCAACAGGGTCCAAATGTTACCACTTGAATCAAATTTTTATTTTCTACCGTCCAATGGACACATTCCATTCCTAGCCCTATATGTATATGTAGGTTTATATTCCACATCATGTTTCACATGGGACCATTTTGTTATTTGTTAAATGGAGACATAAAAACCAAAATGTAACCACTTAGTAGTATAACAAACTTGCAGTAAATGTACGAGTGGTTCAAATTTATTTTCTTTGCTTCTGGCATGAATATTATTTGATGTTATATTGAATTCATTTTGTAACAAATAAATGTACCACACAAAAGCTAATGTCTTAATGTAAGTTTTACTTATTGTATGTAAACTACTAAAAAGTACCCAAAAATCTAATTTTAGTGCATTGATTGTTCATAATAGTTATTTAAAAATATTTGAACTACTTTTTAAAAAATTAAACAACTTCCAGGGCTGACTTTTGATACTGTGAATGAAGAAGTCAAATTTGTCTGTATATAAAGTAGGGTGTTATAAGCGCAATTGGGGTCGGCGTGGTCGAGTCGGTAAAGCTCATGATTGCTAAACCGAAAAGTCTCGAGTTCGAGCCCTCGGGCAGATGAGGCTCGTTAGCTGGGGACAGCCACTCTTCTAGGAGAGACAACTCCAAAATTAAACAACTGCTGCCTTGTAGTTTGTTCTTGTTTGGACAAAGGCTATGAAAGCAAATCCAAAAAGAAAAGCAGGCTGAAATCGGAGTCAGTGGCCTCAATGGCGCATAACCAGTTGACAAGTAACGCTTAATTGTGTTGGAGGCGTGGTCGAGTCGGCAAAAAGCTCATGGTTGATAAATTTGAACAAAGTCTCGAGTTCAAACCCACTGGCAGATAAATCTCGATCCCCTTCAACACTAATAATTAAGAACGAAGAAGAAGAAGATAAGCACAATTGCCTACTTTCCTTAACTAAGACCAGCTACATGTGGCTCAGCCATACCATCTCTCTTAATTACAGTAATAATAAAGATTGGCTTGGAGCTTCACTTTACACCTTTCTAATGGACTGGTTCATAGACTGTTAAAATAAAACTAAATGGTAAAAAATTCCATGTAAACAAGGGAAAAAAATTAGTGCTAGCAAAAGGATAACACAACTTTGTAAATGGGCATTGAGTCACTGAGCTCTTACTTGAAGAGACAGAACTGTTATCAGCTAGAGTATTTGGCCTCCTAAATAAGATTTTTCCTGATCTACACGGTAGCTTATAACGTTCAACTTTATGGGGCTGAGACTTGGAGGATGACAAAGCACCAATGATTAAGTCCAGACAGCTGCCTCAAGACAAATACTCAGGATTCACTGGCCCTACACCATTAGCAATGCACTCTAATGGGACAACTTTCCACTGATGAAGAAATTAGGGCACACTGCGCAGACCCCAAGGCAGGGTTTGAGCTGGAACCCACAGGAAAAGGTCGACAAAGTAACAACTGACGATCGGACATTGAAGTTGAAACTACAAAGAATGGCTATACCTGGACTCAGGCTGAGAAAATTAAAATGTGACAGGACAAAAGACTTTGAGATCTTTGGTTGGCTGCCCACACCCCAGCAGGTGATGATGAAGACTCACACACTACACCTACCAAATTGCTCCACTTTAATATGGACCGTGACAAAATGGCTATTACATTAGACAGAAGCCTCCATTATTTATATCTGTTACAAATAGACCCCATCAAAAAGACTACATTAAACCAGTTCAGATTAGGGTTAGGGAGATGTAGCAGAAGTGCACAATATTTGAAAATACTGAACATAAAATATTCTGTCATCAAAGAGTTGCAGTTGCTTGAAGTGAAGACAACTGACACATTGTTCTGTAATGAACAACATTAGACAGGAAAGCTGCATCATAAAAGACAAGGTGTGTCTTCAAATACTTTTTAAAAAAACAGAAACCTGAGTGATCTGTAAACATTGCATGCTTTTATTGTATATAAGTTGTTAAAAATGAACTGAAGGAAGAATTGAAGAGTGCCCTTTAAAAATAGCTGTTCTAGATCCAGCTAATAAAAAAAAATCACAGAAACTACAAATAAAACTGACCAAGATTAGTAGCAGTCTCTTCAGTGAAATAAGGGTCATCCATAAAATCACTATTGACAAAATTTACCTTCTTCCACCTCTATTGTCAAAATGACTTCAATAACCCCCCCCCCCCCCTCCTGAGTTTTTTGTTTTTAAAACATGGATTTCTTTCTAAATATTTCTCAGCTTGGTCACCATTGGATATCTATTAATCATGAAAAAAAAATGGGCTGAAAAGCCTATCCTATATTTAAGACACCAATAGCAAAGAAGAAAAAATTTATTTTAATTCTACTATGAGTCAAATATATAGATCTAGTAATGAATTGTTATAAACTTGTTGGTCACAATTACTTCATTAATTTAAGAGGAACAAAAAGATCAGGTTCCACCGAGATTTGAACTCGGATCGCTGGATTCAGAGTCCAGAGTGCTAACCATTACACCATGGAACCACTTGCGATCTAGCTGGAAAAATAAAAAGACATTTACGAATCAAATTATAAGCTTTTTCTTTACTACGTCAAAAGATTTGTGACATGGGATGTCAACAAATCTAGCTGAACTGTAATATTAAAACTAAAGCTTAAGCGTTAGATTCTAAATGATTCTTGTTATTAAGGCATTTCGTATTATGTTAGTTGTTTGTAGTTCTAAATCTTATCTACATCTAGAAATCTAAATAAATATCAAGTCTAGTATAGAAAATCTAGGTCATGTTAGAGTTATCGTTCGTTAAAAAAAACGAAGTGTCTACTCGGAATAAGATTTTTCGGCAAAAGATAGTTCTGCGCATGCGCAGTGACCTATGGCTAGGGTTAGGGCTAGAATGAGGGTTAGGGGTAGGATTAGGGATAGGGTTAGGGATAGGATTAGGGATAGGATTAGGGTTAGGGATAGGATTAGGGCTAGGGTTAGGGTTAGGATTAGGGATGGGATTAGGGATAGGGTTAAGGATAGGATTAGGGTTGGTATTAGGGTTCTGCGGTTGTAAACACACGCATGCGCAGTACCATCGAAAACATCGCCGCTAAGTCGTAGTTTCTCTCCATTGCGCATGCGTATCGCATGCGTATCTTACTCCGACTAGAATCGGCCTAAAAAAAATCTTATATAATAAAGGAAAAATGTCGTTGTTATATAAGAATTATATAATATTAAAATTATGGTTTTCAGACCAGGCAATGTTCACTGAAGACTAATTGTATTGTAACTAGATCTAGATTCCATACTATAATAGTGAACTAAAGGAATATTTTATTATTTATTTGGTCTTTGTAAGATTGATTAGTAGTAGTAGTAGGCTAAGTCGTAAGTTTAAAGTTTTATTTTATTAGCTTCAATCATCATAAAGCTTGCCCTTTGCTTAGCAGACTTCAGCTTACATTGGCTTACAAGTAAGCAATAGACTAGTTTAGTAGTTATAGCCTAAGTTTAGTGACTATTCTAGAATAGTAATAAGTATTAAATAAGCCAAGTTGCAGTTACAACCCTGTCTCTTACAATAAATAAATAATTAAATAGATCTAGATCTAGCCTACTAGAATCTTTTACTAGACTAGATCTTGATCTAACTACTAACAGTAACAAGTAACTAACAACTATAACTAACTAGATCTACATTTAACAACTAGAGTCTAGATCTAGATCTAGAAATCTAGATCACTACACTAAACTACACTTGGCCTAGGGCCAGTGGCGTCGCTAGGCCGAGTGTCACCCGGTGCGGCACCTCGGATCATGGTGTCAACCCCCTCCCCTTAATCTACAAAAGAAAGTAAAGGCTATTAGGATAAGGCCCTATACTATACCTATATAAAAAAATATATATATACAGAGGCGTAGCGACCCTTCCCGGGGACAAACTTTCGATTTGCACCCCCCCCTTCGAACTTTTCATTTGCCCCCCCCCCCCCCCACGAACTATTCATTTGCACCCCCCCCCCCCTCAAAGCTTTGATTTGCACCCCCCCCCCCCTCAAACTGTCAATTTGTTTTTCCAGCCCTTATTTGCGCCCCCCTAAGGGCGGCACCTGGGGACAAATGTCCCCCCGCCCCCCTCATATATATATATATATATATATATATATATATATATATATATATATATATATATATATATATGTATATATATATATATATATGTATATATATATATATATATATATATATATATATATATACGTGTGTTTATGTGTACTATAATATATAACTAGTTACAGTCAGTGTAACCCTCAGGGGCGTAGCGAGGGGGGGCGGGGGGTGCGGACCGCACCGGGTGACACCATTTAGGGGGTGACACCAAGGCAAAAAATAGCAAAATATATAGAGAAAAAAACTTGAGGGGGGGTGCAAATCGAAAACTTGAGGGGGGATGCAAATCGAAAGTTTGAGGGGGGGGGGGGGTGCAATTCAAAAGTTTGAGGGGGGGTGCAAATAGAAAACTTGAATCGACTTGAAGGGTCGCTACGCCTCTGGGGGGTGACACCACTGGTAACCCTCCCTACCATTTTATCAAATGGCGTCAATCTGTGCACTCATTATTTAAATCCATCTATAATTCAAGTAGAAAAAAACATCCTTTTCATAGTAACGTATAAGATATGGTCTCACCCTACCCAGTCATCTATTGAAAATATAAAAGTATTCAACTATACTATTCAACTTAACTTTTTTCCTCTGAAAATTTTGCAGTTGATGTCACCCCCCCCCCCCCCTTCTCAATTTGTACCATCTATTTGTACTTAAAGTAATTTTTTGAACTGGTAATTTTATGTCCAATATTTTAAAAAATAATTAGGAGTATCATTCATTAAATTTTACAATGTGGGGCTCAGTGTTGCACTTGATTACTAACAAAAGGTTGCAAGGTTGATTGAGGCTTCAATATTTAGGGCCCTGGCCAGTCCCTGAATTCAAGTTTGGATATGTAAAGGCAACTGGGTATAGAGTTGATTGTAGTAAGAAATGTCCCAGGAAAAAAGCACAGGAAAAAAAAGAAAAAAGTCACAGGAAAAAAGTCACAAATGTGTATTTGCATGGAATTTGTTAATGCTTTTATGTATTAAATATTCAGAAAGTGTAAATCAGCTTATGATTAATTAAATGTAATGTAGTGTGCGTAGGTTGTATACTTATAGTAATAACATTAAAATATTTATTATGAATAATGTAGGTTTTAATTCTATTATACTTAATAGAATAGGATAGAATGTATCAACCTTCTCGGTTTTCATCATGTGTTCTATATACTAACTTTTTAAATTAAGGAGAAATTGCATAAATACATAGTTAATTTTACTTGCTGCCACGCAATTTATTGCAAAAATAGTTTTACCACTTGCTGTACTGCCCACATTTATCATGATCATTACATAACACAGCATAGGATCAAAACAGAAAGCTGACAAGGTAAAAAAAATGTATCTTGTCGGCTTTCTAAAAATGTTGCCATTGACGTAAAACGTCAACAACACCCAATATGGATGGACAAAGCCGACTGAGGAGAAGCCGATCAAAGAATAGCCAATGGGAAAAAACATGCAAAACACAATGATGTGCCTAAATTTTGTTTGTAATTAATTTTTCTACTGTGTATTTAACTAAATATGTAACAAAAGTTTAAGTTGCTATATGTAAATTATGTTATAGCAACCATAAGGTTTTTATTTTATGGTTTCTAAATATCCTACCAAAAAAACACAGCCCACAGCAAATTAAATAAACACCCAAAATTTTACAATTCTCAACAATTAATTGAAAATATTTCTTAAAAGATTTTAGTGACTTTTTTCCGATAAAATTTTTCCTTAGTGACTTTTGTTTGTGTTTTTTTCCTGTGACTTTTTCCGTTCACCATAGAATCGACCTCAAATGCCAATGTCACAGAAACAGGTAACCTCTAGTTCATCTGTGAAAGTGTAATTTACAAATTATGCAATATTGTTTCATGCGTTTTTATTTTAACTTTGTATATTCAATAAATCATGTCAGCTTGTGTAATTTTTGTGCCAGAAATTTTAATTCTCTCTGCCATAGAGGTCATTCATGCTAATGCACTGTGCACATTAAATTATAGATAAGATACCAGACAGTAGGTCAAACCTGATTTATCAGGTTAAGATAACAACAGTTGTCTAAATCTTCAATTATTTTTTTTTGCACAAGTGGTATTTGTTAACTGTGTAATAGTATTAGTTACATTAGGCTTATTTGAAACTAAATATTGGAAAAAATCATAAAAATCAATATTTAAAATACTCTTGAATCTATCTTAATATCTTGTTCTATTATCAATTTATTAAAAATGATTTTTCATTCTATCTTAGGTAAAACTTGTGTTCCACTAATGTTTCACTTGCAAAAATGTTATTTTAAAAGATTGTGTATTGATTGTCTTTGTTTTTAGGGTTATGTCAAAGGTGGTAACAAAGCTATTGTTTGTAAACAATTTCATCTGTTGGCAAAGTTTTGCTTCATTGTATCATATGGGAGAAATGACTTCTAAAACAGTTATGATTTCTCAAGATTATGCTTTGCCAGGTAACTTGTCTCATTTGCAAATTTTTTAAAAATTTGTCATTTTGTCTTCATTTGAAATCCAGCATCGACCATTTTTCTTTTACTTTTTGTTTATATTATTATGTTAATGCCATTTTTGTTGTTTGTTATAATTCTTGAAAACAGTGAGAAAACAATGAATCCTTATAATCTTACATACATACAACCATAACAGCAATCAGTGGCCTAGAGATTGATTCAGCACTTTCTTTTTTAACTTGAACAATTATTTCCTAAACCAAAAATCTACATCTTAAATTAAAGATCTTCTAACTTAAATCTCCACCCATAAGTAAAAATTTAAAATTGCTTGATCTTATGCTAAATTTATTTTCTAATCAGGGAGAGCAGAGAAAATTAAAGTAAATGTGAAACACACAGTCCTAGGAAATCCTACAGTTCTACCCTTTCCTGATCATACTGAAACAGCCATCTTTGGTAATTCTTTATTCATAGAAAGAATATTACATTTTTAAATTATACTTGAGAAGTGCCATCCATAAAGGACATCACACTTTTTTTAATCCCACCCCGCCTCCCCATCATCACATAAAGCCAAACACCCCCCTTCCCCCTCACTGACTTTCTCACCTCACAATTGCAATTTATGTTTAAAATATGTAAGGGGTCATCCATAAATGACGTCACACTCAGAGGGGGGATAGGATGTTTGTAATTTTGTGACCATGTGTGATGAGGGGGAGGGGGGTTCAGATGGTGTGATGTCACACTTTTGCATTATAAAAAGCCAAGGTTATTTCGGTTTTGGAAAACTGTTTTAATACATTGTAATAGTAATTGATTAAAATACTCTATGTTGACAGAGTTGAGACAAGATTTTGGAAAAATATCAATGTTGTAAGAAAAATTCAACTAAAATTTTCAGGGGTGTTGTAGGCTGAGGCGTGACATCATTTTAAGGGGGGGGGGGAGAGTCTGGCTTTTTGTGACGATGTGGGGGAGGTAAAAATTGTCAGCGTGACGTCATTTATGGATGCCCCTTAAATAATTTAACAAGTTCAGTCAACATTGTCAAAATAGCGACAAAATCTCAGTTTCTTTTTAAAATGTGTTTACACACGTTCATCACTTTCCCCACTCCTCCCAGTTCATCACATGTCTAATTCCCTCCCCTCCCTCTCCCCCTTCGAGGCATGTGAAGTCATTATGGATGACCCCTCAACACCCATATTAGTGTATTTAACTTCATTAAAGTCATGTGTCTTTCAGTAAAATATATATATAAATAATTTTTGAATATCAGGTTTGGGATGTTTTTGGGGAGCAGAGCGTTTATTCTGGAAGCAAAAGGGAGTCTATTCTACTCAGGTTTGTGTTTTCAAAATTAAATTACAATGATTTCTGTTTAATTTGTAACATTTGTGAATCTTCTATTATATTTTTAGCATTTATTTGCAGTAAAACAAACCTTTCAGAAATATTGTATAGGCCTATAACAAAAGGAGTAGACTGAGATTTTTGTATTTTATGGTCGCACCTTGGTTTTTCAGCTGAACAATTGATAATTTTCAGGTGGGTTATTCTGGGGGTTTTACTGTCAACCCAACATATGAGGAAGTCTGCACCGGAAAGACAGGTCACACAGAAGTTGTGAGAGTTGTCTTTGAGCCTAACAAGATAACCTTTGCTGATTTGCTGAAGGTAACAAGCTGTTTATTTTTAGCCAATTTGGCACATCATTATCATTTTATTCCCATTGTGAAATTATTAAAATTAATTATTGGGGATGTGGTGGATCTGTGCTGCTTATTTGATGGCTAAAGAATAATATGAGCTAAGTAGTAATTAGTAATTTATAAAAATTCATCAGTAACTAGAATTCCCTTATATGAACTTGATTAATTAAACTTTATCAAGTAAAAGAATTTGGCCAAATTCTATGATTAAAAATCTATTCATTAATGTTATTAAAATGTTAACTTTTGGCAAAAGCTTTGAGTACTTGCAACTAATGTGGTCTAATTTTTTGGTACCTCTTTAGTAGTCTTGTTTTCATCTCTTTGCTAAATGTTCAAAATCTTTTAGGCATTTTGGGAGAACCACAACCCTACCCAGGGCTATCGTCAAGGCAACGATGTTGGCACGCAGTACCGCTCAGCCATCTACACCCTGACTGAAGCACAAAAAACTCAGGCCGAAAAATCAAGAGATGAATATCAAGCAGAGCTGACCAAAGCTGGCTTTGGACAGATCACAACGGAAATACTTCCTGCCAAAGAATTTTTTTATGCCGAGGATTACCATCAGCAGTATTTAGACAAAAACAAGAATGGTTACTGTGGTCTTGGGGGAACAGGTGTCTCTTGCCCTAGAGGCTTGAAGAGAGATGAACACTAATGTATTAAATGTTATTTATTAAAAACAAGAATGGTTACTGTGGTCTTGGGGGAACAGGTGTCTCTTGCCCTAGAGGCTTGAAGAGAGATGAACACTAATGTATTAAATGTTATATAAGTCCAGTGATTTTTGATCATTTTTTATCTAATGTTACTAATCAGAGTTGACTGGATATTTATGCAATTTTTTTAAATTTGAGAGTAAACAGTAAAATATTTTGTTATTGTTATTAACTCTTAATAGCTTCTATTATGAAGTAGCCTACAGTTTTTTCTATTGTCTTTCATTTGGATTCTTCAAGAGTAGGAGCAGCATGCTGAAGTTTAGTTTAGCAATGGATCCTTAATTATTTTTAAAAAATTGTAATGTATTTTTTAGCATTGGTCCATTATCAAAAATTATATCAGATTAAAAAAACTAAAATGTTGATGAACAGGTCTCTATAATAAACACCTGATTATTTTCAAATAAAGTAGAAGATAATTTTTTAAAATTACTATTATGAACTTTCCATTTTAATGTATCTGAATGTCTCAGTGACACAGCAAGCTGCATACATATTTATTAAACAAATATGGCCCACCATGTCTTATGCCCCTCTTGGATAAATTTTTAGGCACTTGTTTTGTAACTGTGATTATTAAAATAACAGATTTGTTGGAATGTTGAAAGAAAAGAGAACATGGTTGATTCTACATAAAAGCCAAGTATTTACTAGTTATTGAGTATCATTATTACTGATTTATGAAATAACTGGTACACTTTGACTTTAATAAATCTAAAATATATATTATTGTATATAGACTCAGAACTATCGAGTTAACACCTCTAGGTCTAAGTAAGTATCTTAGTTTATGTTTGTTTTCTCTGGATATAATTTCTGTGTTGCTGTTGGATGTAAGAAGGCAAATGTACATAGCAACATTATTATGCCACTAATTTTCTGTATTGTAGTATGTCATTGACACTGAGATAAGTCCAAATTACAACTTTTGATTGATTTATGGTGGGATATTTTAACCAGGTTATGGCAAGGATAACCATAAACCAATTGTGCTGTGCTTGCCCTACACAAGTAGTTTTATCTTTTTTTTAAAATTGATTTTTATATCAATGAAAATGTATATTGTTTATAAATAAAATCTTACATTTATTTAATGTCTGATTTTTAAATCATACACTTGAGTTTCTGGTTTTTAGAAAGCAAGTATTCAGCCAAGTGATGCTGGGTTTCTATGATCATTAGTTTGATTAAAAAGTTACTAATTCTTAGCTGAGTACAGTTGACTTTTGTTTTGCTTAAGTACTTATAGAAAATTAGTTATTGAAAAATGCATAATAAGAAAAAAAATTCTTTTCTTTTATATTTTAAAGTTTCTTTATTCATAGTATTCATTTTGAAAAATAAACATTTCATAAAAACGTTTTATTTATTAAATGTCAACAAAATAAACCAAATCAAACTATTTAGAAAATAACTTCAATTTTGAAATTGACCACAATGGATACTGGTAAATGGTTTTAAAATATAATGATAGTAATTGACAGTAAATCAAGAGCTATGAATTTCATAATAAAAGTAAAATTTCCTTTAGTTTTACTGGATAAAATAGTATTTTAATAAATATAAAAAAAATCAACCCATGATAACTTATTTTTTTTTAAAGCCAATTTGATAGTTCTTAAGTTTTTTAAGAAAATAAAAATGTGACCTCCTAATGTAGGAAGTAGGGGCATGGCTCTTAATAAATTTGTATGTTTTTAAATTGATGACTATATACGCCCTTTTTTTAAATTTCATATAAACCACAATTTTATATGAACAGTATTATACCAACAGATGATGTTAATATTGTTAATGACAATCAAGTTCAAAGAGGCCAAATCAATTTAAAGCCATTCATTATGAACTTTTGAACATCTCTGTACTGGTATTCTTGCCAACAAAAACTTTCCTCATGTTACCAGTTCCCTTCCTTTTCATGAAATTCCATTTAAAAAATATTCCTTTCTACAATACTTTTTAAAATCATAGACATAATATCCCTGTTACCGTTATTAACATTTCATTGTTTTCTAGAAAACTGAAATAAAATATACTTCTACTTCAAAGGCAAGAAGAAGACCACACTTAAATGAACAGCCTCTGACAGAAAACCTGTTTCAGATAATGGGGATGATTTATATTAAAGAGTGGGGGAAAATGCATATGCCTCTCTATTGTTCGAGGATTTAGTTTTAAGTGATCCATTGTTAACTGGTTTTCTAGCCACTACGTACCTTTAAATTGGATCACCATAAACTCATCCAATTCCTTTTTTTTTCTTTTTGAGAGAAGAAATAGAGAAATGTAAAACAACCAAATAAAGTAGGAGTTTGAATTGTAAGAATCACAGAGAAAATGATGCACAATTGCTTAAAAAGTCTATATATCAAAATGGTCACAAAGTTGTCCATTCTCAATGATTGGAATGTTCTAAACTGCTACAAGCTTTTCTCAAGCTCTATGCAACTCTCCAAGCAATGCAAATAGACAAGTTGATAGCCCAATGACACACCACAAGCTGTAACTAATTTCTGAATGTTTTAAGGAAACAATCCATATAAACAGAAAGTCCTGGATTATTTTAATAAAATCTGAATAAATCTTGTAACTTAATTCTTATGGTTTATATGTATACATCCTTACAACAACACTGGCATAATCAGAAGTCAATCTACTTGAATATTTAAGACTAAAATTAATTTCTATTGGTCACTGTAACCAAAACTAGTCTAAAAATATCTAGTGTAAAAAGGGAAAGACATTAGGCATAGAAAGGCTGATAATCTGATTACACAACTGACTTTAAATAAGCAGCACACTTTGAGCTATATAGAACAAGAGATAAATATGCCTTAATACCCCAAGTGCTATTTCATTTCAGACAGTTACAGTTTCACTTCTATCACTACACAACTGGGAGACCTGCGTCATGCAGGTTACAAGGGAATGAAATTAAAATGTGTTCATTTCTTGTTGGTGCCATATTAATCAATCAAATAATGCCCACTAGCTAATTAGAGAACTATCATATTGAGACACTCTACTATTTGTCATGAGTTAAGCCAACTTGTAAAGAGCAAGATTGTGTGTTAGTCATGCAACAAAAACAGAACAACCTAAGAGTCTAGATAAATTTATTTACATTCACCTTTTGTTGGTACTAGAGGCAAGGAAATTTGAATAAACCAATCATTTGTTTTACTATACACCAGGCATGTCAAGAGAAGAACTAGAGCATACTATCACCTCATCAAATACAACACATACAGATAACATCAGATAACTCTTCTCCTTAACCAGTAAAAGCCTACAGAAGACCTAGATCTGCTAACTAAATTGTGTAAGATAGATTTCTTTATTGGCACAATTTTTGTACAATTATAAATTATGGAATCTTAAAACCTGAATTCAAGCAATTCTTTTGTATACTTAGGTAATACAAAGTTAGATATTCCTACCAATTAGTTAAGATGTAAGTTCATAAATATAATCACTGAATTTATAGTCCATTTTTTTCAACAACACAGTAAAAAAAAAAAATGAAAGCTCAAAGCACGGATAACAAAATAAAATATTTAAAATACATCTCACTGTAATGTATGACCTAACGGAATTTCATAAACTGTTTCACTAAAGCACCGTTGAATACTTTGTTCCTTACTGTCAAGTCTGTATGAGGCTGTTTTATTAACATTCAACTGCAGGGCAGGGCATGTGAAATTACCAGGTGGTACGTCTACTCTGTTATTGAAATCAAGTCTCTCACTTTCAATAAAACTAACAGGTGTAGACATGCAGACAGTTTACATTCTAGTATAGATTTGATAAGTTTTCAGACAACAATCAATATTCCTGAATGGGTTATATTTATCCATCAAGCTTTGAATGGCAACAGAAAATGTATCAAAAGTATCACTATTTTCTGGTTGTACCCGTAAGCATGTCACACACAAGTTCACTGGAAACAATAGCTGGTATCACGTTATTTCATTACAAAAGAACAACTGCAACTTTTTTTAAAAACTATTTGTGTAGTTCTTAATCAAAACAGCAAATGATTTGTATTTTAAATAAATACAACTGTTAAAAAATTCTATTAAAATCAAAACAGGTATTTTTTAGCTTCACTGTCCGTACAAATCAGAAATTTCTACTGCCAAGTAGCATTAAAATGTTTATAGCATTAAGATATTTTTTTCCTGTGAAAAGTTAAGCTGATAACTGCAAACAAGATATGTTGTAAGACAAACCTCACACATACACATCTGTATAACAACGACGACTCAGGGATACAACTGTAGCGTGGCAAATAACTTCATCAAAATTTTGTAAAACTAGCAGAAAGTATTCATCGTTTTGCTTGATGATAGACACTATCATCTAAACTAAACAAGTTTCCATTGTGCTATGACAATTAAACAAAACTCAGTTTGATCTGATGGATAGATACCAGTCGGTTAAGACGTGGGTCAATGATAAATAATGAATGTGTGAGCAATGACCCTACGAAGAACAGAAAATAAAAACACTAATCCAAGTTAGCGGTCATCATGCCAAGTAACTGTAAGTGTCCTTCTGTCCCTCCACTCTTGCCAGATATTCTTTCTCTATTAGAATGTCTATGCATTTCTGTAGACAGAAAATACTCAGAATATAGACAAAACTTTCAAATCCTGGAATGAGAATTCCTTAATTGAAGAGTTTTAAATTTATGTTTTTATTCAAATTTTTCAAGATTTTGATTGCTCTTTTAAAATTGTTTACACTTACTTTTTCAATCCTTGCAAAGATGATATTTACATACAAATTATATAATCCTTAAGTAGATTAAGTACTCAAAAGGCACTTACCTTTATAACAGGTACTCGCGGCTTGAAACGAGATGAAAGCTGGTTGAGGACTTCTATCAATAACTGCTGATGTTTCAGGCTTTTGCGCATCTTCATGATTCTAACTATGGCTGCCTGATTTTTAAAAAAAAAATTTAAATAAAACTTTTAATTTTAACATTAAGACTAGATACATTGAATAAAATGAGATAATATACGAAAAAAATTATTTCTAAGGGAATTAATAATATGAGAAAATAAAAAAAAAAAACAGAAAAAATATTGTAAATAACATTCAATCACATCTATATTTTAATAATATAATAACACATTATCAGCCCAGTATCTACCTGTATTAAGAGCTTGCGGTCTTCTTCAATGTTTTTGTGAGTAGATTCCTGCTCTGCCTTTACTTCAGTTTTCATGGGTACATTAATATTGACCCGAAGCTTTTTACTGTTTAGAAAAATATTTATTTTAATTGAAGCACTTCTTTTATTAAAGCAAAATATCTTAACTAAGTATTAGAAGTAATTTTTTGCTGTTGTCAGTTTAAAATGTCCCTATAGTACCCCTTTAATTAGTACATACTTCTTGTATCCCAGGAAAAGAGACAGAGGTGTCTCGGGTTTAATATCTGCTTCACTAACATTTTCATCTGCTACAAGAAGCTTAGACTTGAGAAGTATCTGTAGCACTTGTAGCAAGATATCCTGAAACACAAACTTCTAATTAGTTCAAACAATCTATGACATAATGAAATCAACAGCAGATAAATATTTTAAAATTAAAACAAGTGAAGTTCAAAGGTAAGGTATTGTTACCATTTTAATGAGAGTAGACTCCTGCAGCTGTTGAACTGAATATGTATCAGCTGAGTTATACTGTAGCAGAACTGCCATTTGAAATGTCGATGCCTGTGATTAACCAAACAAAAAAATTTATACTCTCGATGTCATGTTAACATTTGTCAAACTTACTATCCTAATTAAAAACTTTATTAAAATTTAATTTTTTTAAAATAAAAAGTAGTTATCACAGTTCACTAGTATGACCAGACCTAATTTTACCCCACAAAGAGCTACAATAACTGAAAATAGAAACTCTATAGTTTAGACCTGCAACTTGACTACAATTGTTAACAAAATCCCTAAATAGAAAACCAAACATTTTAGATTATTATATTAGGCATTTTTTATTTTTTAAAAAATGCCAAAGATTAAATCCAATTTATAGATGTATTGTAATTTAACACTGATACATTCAACCAACCTGGAGGGTGTATCTATTTTTAAAGCAGTTTGTAACAACTTCACCCTTTGACATCTGGTACAACCAGTTCAACTTGCGACCGCTGTGTCTACTGTTGTAAAAAGCTGAAAATCTCTGATAGCTCCTTTCCAACTGATGTTGTAAAGTAAAAAAATATTTTTTTTTTCATAATCATCTACTACAGTATGAAAACTCAATAGCATGGTTATGGATGAGGCATAATTAGTAAAAATAATTCTCATTCTTAAGGAGCTGCATTAAAGTAAAGTACAACACTAGGTGTTAGAATAAGATGAAGATTGTTATATATTAAATTTGTTTAGTATGTTCAAAATTATATGGAACATGTTTTTTTATTTTGCTTTTAAATTGATTTAAAAAGGTTCTATAGTTATAATAAATCAATATAAAGAGGAGAGCTTCTATTTAGACTTTAGAGTGGCAGAACAAGAAATACACTGTTTTCTTGATGGACTAATGAAGGATCTCCAAAAGCGTGAGCAGATAAATAAAACTTTATGTTAAATCTTAGTTGAGATTACAATCTTACCTCAACAGGTAAAGTGAATGTACAAGACTGCTGGAAAGGCCAAGACCCTGAACTGAGCACCTGGATACTGAAGTCAACTGCAGAAGTAAAACAAAAATACAGTAAATAATAGCTACAGCAAGGCCAGCAGTACCAGATCAATTGATCACCTTTAATAATGGTGTTTCTATGCTAAACTGTAATGTTATTCCCTTACTGCATAAGGAAATAATTTCACTCAGTTTTGTTGGGTTTATTGTGAAAAATGTCTTAAAGATTAAAACCACGACATTAACTCAAACCCTTGATGTGGGGTATAGCAAAACCAACACTACATAGCTTGAACTTACTATCAGAGGGCTCTTTAGAAGATTCAAGGTGTTTGCGAAAATTCTCATTGAGATCTTTGCTGACTCCAATGTCTTGGAACATTCTCTGCAGCTTGGATGTGTATTCAAAACCACAAGCTTGCTATGTAAATAAAAAGTTAACATTTATTAAGCAACTAAACCTGTTGGAATTAAGTTTTAAGTATTTGAACTGACATTTACAAATCTGTCTATTAATGCGTAGTTGTATGTATGTAATGTTCTATGCACTTCAAGATTAAAGTATTAAATATACAGTAGTAAAACTATACTTTTAAACAGTTAAAAGAAGGAGTAGTTAGAGAAATCACTAACCTTAAGTTTTGAGATCATACTGGCTTCAGCATCATCTGAAGCTGACATGTGACCAACAAGTCTTTTGGCCAGCATTTTACTATAAAATTTTTGGAATACATCTTTGTCTTCAATGTATTTAAACACTACCATCTGCATTGGATGAGAAAAATACAAATTTTATCCCAGGTGTTTATGTAAGATAAACAGACAGCTGACTGTATTTATTAAAGTCTATAACTTACAACTTGGTTCAAAGTATCTTCTAATTCTGCTTCTTCTGGGTTTTTCGAGCTGAAAAATAAGGAAAATAAAAAACGGCTATTTACAGCAAAGACGATTTTAAAATAAAGACAATTGAAAGAAGTGAGTTAGCTCTTCTTGTTGACATTGTAAAGTTTAACTAAAAAATTATTTTACTTTTCTCCCACAGCTAAGGCAATTTTTAAATTTCAATCTTGAGGTTTAGTGTAAAATAAATTTTAAAATTCAACCATATAATCATTGAATATTTGCTAACTATTTTAACTAACCATACTGTTAAGTTAAAATCATTAAGCTCACCTCTTTTTTAATAACAGATCACAGTATCTGGCCAACAGCTCTGGGGACTTGCTTGAGTTGCTTGCTTGTTTGGTCACAAAATTGGAGTTAATGAACTGACCACATGCCTGATTAAACATTTTTACAACAACTATTAATCATCAAATAGTTTTTAAAATAATCGAAGAACATAAATTACTTAAAAATGAGACTGACAAAATTGTAAATATATGATGGTGCATAATATATATCTCAAGAAATGTAACTAAATGATTGGAAAAAAAAAGTTAGAAATACGAACCTTATCAAGAGCAGCAACAAACCCAGCATCATTGGCAAAAGCTGTCATAACCAGGGCATGATATTTCTTATGAACATTTAGTATAGTCTGTACATACACCTTAGGATCCTGAAAAAGAAGTTTAATACTTATATTTGTTCTTTGCAAAATTGTTTTTTTTAAAGCAAAAGTTATAACAGAACACAGAAGGAAGCCTAGTGCTATTACATAGGATGAACCTGAGATAATATAATTTATCATCATTAAGAGAAAAGTTTCAATAATTTATTGTCCTTTTTTTTGCCTTTGCTAATTTTTTACAATATCTTTTTTTAATAATTCTTAAATTAAAATCAGGTGGTTAGCACTAACTGTAAGGAACCTTTGTCTCAAAATTTAAATGCTCAAAAGGACAATTTAAGACCTAATTTTATTTAATGTCTACAGCAACTAGTGATTTTATATAACAAGGTAAACTAACATTTAAGGCAGCCTCTCCACATTTCTCCAGTGCAGAGGCACCTTGATTTAAAATGTGTTTCTCTAAAAGAGACTTGAGTTCATGAAGACCATCTTGAATTCTAGAAACCAGTTGATACATTCTACCAAGATCTGTAGTTAAAAATTTAATCGAAAAATAAAACATCTAGAGAATAACTACTAATTCACATGTAAAAATACTTTCTAAAAATTATTTTTAAAATGATGAGCTCAGAGTACATACAAATATAAATGTACATTTACATTCTACTTTAAAACTCTGGACATGATACCTTCATCTTTGTCAGCATTGAGGAGATTTTGGAATTCACAGTGAAAGTTTTCTAAATGTTTCTGTATTAACACTTTTTCACAAACACGTGCGAGAACATCATAAGTACTCTCATGCAAGTAAGTCTGTACACGTTTTTGCTCTTCCATTAGACGCATTTCTGCCTGTAAGTATGGAAAAATTCATGAAAGTTCTCCTAATTAATTAAATACAATTGAAAATACAAGTCAAATACAAAATACAATGGGCTTGATTGTAAAAGGACTGATACTGTAATCCCAGTTATCAGATTTTTAAAAAAGAATTATGCTGAGGTAAGAAAAAGGGATGAGATGGAAAGTAAAGGTTGTCATCAAGTAGAAAACAAATTTTAACCATAAAGAGATGGATTGATACTTTAATTATTAGATAACTGATTAAAAACATCTGAAAGAAGCAAAGTCAGGAAAAACCTACTTTCTTCATGTACTCAGTCACTGGATTGTGTCTAAGGAACTCGTTGCTTTCTGTAGTGTAAAATCTTTCAGTGTCATTTAGAAATAAGGTTTCGAAATGTTCTTTATAAACAGATAAAGTAGGTCCTTTGGCACTTGGGTCATCCTCATTTAATCCTAGCTCAACTGTGAATCAACACAAAAAAGGAGTTTGATAAATTCACTTAAAATATAAACAAGATTCACTTTACTACTAGTATTAATAAAATTGTATGAGACATGGATTGGATGAAGAATGATACTACTATACAGAAGTTAATTAGCAGGGGTAAGGTTAGTTAGAGCATTAAAGACTTTAAGTTATTTATTGTTTATTTTTTAAAAAAATGTTAAACAGTGTTCCTTGTTAAAGCTAAGAGTACTTTCTTCTTTGTTCTTAATTTTTAGTGTTGGAAGGGATCGAACCTTATCTGCCAAAGGGTTTGAACTCAAAGACTTTTTTTTAATTTATCAAGCATGAGTTTTTTTGCTGACTTGACCATGCCTCCATCACAATTAAGGATACGTGTCAACTGGTTATGCGCCATTGAGGCCTTGACTCAGATTTCAGCCTGCTTTTCTTTTTGGATTTGCTTCCAACCAAGAACAAACTACAAGGCAGCAGTTGTTTGATTTTGGAGTTGTATCTCCTAGAAGAGTGGCTGTCCCCAGCTAATGAGCCTCATCTGCCCGAGGGTTTGAACTCGAGACTTTTCAGTTTAGCAACCATGAGCTTTACCGACTCGACCACGCCGACCACTAGAGTGCTTTCAATAATCAATACAAAAAAGTTGCAGTTGTAGATTTTTAAAAACCTCCTCAATGAAATAAGTATTCAAAAGCAATTTTTAGAAAAACAAATGTCAACATCTTCGAGCTAAGAAACTTACCATAACAACTTATTACTCCACTGACAAGACGTGTGTTGATAGGTTCACCATTTCTTTCCCTTTCTATCAACTTCAAAACAGCATTGGTAACTTGTTTGTTAAGAGGCTTAAACAGATTATCCCTCCATGTGATTAAGGCTAACTGTAAATATATGTTAGACCAGTTATTTTCAAACTTTTAAAACCACATTAAAATAAATGTAACAAAAGTTTTATTAAACTTACTGAATAAATAAAATATATCCCTCTTGAACCCTCATCGCATTCACGACGAACCCAGTGTCTATTGAGGTAGGAGCATATGCCATCTAACACTTTGCTGGAAAATTGATAATCTTCCCACTGGCGAGTGTAAAACTGCAGAACCTGTTCATCTAGAAGATCCTGACCATCCTGGACGAAGCAAATATTTAAAAAAAATTAAAACTAATAATTCATTCAATACCTATGAGTAAGATCACTAAAATTAATGTTCTGGTTCGACTTTAATATAGAGTTGTACGTTTACCTTTAACAAGTTTACTAAATACTGTCTTAGGAGGTCTTTGATCCTTTTGTAGAGCTCATGGCCCACAAATTGTGCTCCTCCACCCTGAGTTCGGTTACGATTGCGAGAGCTTGTACTTCGTTGAGTAGCTGCAGCAGCAGTAGAGGTTCCCTGTTGGTTTTGATTAGCCACACTTTGGACACTAGTGCAGTAATTGTACACATGTCTATTCAAGGTTAAGGTTAAGAATAAATAGTTTAAAAAAACTTCTAGTGACTCATGTTTACATCTGAACAAGTATGGCAATCTTTAAGTCTGAGATAACAGGTCATTATTCGATAACAACGGATAGATAATTAGATTCGGTGAGACTTATTAGTAAAAGAATTTTACTAATGATATGACAGAAACATTGAGATCATTATGCTTTAATTAATGTGTGATGAATTCGTAAAATACATTTTTTTTACAGTTATCTGAGTCATCCACACTTCTTTTCAACCATACACCTGGCTTACTGAAGATTAGTTCAAAAACAAATTCTCCCACATGTTTTTTCAACTAGTGTAATATATGGAAGCTGCATTTTTATTCAGAGTTGAAACTGCTGCAAAGGATACGTGTACAGTTCCATGTATCTGGTTCTTGACATGCTCTGGCGTCTATACACACTTTTAACTCCAGCTTTCAGGTCATCCCAAATCTGGTCTAGTTCTATCTGTCTCAAACCATGTGGGTTGGACCTGGCCGGGCTCATGCTAAGTATCAGATTAAAAGCTAAAAATTAGTAAAAGTTGTCATTTATTCTACATTAAACTAAGTTTTATTTTATGCTATAAAACAGTAAATAATGATATTAAAATATTTTATTATAAGCTAGAACGATTTTACTCTTAGTTTCACCATAAAGATTTTTGTTGTTAGCAAATGTCCACTCAAGTGAGGATAACCATAGTAACAATCAATTTCCCATTTCTCAAAACAAGAGTGTAAGGGGATTTTGTAGCGAATAGTCTAATAACTGTCTCCCTTTCAACTAACTGACTGAACAGGTACCCATTATAGCTGAACAAATGCCCAGATTACCAACTTTGTTCAAAGTTTAATTTAGGAAACATTTACATTCTGTCCCCATTCTATGTTGTAAGGGGGGATATTTGAATACTACACAGATGATTTTTAAGTGCAAAAATGTCACAATGGGTCTAAAATATAAATCTCATTCAAGATAACCTTATCAATCAAAGGCATTATTATCAAAGGTATTACAAATTCTTATAAAAACTAGGTTTGTTTTAACTTTTCTATTCAAAATTTTACAATAAATATTTATTCAATGTATTTTTTCTGAACAGTACAGATTCTGACCTTGGCCCACTGCGGTGACTCCGAGTCACATGTGCCATATTTAGAAAGTGGGCTGTAATTTTGAAAAAAAAAATGGTTACAAATGAATTTATGAAATTTGATGTCTTTGTGATCAATTAATAACTCAAGGTATAAATTCTAACAAATCTATTATAAACTTTAAAAAAAAAGATACCACTTCTACAAGAATAGAAATGTAATACTTATAAGAAGCTATTTTTAATACTGATTGCTTAAGACTTACTGAAACTAGTCCAATAATAGAAACAACTTAATTTTAGTACTACTGATAGTCATGTAACACATTTAAATTATAATACTAATATAAACTTAATGTCTTTGTTTAAGCTATTACTGGTGAAAGTTATATTCACACTAATTGAAGATTTTTTTTTAAATTAGTGTTATTCTAAGACTTGATATATTTAAAATAGATTAATTATGAGGGTCTACTGACTATAATTACATTTCAATTAGGGCCTACCTTTTATATGTTAGCTTGAATAAAATGCTCCTTTAAACATTCACTTTAACAATAGAATTAATAAGTGTGTATCTGGATAATCTGTCAATTCACTCAACCATTTTTCTTAGAACAAAATAAAGTTCTCTAAGAAAAATACTGACAGAAGAGTATCCATCCTGAAAGTAGATACACAAATATTTTTAAACTCTGAAGAATAAATTAGTTTTAATTATTATAATGTAAATCACCACTGCAACAGAGTGATTGAGATTCTTGATACATACTGATATAGCCATGGTTATTAATCAAAACAAAGTAAATGTTCATTTTACCAAATAAGAAGAGTCATGTTGAAATATAATCTTTAATCTAAAACCTTAAAACATAAAAGACAAATGTATGTTTCCATTTAGCAGCTATTGTTTTATAAATAAACAGCCAACTGAAGTAGATATATAAATTTTAGAATTAAAACCACACCCCTTTTTCAAGAAATATATTTGACTGGCATTGTAATTAGAAAATATGCAGGTGATACCAATAATAATGTAACTCACAATTTTGTTGGTTACTTTCATCAATATTATATATTATAATAGACCTAAATAAATAGTGTTTATTTAATGTTTTATTTAATGTTTCAAGCGTAAAGAAAATGATTAAATCTTTATTTAAAACTTAGTTCATTAATAAGTAAAAAAAAACGGTGTTACCAATGAAAAAACTGACTATGCAAAGTAAATTACAATAAAGTGAAGTGCACTTTCAGATGGCCCATAATATTTAATATTTACTTTCCCTGACTTAAGTCAGGTACCAATTAGAGCTGAGTTGACTCTGATATGCCATAGCAGAGTCCAACCAGTTGAGTGAGCCAATGAACAGAACCTATGACTTCGAGGTTAAAAACCATGCAATGGACTGTAAATGTGTAATGGCAAAGTACCATATAATGCTATTCAAAGAACAACAGGTCATGGTTCAGCAGGTCTTTTCATAAATTAATGAGTATTTTTTGTGGTAAAGTTTAAAATGAGAGAAACAGGAGCAAGGCATTGTGTGTTATGTGATACCTATCTTCTGTTAATAAAGGTTTGGATTGGGTATTAGATCTAGTAGTGTAACATTTTGGCTTAAGTCTGAAAACTAGTGTTGGTGTTAGATTCCAGTTAAGCTAGTGAATTACAAGCATGTTACTTTATTATGTTCCTACTAGCAATAAAATAATGCTTCAACAAAGTAGTGATTCACAGTAGTGTGTACAGTATCAAGTACACCTATCTGAAATAAAATCACTAAATGCAGCTATGTAGTGCCTAAATGTAATTTTTTCTTTACATATATGCCTAAATACTTCAGTAAAAATCAAAAGGAGCAGACCTCTGGACTCTGGACACAGTAAATCTTTGCTGCAAAAAGCCTACCAACAGTAGAGAATCTATTTGTTTATTAAAAATACTAAAATAGTTAGGCCTAATTAATTAACCCTTGGCTTGGGGCATTTTTAAAATTAGACCTATTTGACATTTGTGTCTTACCCTAGTTGGTTGTATTCAAACCTTGAGTTTTAGTAAGATGTCTAATAAAAGTACATGTTAAATGTGTTGGGCTTTGGCAAATGATGGCAATATTCACATAATCAGTGAATGAATAGAACTTTACGCTCCTCAATGTTTATCGTTGAATTTCTTTAGGCTATTAAATTAAGTTGTTATTAATTTAAGTTTTTACTAAGTAATTATTGTTCAGTTATAGGCTAGGGCCTATATGTTATTATTAAGCTTTGGTGCAAGTGAAGCCTAATCTAGTTAGGACCCAAGGCGCTCAGTGACAAGTAAGTCAAGAGCTTGGTCTGTGAGACTTTGAGACTACCAGACCACTGTCCTTGTCTGGTCAACAAAAATCTAGATCTAGCTAGATCTAGATCTAGTACCAAGAATCTGGATCTTGATTTCTAGGACCTGTCTTTAGCCTAGTACTAGATTCTAGTATACGTCAGCCAGACTAATTCTAGTAGAGTTGTAATATATATAGATCTATACAAGATAGATTAAGATCTAGATTTTTAATAAAAATAAAAAGGTTACAAAAATACAAATACAAAACTCATCGTCACCAAGTGAAGCTAGGCAGAAGCTGGGAGACGCAGTTAACTGTGAGTTACAGACAAAAAGAACCGTTTTTTAACCTATATTTTCGAAAGGCATAGGTCTATCAATTAACTGTATAAGATTATTTAAATATATGCCCGTTTTTGAAAAGTTAACAAAAGTGAAACTGAAAAATCACTTTAACCACCTTCGACTAAACAAACGAAGAAAAAATTTTGTAGTCAAAAAGTTCTGGTTCTTGTGTAAATCTCTGAGGGGGCGCTAGTAACAGGATCTTTATTTTAGAAGTCGAAATAAAAAGTGCAACTAAAAAAGATCAGGAAATATGCATTTCATTTGTTAGACTAAATCTGATCTTAATGCTGTATAGAAGATCTAGAAAAAAAAATTTATTGTCTTGAAAAATGAGTAAATAATAATCAACGACTATTATAGTTAAAAATCATAGACCAATATAAATAAATGTCTACACTGAAGTCATCTACACTTTTATCTAGATCCATAACTACTATTAACTACGAAAAGAAAAGCATCATTAAGTCCTAGTCATAAGAAGTAGAAGATAGGCCTAGATCTACATGAGTGGCAAAAAAAATTCATGAAAAGTTCCTTCTCTCCGTCCTCCCCTATCTCCATCGAAGATAGATCGAATACCACCCTCAACAACTCCAGTCAGCTCCCTTGTCCTACACGTTTGTACACATTTTGTACATATTTGCCTGCCGCTGACACCCCCCCCCCCCCCATACACACACACTTGTACATCCAACACCTAGTTGAGTGAGTGAAGGGAAGGGGGAGGTTCGTCCACTGGAGATGAGGCAGAATAGGCTATCAAAGAGTTACATTACAAGTAAATATTCCTTTTGTGTTAATTTTGGTTCGGGGTGGATTTTTTTATACCTGTGTCTGATATTAGAATTTTCTCTAAAAAATGGGTGTTAGGTTGGTAGTTAATTGAATAGGCCTACACATATGGCTAATTACTTATAAAATAATATAGATCTAGACCATTTCGATTCTAAATCTATTTTGTTATTATTTAATCATTTTCACTATTTGTATAAGCTATCATAAAAATAAAACAGTTAAAACTCGTTTGGCAATAAATTAGAATGCTTCTAAGGCACGCTTGATCAGGGGAAGCTACTACTAAAAAATTGTGTTTAATGTTTATAAAATGGCCACTGTGGGAAAGTTAAACGAAGAAGCGTTAAAAAGAAAAGATCGTTTGAAGGCTTTGCGTGAGAAGTCCTCAACATACAGATCCGAAGAAAACGTAGAAAAAGAAAAACTACCAGGGTATGTATATTGATTGTTATAGATCTAGAAATCTAAATCTCATTGTCAAAAGTACTAAGGCTAGGAATGTTGGGATATTTTTCCTAATTATCATAGAATAGGTACTAGGATAAATTTTTAATATTGTTTTTTTAGGGAAACAACTACTAAAGTTAAAAGGAGCAGAAAATTACAATAACAGAACAGTTTTCCTTTTTGATGTAGCTCAAACGGTTAAATAGTTATGATTTTTTTTCGTATTAAAAAATGTGATTTTTTTAACATAGGATTTTTTCCAATTTCTGTGATAGAGTTTTTTTAAGCGTTTACTAAAATTGTCCTAGCTTGTAAACCATATGGTCAAATTTGTTATAACTTTGCAATGTCTTTATTTATTATATATGGAAGCATAATAAACAATAAAATTAGAAATTTATGGGCAGAGTTAAACAAAAACAGAAGTTGAACATGGTACCCCCCCCTAATTTTTCATATACAGTGCATTCATACAATCTTAGTTAAAATTTTAACTATTCCAAAAATTAAGCTCAAACTTGCTGAGAATGTTGAGCTATGGATGTGTCAGTTATTACAATCAAAATAATATTCATAACTGAAAAGTTTTTTGTTTTAACTGCTACAAAGCTGATAGATTATGCAATTTTGCAACACTGAAGTCTTGTTGATGTGAAATGCAACATGATGGCAAATTTGAGTTATTAAGCACTTAAGTCTCAAAATTTGCCTGGCTCTAGATGACTCTATTCTTAAACAGAAACAATCAAAATATGTGTTTAAATCTATCTGTTTGACAAAAAATAAGGGGTGGAACAGGGTACACCCCCTATTTTTAAATACGAAATTTGTTCATACAATATCAGCTTAGGTCCAAACTATTTGAATCTAAAGCTAAAAACTAACCAGAGTGAAGCTCTGAAATAAGTGTGTTTGATGGTTCTATCTAAATAGTTGACAAATAGGTAAAAGATGGTAAAAAGGTAGAACGCTGAGTCATCGACGCGCCTGACATAATTGAAAAACTGAACTAATATATGAAAATAAAAATGATGGCAAATTAGATCTATTAGAAATGTAAGGTCTTTTATTTGTATAAATGTAATTAACTTGTTAGTCTACTTATATATATAGTTTAATTAAAAAGATGTGTTTCTGTCTGTTCATTAGTATTTTACATTTCAGAAGAAGTTCAACATTGGTTGGTTTTAACATGATATAGAATCTAGAACTAGTTCATATTACTAAACTTTCAATGTACTGCTTCAAAATTTATTTAAGTTATTTTAAAAAATATCACTTAATTTGTCTAAATAAAAGGTGAACACATTTATTGTAATAGTTTTAATTCCTCTTTACATAGTGTTCCCTCATTAGGCCATATAACTGCTCATCATATTGTAGAGATGTGCTGGTTTTAGAAGTGTAGGTTCTATCTGGAAAAGTAAACAGTACATTGTTTGCTTTCACATCAAAATAAATAAAATGGTTTTTCTAGACACTAAAATTAAATATTGAGTATTTATTGCTATTACCGCACCAAACCTCCCCCCCCCCCTCTACTCCACTACCTTCAATATCAAAACAGCGTTTGCCACTATCGCCGGCGGCAAAACAGCGTTTGCCACTATCGCCGGCGGCAAAATATCGTTCGCCACTATCGCCGGCGGCAAAACATCGTTCGCCACTATCGCCGGCGGCAAAACAGCGTTTGCCACTATCGCCGGCGGCAAAATATCGTTCGCCACTATCGCCGGCGGCAAAACAGCGTTCGCCACTATCGCCGGCGGCAAAACATCGTTCGCCACTATCGCCGGCGGAAAAACATCGTTCGCCACTATCGCCGGCGGAAAAACATCGCTCGCCACTATCGCCGGCGGCAAATCGCCACTATCGCCGGCGGCAAAACATCGTTCGCCACTATCGCCGGCGGCAAAACATCGTTCGCCACTATCGCCGGCGGCAAAACATCGTTCGCCACTATCGCCGGCGTCAAAACATCGCTCGCCACATTTTTTTTTCTATTACCTCCCTTGCCACTTTCGCTTTCATATTGTAAACAAACGAATTTTTTTTATAGAGGTAGCAAATCTGTGCAGCATATAACTTTTGTGCGCTATGTCCAAACAACTTGATTTTTTGAAACAATAGAGAAAAGTGGTGTAGAATTCATGTAAAGCAATAAAATTCCTGTTTATTATAAAAATAAACAGTAGGGAGTAAATTAAACTTACCTTATTTTCACTGAAACACTCCATCTTGAATAATCCATGCACAAAATTAAAAAAACAATGAAAACGCAAAATGTCCATTTTTTTATGAAAAATCGATAATCGCACGAAAATTGATCGGGCGATAACACTGAGCGATAAAAATTACGAAACTATAGCACTCGCGTCGCCGCAAATTCTCGGCGTCTGGGTAACGGGGACGAAAAACTCGCCGCGCGGCGCAAAACGAGATGTAATCCTAGTACCTATCATAGAATGATAAAATGTACACAGATTAATCCTATAATATACCCCATTGATAAAAATACCAAATTTATCATTCTAGGCCTAATAGTTTTTTTTATATGAATTTTTAAAGTTATGTATTAAACCTGTTATATATCACTGTAACATCGGATTTAATTGTGTGATTGGCTTTAGGCTTGCATACCACTGCTGCTATTCGAGATATAATTATAAAACTTTGCACATTAGTGCTAGAGAGTGTGGGCAATAGAAATATGAAAGTAAAATCAAAATTTGATGAAGGATAATTAGAACTAATCAAGTCAAATTAAAGTGAGGGGTGCTGTTCTATATAGGTCAATATGCAGACTGAAAGTCTATGTTTTTTTTTAGCGCAATTTCCATTCTGGAGAATTGCGTTTATTAACCCGTCATTTCTGGATGGATGGATGGATGGATGGATGAATGTGTGTCCGCAGCTTTAAGTCGTATCTCCTCCTCAACGAAGCAATATCGATGACTAGTTCCAAAAGCAATTATGTTAAGCCAGTTACGAGGATGAACATAGGCCATAAAAATTCCGGGTTTCTTTCATGGATTTCCCGTAAAAGCCAAAAAACCTCGAACAAATTCAGTTTTTGCTACATATCTAGGCAACCAGACCACTTAGCGACTTGAAACATTTACCAATCGATTCCTGCCATAATTTAAACCAATATTGCCGAAGAAAGTTTTCAAAAATATCCTTTCGTTCGGTCACAAAAAATTAATTAAGAATTTTTAAACTGAGCGTCTTGTAGGTTTTTAGCGCAAAAGCTGAGGATCGAAAGGATTTTAATGAGCGGAGGTTCGAAAGGATTTTTTAAATTTTTCCCCTTTTTTTTCGACTGATACGGGAGGCTACTCTCCCCTTTTTTTTCGACTGATACGGGAGGCTAGTTTCTATTTTGTTTTGAATTATTAAAACTACTTGTGTTGCATTATTTATTTGCTGAATATATGATTTATCTCGATTTAATTTACTTATTAATTCAAACGTTATTTTTGTACCCTATTAATAAGCTGAGGTTCGAAAGGATTTTACCATAGCGAATGAGCGAAGGTTCGAAAGGATTTTTTTAAAAATCTCGTTAATAAATATTTTTTCTATTTTGTTTTGAATTATTAAAACTACTTGTGTTGCATTATTTATTTGCTCAATATATGATTTATCTCGATTTAATTTACTTATTAAATCAAACGTTATTTTTGTACCCTATTAATAAGCTGAGGTTCGATATAAGGAAATTGCGCTAAAATTGTCACTAGACTTTTTAATTAACTTGTTTAAATATTAAAATATTAAAATTGAAACTTTGCTAGAGGGTGGGGGCAATAGAAATATAGAAAAAAATTATATTAAGTATGACTGCATATAATTAAAAAGTCCTATGAAAGGGTGTTGCACCCTTTTATAGTAATTATAGTGACTTCAACTGACGTATGTCCTGAATGTTACTATAATAGATAGGATACATTTTGGTTATTGATACTGAAGCATGTAATAAGAAGAATGCTGAAAAATAAAACTAGGGATTTTGTGTTAAAGCACTCAACTACTAACATGCAAGTCTTAAGCTCAGATCTCAGACGAGTCTGTCTGTGCAGCGTGCAGCATCCACCAAGCTCAGATGAGTACCTGACCCAAGGGAAAGTAAAGATAGCTTGGCAGAGAGCTAACCACACCATCACTTCATGTGCATGGGTCAAGAAACAGATAAACTCTACTTCAGCTGCTTTATGGATGATGGATTGACAGGTCCAAAAGGGAAACTACTTTAATATACTAGGGCCTTTATAAGACCCTATTGATATTTTGGTACAACTAAATTACTAATCAATAGAAAAACCTTAAATTCTTGTAAAAGTTTATTAAGCTAAGTGTTAATTTGTACCAAATCAGAAGTTACAGCTTCCCTGTCTATCTGCTTATATAAATATATATATTGGCAACATGCAGTGATTTAAATCCGTATAGTTTGTTGTTATTTGTTTTTTGTTACTTTTATTATTAAATGTAAAAATTGTATCCTAAATTATTATGAATAATAATTATCATGCCTTTTTCATGTCATTCTAAATTCACTGCCTTAGTAATTAGTACCCCCCCCCCCCATGTCAATTGCTGCACCTTTTGTTAATTATTTAGTAATATTTACTAATGTCATAAGCATAATTATTACAAATAATTAAATAAGTTTATCACCAAGCTTCTTTACTTATCATAACCAATAATAGGCCCAGACTTACTTTATCAATCGATACATATAGTATATAGCATTAGTTATACTAAGAAATAGGCCTATAACTTATTTATAGTATAAAGTATAATAGTATATTAAAGGCTATTTTAGTATTAGTATTAGCCTTAAATCTAAGTAAGTAGGTATGTGTGAAATGCTTAACACTATTTAATGTAAGCCTAAGCTTCTTGCCTGTCGGTTTTAATAGATAACTTGATCAACGTATTTTATCTAGTTTTAACAGTGCCACCCATAATTTAAATTCTTTCCAACTTCGAAAACTACGTCACTGGCATTAGTGCGCGTATTTTATCGATAATAGGTAATGCGGTGCTAAACCGACGCCATGGCGTTGTCAAGGCCGAAGCTCTAGCTCGGGGATTTGACATGTATGATAACTCGTAAGCAGAAGTAGTAAGTGCCATAAAACCGTTATTATAATAATATTTGTTTATTTAATGGACACTTACAACTAATGGCAAGATACTTATAATGTGTTTAATACGTAAACTTATTTAAAATGTGACAACACCGTACGGGACATGTTCGCGAGATAAACTCATTAGAATCGTGCAATCGATTTCGGCTTAAAGATTGTCATAATGGCGGTAATTTTCTAATTGAAACATATAATACGACTACACTAGAATATCTATATCGAATATTTCTAAAAACTCGATTCCAACAGTGAGATTCGGCATTCTTCGGAAAAGGGCGAGTTTTTATAAAGACTGCATCGAAAAGTCCGGATGTTGAATACCGAATCGAAACAGCGGAAGTCGGAATGCCTAACTAAGGCTTAAGTTTTTGACAAAAACTTTTTTTTTTTTTGCCCTAACTCATGATCAGGAGTACCGTACACGAGTACAGAGTGCAGGAAAAAATGTCGTATGACACCTCTATTTACGATTGTAGGGTAAAGATGAGAACTTGCAATGAAGTCTACTATTTAATTATTTAATTTTAGCAGAATTTGCAGTAGTAGATTTAATTTTTATTTTGTTACTAAAATACTAGATTCTAATTCTAGAAATATGTAACTAGAATTTCTAGATCTAGATCTAGCGATCTGGTAATCTATTGTTTTAGGTACGTAGAATCGCCCGTGGCTAAACATGTAAAAGAACGGTGACTCATTGAATTTTAGTAGCCCCTAATTATTTTACATTTTAGTCTTTTTTATTGCTATAAAAGTTACAAAAATGTGTCATTTACCTGTTTTATACTATTTTTAATACAACTTTTCAGTAATAAGTAAAGATTAGCGATGTTTTCATCAGATGCAACCTAGCTTGCTACTTTAATGCATAAGGCTAGAGTTTTTTTAAGAGAAGGAACAAAAATATTTCTGCATTATTGGTCAAAATAAAAGCAATCATTAAAAAAAAAATCAACGAGGCCAACAAAATCAACACATTTACACACGAATAGCATTTCAAGGGAAACCACTCTAATTTACAATTTTAAGGAAGATGGCCGCTGTTTATATAGTAAATTTAGCTCTCAAACTAGACTCAAACACTGCTGTTTAATATTAATGTCTTGACTATATTTATCTATTTTGCGATTGAATGTGGTTTATTATTCAATTATTTATTATATTTGACTAAAAAATCCAAAAATTTACGTGTATTAACTACTATCAAAGCCTCTTTATGAGTCACCTTTGTGGCTTTGTCTGACATGTTTAGCCTCTGCGGATTTTACGTACCTAAAACGATAGATTACCAGAGATCTAAATCTACTAGATCCTAGTCTACTACTAATTTAATTATTTTTACAAAGCTATTTTTTCCAAGCCGAGGTGAAAATAAAAATTTAACTTTTTTAGGCCTATTTAATACTAGAGGAGTTTACACTTTTCGGACACACACCAAAAATTACGTAGGACCGAACACTTCGTCGGTTTTTGGCTCATAGAAACTTTAATTAGCATGTCTCACGCGAAACCACGGCGCCTGCACGTAAACTGTTCATTTATGAACACTTCCGTGTCAAGTACTTCCGTTTCCTTTCTCAAGAATTATTTTTAGAAATTTTTTAACGTTGCATGGTACGCACATTTCTATTTTTACACCAGCCGGATGAAGTGACCTAGGGTTGGACTTAGGGGCAAAACTTGAACCAATCACTGCTTAGCTAAAAGGTTACACTATAAATAGCTTCTATATATGTATGGAACATCGTAAATGTCAAGGTTAATGGGTTTTTTCGTGCTTGAACAATAAAAAAGGGGTGTTCGCTAACTTATTTGGCCTTACATGGGATCGGACAGCAACACAAAAATATTATTAAATAAGAATTTAGAGCATAAAAGGGGCTGGTTATTGAAGGGAAAGGGTCAAAATAAGGTCAAGAAGGCAGTGGAATGCAAAAGAGGAGGGGGAATCATGTGACCTGGCTGGCTTAGCAGCGTACTGCGCGAGCCGCAATGGCTGAATGGGATGAACTTTGGGAGTGTGGGAAAAAGGTTTTATACTATTAAAATTACCTCACAAACAATCAATAACACAATATAAATGCATATAATATATGTTTTTATTCATTAAATTGACTTTAAATTATTCTAAATGAACAAAAAGTGCTATGTCCGATGACGGGTAAAGGTGTCCGAACACATGTAAAACTGTATTACATGTGTTCGAACACACGTTAAGACCCCCCAGTCACTATAACAAGAATAGCTTAAGTTCTATGCGTATGAATACAAAATGACACACACATTATTAAAGTAGAATGGTTGCGGATAGATATGATACTTTTTTTTGTTTTCTATGTTAAGCGGTTACTGAATGAGACCGCATGGAATTTTTACGTTGCGTTTTTTCGCTATGTGTGTCCGAAAAGTGTAAGCTCCTCTAGATCTATCTATTTAATTGTTCTTTTAAAAAAAACTATCGTCGCATATTACAATTAATTTTCCTATAGTGATAAATATGCATTTCAAACATCGTCATGGGCCCTACATGACAGACGGTACACAGATCTAATAGTAATAGGAAAACATTCCAACTTATAGTTATTGAAATTGAATGCAAAATAAATTGGAAGCATAGATCATTGTGGTTTTGCAGACTTTTAAAGTTTAAAGTCATAATAAATTCCTATCATCTCATAGCTAGTTAAAATTTGTCTATTGGTATTTATTGATATCAATAAACAACTTATTTCATTAGCTATTGAGACAACTACTGTACAGCCTCCCCTGTAACTATTGATTAAATCATGTCTAAAAATAAATGTTTTGATGATATTTCACCATGCCTTCAAAAAACAAATTAAATTTTGTTTCATTGAAATTTAAATCTAATATTGGCACACACTCTAGGGCCGTTTGGTTGACTCTAGGCTAGTATTTTAAATTATTACCAAGCTCTCACTTGACAACTTTTATGTTTGGTCTTAATTGTCGAAATCAAATTAAAAAAAAAGTTTCTGTCATAGAAGATAGAACTATCATCTAAAAATAACTTAAATTACTTGAAAAAAAAAATTTTTTGTGATTAATATTTTTAAACTGAATTTTCAAATATTCACTTGAACTTGAACTAAGCAAAAAAAAAATATCAATCATATACTAGGTTTGTTAAATTCCTACATACTATACTAATTAGTTACTTAGTTTTGTTAATCTAAAAGGAAATACTAGATTACTAGTCCCATACTCTACACAAGAGGTAATTTGGTTGATACTTTAGACTGCTGAGTCAATTTTAGTAACTGTTGAAATATTTATTATTAAGTAATATAGGTAAAATTCTGAGTAGTTTCCTTTTTTAAATGCAAGTGTAATCTTTTACTTTCCATTCCTTATTCCAAACCTCATGTCCCAAAAAATTTGACCAACCACATGGAAGGAATGTGACATCATTTATGGACAAACACATAGCATATCATTAGATAAGTTGTTTATTGTTCATGTAATAAATCCTGTGTTAAAACTATTTTTCACCCCTCTGAAGGCCAACATTTAGAAGCTACAAACCTGAAAGCGATTCTCTTCAAGAGCGTACTAAACCTGCAGTAAAGCCAGCAGATGGTATTTATATTATAATATTATTAAGTGTAGAGTTTCATTTTTAACTGGCTTTGCATATAATTAATAATGAGTCAGTTTTAACAAGTCAATACAAAGTATTTTACATTTGATAGTCTATATGGCAGATGTAGTAGAGTTAGCCAGTTTTTGACATCTACTATCTCCTGCTTGAGTCAGGTATTTATCAGAGCTGGGTGGATTTGATGTCATCCTACAAACATGAGCTCATAGATTGAAATTAATCATTAAGTGTTGTGCTACTACTACACCATTCCACAGTGCTCCTTCAAACAGACACAATTTAAACTTTTACTATAATTTCTAAACGTAAAAAAATTCTGACAAATTTAAATTTTACAATTTATTTTTTTGTTTCCAGTCATCACCTCTATTAAAGATGAACTTGAGTCTGGAAAAACTGATCATATTGTGACTGAAGTGGTAATACAAAATGTTGTTTTTGTGGTAGTTTTAATAAATAGAAATTATAAATATATATTTTTAAGTAATGCATGCTGTTAGTTGGCATCTAAAGTATATGTTTAACCCTTTACAGTCTGGGAATAAAAATTATTTACTTCCCCTATGGCCAGATGAAAAGACAATGCCTTTTGCAATTACAGCACTTTTTAAATTTTAAATTATTAAAAAATATTCACATAAGTTAAAAACATAAAACCTGATTTAAAAGTAGAGGTATTTTAATAAGTTTTAATTTCACAAATTATTGTGCCCATAATTTAGAAGGAAAAAAAATCTTAACACTAAAAGTGACACGCTAGTATTAGGACAAGAAAATTATGAATTTTATGGCGATTGACTGTACTGTAATGGATTAAGCGTGTAAAGTTGGAAGTTTGCTTTTAAAGTTGACAAAAGCATCCTGGAAGTAAAGAGCTTTATCATTTACATATAATTTAAATTTCATTAAGGACTTGAGCAATTTGGCCCCGCGAAAACCAGACTGGGACTTGAAACGAGATGTTAGCAAAAAAATTGAAAAACTTGAAAAAAGAACACAAAGAGCTATTGCTGAATTGATAAGTAAGATTTATATAAAAAAATATTTTTTAGTGTCTTCTAACAAATTCTTTTCCTTCCAAGTATTGAATTCACTACTTTATTGTAATTATATTCATTTAGTCCTCATTATATATCAAACCATGATATAAGTCCTCATTTATTCAACTGTACATTATTTCAGGAGAGAGATTGAAAGCAAGTCAAGGTGATTTGGCATCTGTTGTTATGGGTGAAACCATGACAAGATCAGTGGATATTAGTTAAAGTTGGGGGAAAAAACTGTTTTTGTAAATACTTTTTTTTAACTTTGAAGAAAGGAATTTGAAAGCATGTGATCTTTTGTGAAATGAAATTGAGCAATTTTTTGAGCCTGATAATGAGGTGTGCAAGTTTGTATAAGTGTAGTTTTGTGATGTGTATTCATTAAAAGTTCATTTTCTCTATAAAACTAGTCTTTGAGTATTATTCGCATTTATAAATGTATTATTCCTATTGTTTTGCTTAAACTACCTAGGACATCTTTTTTTTTTGTAATCTAACCAAACAATTTTAATATAAATTAACCAAGTTTTAAAATAAATCAAACTCAAGGTGGATATGGTAATAGTCCTATCAAATTTTATTTAGTCAAAAGCTGACCAGTACATTTTAAATAAAACAGGTTTTACAAAAAAATATCACAGTATTCACAGGCAAAAAAACTATCACAGTTATGATTATGTCATAATAATAATGAATAGTGGTAAGAATTCATACTGCCTATTTTGTGATGTACAACTTGTTCTAATTACAATTGGTGAAAAAGAAGTTAAATTATAAAAATTTATAATATAATGTCATTAAAAAAAACTTAGAATTTTAGCTTTTTCTTTTTCCTCTTTTCTTTTTCTCTTGCTTCCTCTTGGGCTAATTTTCTCTCCAGAGCTTCTCTGCGAAGCTGTTCTGAATCCTTAATACGAAATAAATGCATATATACAACAACTCAATCAATCAAATTTTTTTCACTGCTAAATTTTGAATACAAAAAGAAGCTCATAGGCCTATATTTTGTCATTTATTTGTCATTTATTTTTAATGTTACCTTTTTACTCTTTTGTTTTGGTTAGTAGAATTCTTTGCTTGGTATGGTACAGCAATAGTTATTTAGTATTCTTAGAAAAAATTCATCGCAAATGTACCTTTATTGGAGAAGCTTCCACTTTCTTAGGTGATTCTTGGTTAGATTTGATTGGTGAAATATTGTCTACCATTGAAGAAGGAAGTCTGTTAGACCATGACTCTACACTTGGCTCAGTTGGTCCACTTTCCAATGATTCATTGTGTTCAGGCTCTAAACAAATCAAAAACAAATTAAAAGCAGGTGTAGTTGGAGACTTAATTTAAAACTAGTCAACATCCATGGAGGAAAATGTTTACCTATTGCACTACTACAAGCAGAGACTAAAAATATTAAATTCAATACATCAAAAGTTTATTTCTCTAAAAGTTGGTAACTCAGCAGTCAAAATGCTTTTAAGCAAATTTGATTTTTATGGAAACCAAGCAGTCAAACATGAAAAGGAAATGGCAACCATAGTGTGAGGAGAGAAAAAAGGGTTAAAGTAAGTAACAATTGGAAATATGATGAAGCTGACAAGCATATACAAGTCAAATGCTTTATTTAGTATATAGATTATTTAGATAAGTAATAGTCATAAGTGTACCTTTAGAAGGTGAACTAAGCAACCAAGTTCTTTTTGTTATGATTTCCCGGTACAAATCTTGTCCTACAGATGTTAGGCTTTTGCTACCATTAGTGACAACATCATCTTCAAATCCCTGTAATGTATTTTTTATTTAAGGATAGGCACCACGGATAAAAATTTTTTTTTTATTTAACACATTTCTGGATGTTTAATAAGTTCATATAATTATAGTTGTTAAACTATAGACAAAAATAATATATAGCCGTCAATAGCAGTACTGGTTGCCATGGAAACAGCGAAAAGGTGTGAAAACTAACACCTTTTCAAATCGCTAAGGCTTTGTTCCCATAAGAGATTTTAAAAAACGGATGAGAGATTTAGATTTCTCAAACCAAACTATACATTTCTACGTTTACTCATTGCGATAGCTTGTACTCAATTTTTTATACAAATTTTTACGTAAATGTATGTACAAACATTAGGGGGTGGTGTTACAAAAATATCAATATTTCCTTAAGTATTGTAGTAAACTTAATGTACAAACGTAGTTTTGTAGATGGTATAATGCTGAACGCACGTGGAATGTTTTATTCTTGTATGACAAAGGGTTCCAAAGCCTTAGCGATTTGAATGTCGAATTTTTAGTAAAAATGCAAAGTTGAGAAAACGTGAAAAGAAGAGCGGGAAAAGGCGCGGTGCGTTTTCTCTTATAGAAAACAGAAAAAAAACGTCTTGTTATATGTGGAAGAACCATTTGTCTAATAAAATACGCTTTGATTTATGTTGTAAGCTTTAGATAGATCTTTTCTATGTAAGCAGAAAATATGTATACAACAGGTAATGAATGTATGGCTATTAAGTATTACACATCCTATCAATCGAGCGGTATTCTCAGAACAGCTATCATCAAACCAGATAAAGTTTTGTTTGTTAGCCGGTCTTCTCACTTCAAAACAATGTCTTTCTCTACTCAAATTGTAGCTTACACAAGTTTATTGCCTTATGATAATAGCCTACAACACAACACTGGGTACAACGCTTGAGGCTAGACACGCCCCTCCACCCCATCCCACGGCTGGATAGTGCATGAGGAACCGATGAGCCATAGATTACCAATGTTCATTCAACCGCGAATAACACATCTGTGTAGATAGGGTCAAGTACAGGGCCTAAGTGAATGCTTCCCAGCTATTCTATCTACTACTATCTAGTATTTACATTCGTTGCTAGCACACCCTATACGGAGAGATGGGCATACACATTAACACATGTGTCGTATACAGTCCGGTGTAAAGCCTGATGAACGCGTTCAAGCCTATCACAGCATGCCGTAACAAGATTATAAACCGGCCGTTGGTTGAATGGGGAGAAGGGAATGAAGGGGGTAAAGGGGATGGACAGTACATTCTTCAAACTGATAGTCATGTCCATGACGCATTGTTTCAGCTTAGTATAATTTTAAAGCGTACGCAACAGTGTTTAATATTGTTCCAGTGATAATCAACAGTACATTTCTAGGCAAAGTTTCAATTATTAAACTTAATGTTGTTGTATAACTTTAAAACAACAAATAGAAGAGTATACGCAAATGAGGTAAACAAACTAAGACAGGCGATTGTTTTGTTTATCTAGAAACAAGATGGCTGCCTAGCACACGTGGTTAGTTGCAGCCTATCGTGAATTATTTTGATTTACTGTACTATAATATGATTGGTCAAGCGTATCAATGAACTTCTTCCCATTCATAAATTTTACGCGCATGCCCTTATATGGAGTTTAATATAAAATTTTACTTTGTAGAAAACAACTTCTATCCCAATTATTTTTAGAACAAAAGAAAAGGTCACTACACCAGCGGGTACACGAGTGCTTGGCCCTTAGATTGCTGTAAAGTTTATGGTGCCTCGCGGGCAATAAATGATGTAATACCCGCTCGAAGATAGCCGCTGTCCGCGTAGTAGTGTGAAAATTTGCCGGGGGGTACCATGTTTCACATCGCAATAAACGAATAACCGTAAGCTGTAGAAGTCCGAAATGTTCGGGTTAGATAGATAAAAGGTATTAGTATCGAATTAAGAAATAAAAATTTTGGGTAGCAAAATTAACATTTTATCGAAAACATGGGTATCTTGTTCCCTTAATGTTCAAGATACCAAGGAAAAAAGAACTTAAACTGTTAAACATGGTGCATGTGTAATTGTGTTTTGAATTTCATTTGTTTTTATAATGAAAAAGCTTTTAGGCTAACCTTTGATGTGACCATATTGTTTTGAAAAACAAGTTCATCAAAAGGTAATGTTTCCATATATTCTGTTGATAAATTTCAAAATGTGATTTTTTTAAAATTTAATAAAATAGTTTTAATATCCTTGATGCTTATATTATATTTATACACTTTAAGTCTGTAGGCATACCTAAATGTGTAAAGCTTAAGATTTTACATTACATCAAAATTAAGAGTAATTTGACTTTTGGAATGAGGAATTCAGTAATAAAACAGTTGTTTTTTTTTTAAATTGTAAGGCTTAATTTAATAATTTTTTTGTAAATTAAAATCTGTAATATTTACTTCTTGAGACTTTCACACCCTGAGATTTGTAATCAGCAATCTCCTTGTCTTTAGCAGTCAAAAGGTTGAATAGCTCCATTCGCTGTCTAAATAGTTCTCCAGTCATCAACATCAGTGGTACTGTTAAATGATCTCTGCTCTGTGTACATAACAAAATCTTGACAGTTAAAACATAAAGAATAATAAATTATGCTAAAATAATTTCTTTCTAAAAAAAATATTAAGTAAGGTAATTTCTTGCCCAGGTAAAAAAAAATGTATAGAACTTTAAGATGCTCACTTCACTTTTAATCCCACCAGTTGTTGTTTTTTTTTAAGTTATATAATTTACACATTGAGTTTGAAAAAAATTACTTTTAGCAATTTTGTGAGCTTAAGGTGAAAAAAATCATAAGAGTTCATAATAAGAATATATTATGTTTGCTCAAATTTGATTTTAGTTAACACCTATCTAACTAACTGACCATTTCATGATTTGCTAAACTAGCCTCTACACGATAGAGAAAGGGTATGCCAGCCATTTGTGATTTCATTTCCAATATCATTTCACCTCCTTTAATCTCTAGAGTCATTTGAGTACTTTTCTCTGGGTGCAAAATATTTTCCTTTATGTGATTTAATATTTTACCAATTGGAGCTTCTATATGCGGATTCAGCTTCTGCAACAAATTAAAACAATAAAATATTACTTCTACTTTGATGAATTAATGCATTCTTAATGTTATTGCAATTTCAAAAAAAATTTTAATTAAAGAACTTGAAAGAATGGATAGTTAATTAGCGTACATTATTTTTAGCACCAGAACTGATTTTTTAATAGGCTACTTAAAAAAAACAACAATAAATCAATTTACTTACATTGATTCTGCTTTTTAAACTGTCAACAGACAAAGTTTCATGCCAGAAAGTTGTCAAATCAGTGATCAGTAACTCATATGATTCTTCACCAAAAAGACTTTTAATAAGCAAGCAGCTGTCACCTGCAGCGCTTCCTTTTACAGAGTAAGATGATAACTGTTTCCATGGACAGGAGGCTAAGTTTGGCTTCCAGTTCCTTCTCCATTGCAATTCAGAGGCCATTTTGAATGTTTACAGTGGTAGCAACACTGAATTGTATCACCTGCCCTCTTCTTACTTACAGTGTAGTGAAAAATATCAGGTTTATGTAACTGCAAAATATTATAATAACAAATTATAATTGAACTTTATTGATAAATGCATCCGATTAGGGTTTTAGTTACATATAAGTTTAGGTTGTTAATCAGCTGGTTTAGTACTGGCATGAATAGGTAATAATACTTCTGATTTATTTACTAGATCTACACCCAACTAGAACCTGATACCTTTTCATTAAAAATCAATACAAAATCTACTTTCATTATCATATTTCTAATAATTTATCAGTATGAAAAAAGTAAAAATACCACTTCTGATGCACAGAAAAGCAACACTCTACTACTACTACAAATATAAGTGGGAATTTATAAATTTATATATATATTTAGTTCGCAATGTCTGTATGTGGGTTTGTGGCAGATCTTGTAACTCAATTTTGACCCACTTCTAATGCAGCGATTCCATTCAAACTTTCCAAAAAAAGGGGAGATAACGTAATTAAATCACTCAATAGATTACTATATTCAATAACAGAAGGGGAGATAAATAGCTAGACGCGACCACCCTAACAGTCTGGTGAGCTGTTGATCTAGTGAAGGCTATTATGGGCAGATAATAAAGTTTTTAAACTATTTGAAATAAAGTGGAGGTTACAAGATTTCGAACATGCTGTCATCTGAAAATATGGTCACGGATGACTGCTTTCTCTGGCAGATAATCATCTTTCAGAAATCGCTAACTACTGATGGTGTTTTAAAGCAATGTTTTTAGTCTTGTCAACTTTATAAATTAAGAATCACTAAAAAAAAAATAGAAAATAAAACAAATATTAAAAAAATCTTTATAGGAACAAACTTTTAAATGCACTGAAAAAAAGAAAAGAAAATCTGTTTTTTTTTAATAAAAGCTTTGGTTGCTCATGAGATAGTTTACATATTTTAGCAACCAAAGCTTTTATGAAAGAAATCAGGTTAGTTTATTTTCTAATTTTCAGTACACAGCTTGGTTTTTTTATATATTTGGTTTATTTAAAATTCCTTTCTTGATGTGACTAAGTGTACAAGACCAAGTTTTTTCACATTATTTTTACTTTCTTGTATACAGAGAATAGAGTAAGTATTGTAATCGTGCACAAAAATCACATGAAATTTTGAGTTTTCATCGTTTTACACCACAGTACTTCATCATATTCGGAATATAGGGGACTTATTTTAATCTGCAAAAATTATTAACGCAGATTTATCAAAATCTCAGCATTCTATGCGTAATCGAGTCGGAAAACTTGGCTTTTTAATCATGTCTGTATGTGTGTGTGTGTATGTGAGTCTGTATAACTTGAGTACCGTTACAGCTAGGTTGATGAAATTTCATATATAAGTATTGTATCAAATTTGTAGTTCTGTATCAACTTTTCAGCGTTTTCCGATAAACGGAAGTGGATCTTATTCTACTTTCATTTTTTCAAAAGCCTAATACTTGAGTACTGTTACAGATAGATAAATGAAATTTCACATGTAAGTAAAAGATCCAATTCTCTGCCTTCTATCAAATTGTGAGTAATTTCCGTTGACCGGAAGTAAAAATGAATGCTATTTACAATTTCTCAAAAAAGGCATGTGAATAATATTCCGCACTATTATACACAGATTGTTTGGCGTTCACTTGGTGCGCAATTCTTTTTTCTACGAGACTCTATTCTATTTTTAAAAGTTAAAGTAATTAAAAATGGATTTAAAATCATAGTATATCCCGAGTTGCCATCCCCCGTAGTGTTACATAAGAATACTCAAGAAAGTTTAGGGGAGATCACTCCCGGTTTATTTTATTTAAAACCAACTATTCTTACTATTGAATCGATTTTTTTTCATACCAGTTTTCATTAGACACCAGTAGCCTGTAGATATAATAGATCGGTAATCTATCGTTTTGGGTACGTTAAATCGCCTGCAACTTGTAATGTGAAAAACAGGTGACTCCTTAAATTTTAATAATTATTTCACATTTTGAGGAGGATTTATGTTTTTAAAATACAAACATGTTTCCTTGTTAATTCATTTATGTACCTGTTTTTAAACAATTGAATTAAAACTTTTCCGTTATAAATGAAGACTAGCGATGTTTCCAACAGATGCAACCATGCTCATTTACTATAGCAGCCATCTTGATTAAGTTTTATTTTTATAAGCTTATAGCGTGAGATTCATGGGGAAGCCACTCTATTTTACTATGGCTGCTGTTTATATAGCAAATCTTGCTCTCAGACACTTCTGTTTAAAGTTAATTTGTGGCCTATATCGATATATTTAATATTTAGCCATTGATTTAGGTTTATTATTCATTTATCTATAATATTTGACACAAACATATGACAATATACTTCTATTAAAGCCTTGACAATGAGGTAACGTTTTCGTACATTAATAGCCGTGGGCGATTTTACGTACCCAAAACGATAAATTACCAATAGATCTAGATCAGGGGTCTCCAAACTACGGCCCGCGAGGTCCTCTCATCCGGCCCGCGAAGATCTTTTTGTCTACGGAAAAAACGTTTGTTGGTGATAGTTGAGGAACTTTGCCCAGAAAAATCAAAGACATGCCTGGAAGAAACTGGCCCCCGAACTGAACTTTGATTGTCAATGCGGCCCTCGGGCTGAAAAGTTTGGAGACCCCTGATCTAGATCTAGGTATGTACTATGTAGTCGTAGTAAATTAAAAGTATGTACTAAAGAATTAAAGAAAGTAGTACATCCGCCTATCCCTTATTAGTCCACCCAGCTCTGATATGATAAATAAATAAAATTGATACTACTATCTCTAGATGATCTAGATCCACATCTACTGATCTAGACTACTTGTGGATCTAGATCTCGATCTAGATGATCTAGATCTCTAGACTACTTGTACTTGTAGAAAAAAATCCTGAAATTTTACTTTTGTTTTGAAATATTTTCTATTTTGCCAACATAAAACCAGATATTCAGATATTGTAAAATCCGAGTCAAATCTTTAAATTAGGTTACTAAATATTAATAAGCTGGTAAACCAAAAGAATATTAAAACATGATAAGATTTAGAAATCTATATTTTTTAAAAATCTTTTGTCAATAAAACGTGACAAGTTGTGGGATTAATTGACCAATGATTTATTGTATGATAGGCTGCCCTGTTATAAAATTGATCAGTGTCAAATTAAAAAAGGAAAACCTGGATACGATTATTATTGAAGTTGAATTAATCCTTTTTTTAAATTTTTGAGATAGACTTTTCATAATTAAAAAGCACGTAGACCTAATAGTTTTTTTTTTAAAATATGCAAATTAATATTTAAAGAATTTAAGCTCATATCATTATTAAAAATTGTTTAGCTTAATCCAATCGAAGTTTTTTAGGCAAGAGCAGTTCTCTCCCTTAGATAGCTTTATGCAAGTATTGGGCGCTAGGCTTAGATCTAGAACTAGAGTCTAGCTGTTTTAGTCTTTCCTTCCACACAAAATTTCTATTATTTATCTAGATGTGGATATAATTTTTTGTATGCTTTTAGAAATTCACATGTTTATTACATAAAATGCCTTTTGGCATAAAACCAGTGTGTACTTCTTGTAAAATAACACTTTCTCCTATTTGGAGAAAAGGACCGCAGGGTGAAGTGCTATGCAATTCTTGTGGGCTAAAACAACTTAACGGATTTCACAATAACGCTTCTGTTGTCAAGAATGATGTTGGATCTAATGGGCAGGCGAATGGTGGGAACAAGACTAGTATTGGATCATCAGTAAACTCTGGAACAGCTGGGAATGGGCAACCTGCTTTACGCAAAAGCACAAGAATCAAGCCGACCAAAAAATCAGCACTTTCCTCTACTAAAAATTTATCCACGAAAGGAAAAGGACGCAGAATACTATTCAAGAAAAATGTTAGTTTTCAAGCATATTTTTTTTTCATTTGAATTTTAGTATGCTTATTATTTGTCATGCTCTTCGTCTTGCCTTTTTAACTATTAAAACAAACCCACAATATTAGTAATATTAGTTGACCCACTTAGTCTAGGCTAGGATTTGTATAATAATTATTATTTATTATGGCTCGATTATATATGACCATATTTAACATCTGTCGCTCACTGAGTAGTGCAATAGCCTTTCTTCCAGACTGTTAAATAAATCGCCGATGCTAGCCGGAAAAAGATACGCATTCGCAATGGAGAGAAACTACGACTTGCCTGTGTGTTTACAACCGCAGAACACTCACCCAAACCATAGGTCACTGCGCATGCGCAGAACTATCTTTTGCCGACTAGGTGGAGACATTTGGCGAAAAATCTTTTTCCGAGTAGTCACTTCGTAAATAAATTGCACACTATCTTTATCTAGCACTAGTAGCAATAGTTTTCAGTATTTTCCCAAGCTGTATTTTTAAAAATTATAGTATAGTGACATAATTTATATGCAATGAAGTTTATGAAGCTGATGTTTTTATTTTATTATAAAATTACCTCTAACTTCTAAAAAAACATTTACATGGTTTCTATTTACTATTGAAGAAATTGATAAATTGTGATTACATCCACACAAAAATAATGGCAATGATTATGTTTTCCTAATTTAAACGCGATTTGATAGTAAAGAACTGGGTCCATAGAGTGTATTAAGCGTAGCCCAATCTTTACATCTAGCCTAATAATATTATTTTATAATTTAAAAAAGGGCCTATAGGCCTAACTATAACTGCATAACTTTGTAAATAGGCCTATTTGTCATCTATGTTTAAATCTGGATTTTTTTCCAAAGAAGTCATGGGGAAATTAGTAATTTCACTTTCACAATAAATAAAAATGCAGTATGATATCTTTCCTCATATTATTCAGGCTTCATAATTTTGATTTATTTATCCCCCAGCAACCTTTAAAAGCTCCAGCATCAGTTTCCACTGTGGTTACAGGAGAGAGTGTTTTTCATAAGGTATTTATAATATTGCTGTATAAAAATAGTTATTTAAAACTTAATATCTCAGTATGTTTTTATTATTTTATGAATTTATTATGCGACAGAAAAGCAACCCACCTGTTAATATATGTGCTTAAGTGTTCAATTTAAGCATAAGCCATCTAAGCTTGTTTGTCCAAGGCATTTTTTCTTGATTTTTATTACATCCATATAGGCTACATAACAGTTGAAACCGAATACAATTGCTGCTCGTCTATAAAGTTAAATAGTATGGTGTTGTATTTTGGCAAATGGATGCTTAAAAAATGTTTTAGAGATTTAAACACAAAATATACAAAACCTACAGCTTGTGCTGTATGACCTAAAAAACAATTAATGGCTCAGTTTGAGTCATCAGAATTGTGACTGTAGGCCTTCTTTTTAAAAAAAACAATCTTTATACTTATAATGCATGTAGTGTTTATTTCTTTTATACTAAGTTATACATTCTAATGCTAAACCTTTCTCAATAGGATCAATACTATCAAGTAGGAGATGTTGTTTCATTGGTGGACCATGATGGTAGCTTGTATTATGCACAGTTACGAGGATTTTTATCAGATCAGTACAATGAAAAAAGTGCCGTTATAACATGGCTGTTACCAACTACAAATTCACCACAAAACAGATTTGATCCTAATACATATATACTAGGTGAGTATTAATTTAGATTCTTGTGTTATGTTGATTAAATGAGTAACTTATGTTACTATAGTATACTAGCTGCAATAACACAGTTTACAAATTATTTACAAATAGTTTGTATGGCTTTTTAAAGCATAAGTAGTCTAGATCTTGTAAAGGTACATACTTTACAAGAACATTGCCTAATTATTTTTTAAAAATTTGCATTTTAATTTTACTTGCCCCAATTTTATTTACTTTTTTTTTTAATTTGGTAGGACCAGAAGAAGAACTTCCAAGAAAAATGGAGTATATGGAATTTGTTTGCCATGCACCATCAGATTATTTCCGTGCTCGGGATGCACCATATAAGACTGTAAACCCAGAGCCAAAACTTTGTTATATATGGACATCTATCGGCCCTCAGATACAAACAACACCATCTATAGATGAAATTTTTGGTATCAGTGACCCTAGTATTTTAGATGCTAACAGTGGAAGGGGAAAACATGAAAGAGATAAACTAAAAGACACTCCAGGCGTTCGAGAGAAGGATCGGCTAGAAAAACGTGGAATAAAAGTGGAAGTGGATGACTGATTCTAAAATGGATTTTAGCATATATGTACATGTCTACTGCAAATTTTTGTAATACATTTTTTTAAAGATTGATATCTGACAAGGGAGACTGTAAATACTGTCATATACAGACATTTTAATATACCCCACATCTTGAAATATAATTTGGTTTTATTTCTGAACTAACGTTCAAAAGTTCAGGATGACTGACGTTTTCCTGTCAAGTTTATGTGAAGCAATAAGTTTAAAGTATAAGTGATCAGCAACTAAATACATTAGTAGTGACTGAATCAAAACATTATTGAATCATTCTTAGTTAAATTTTCATGTTTTCAGCAGTTATTTGACCATATTGTATGTAGTTCAGGTAAGAATTGTGGTGTTAAATCACACTACAATGATATGTTCTAAAATTGTTGATTTTAAATGCTTTGTTTAACAAAGTTGTACATTCTCTTGAATGGAGCTGGATAAGTGATTAAACTGACATGGTATAAACTCATTTTATTGTAATAGTAATAAACTTTTATCATATTAAAAAAACTGCAACTAAACAACAGTGATACAAGTATTTTATTATGTAACTTTATTATGTGAGTTCCTGTACTGTAAATGTCTAATGATTTGAGTCATGGATTGTACACAGAATTTACACACATAAAAAAATGGAAAAACACGACAGTCCACAGAAAACAACTTCTTTTTCCAGCCATAAAGGATAAAGTTCCAAATGCAGACAGTGCTATTGTCCTGAATAGATGGTTCTTGAATCTGCAAATAAAACATTCTAAGATCTAAATAAAGTTATGTCAAAGGTAACACAGGTTTCTGAAGGTATAGTCCAAACATTTTTTTAAATTTATTTGATCTAGATGTATACAAAAAATGCTGAATTGAAAATTCATACTTTTGTGATACTAGTACTAGTAGTACAAAAATTAAATTTGATTGTAAACCATTTAATTTTATTATTAACGAGCCAACCCGCGGCATATCATACGCCGCTATTTAGTTGTTTTTTCTACTTTTCAGTAATTCATAATTTGTGAATTCGACAGTACCAACGCTGCCACTGAAAATATTTCTTTAAAACACTATAAGTAGCTCGTTAAGGATGATACCCCCCCCCCCCTTCGTTAATGTAAACTCCACTTAGTTACCCCCTCCCCCCTACGTTTAAAATCGTTTCAAACTAAATTATCTGCCCCTAATAGTCGTCACTAAACCCGGCTCTGCTTGTAAACATTTAGCGTGAACCACAGCTCACCAGACAATGTAGGGGTGGGGGTGGTAGGGAGCGCGCTTACAGCTTGTTTTCTAGCGTCTCCCAGAAGAGAATTATATATATAGAATGTTTTTTTGGTTGTTTTTTTATATGCATTTGGACCTTGAAAACTAAAATAAGACTTGGTATTAGTATAAGCCTTTGGTTCTAAGGTCAATTGCAATACTAATTTTTTCAATTTGAATAATCTTACTAGATCTATACTCTGATTCAAAGTAGGCCAAAGAATACATTTTTTTTAAAAATTTAATACTAAATTTGATGGCATTTCACCATACAAAAATTAAAAATAAAATATTACTCTTTGTTCACTGAGAAAGAGACACCAGCTATTTTTATAATGTAGGATACCCGTGTGATTGGTGTGTGTGTTACAATATTTATAATTTTTTAATGCAGGAAACATTCACGAGAGTGTAACAATACATAAAATACAGAGAGATTACAAAGAGGAATTAAACAAATATAAAAAGAAAACTTTGAAATAATAATTCTAAATGCACTTTTAAAAAAAACTTACTTTCTTAAAAGAATTAATTGCTAAAATGTGTAAGCACCTTAAGACCAGCTATAACACTACCAAAAGGGCGCCAAGTGTCACCCCTGGTTTGGTTTAATAGGCCATTGTAGTGACCTTTTGCATCTCTAGTACTAATATTGCTCCATGGTGCATTCCAGGTCACACAAATGCCGTAGGAGGCACCTGCTACCATGCACTAAACTTTTAAACAAAATGAGAGAATTCTAGATCTAGGTAGATTATTTTACAAGGTAATCTATCGTTTTAGGTGCGTAAAATCTACAGAGGCTAGTGTGTGAAAAGTTAAGGCTTTAATAGAAGTATTTTGTGTCAGATATTATAGATAACTGAATAATAAACCAATATATATAGGCAAGAAATTAACTTTAAGCAGCAGTGTTTGCGAGCAGGATTTCTCCTGAATCTCTAACTAGTAACTATAATTTTACCAAAAAAAAACTTTAAAAGAATGGCTGCTAAAGTAAATGAGCTTGGTTGTATCTGGTGAAAAATCGCTGGTCTTTATTTGTTACTGAAAGGTTTTAATACAATTGTTTAAATACAGGTAGATTCTACATTAATGAAACTTTGAAACATTTTTGTAACTTTCAAAGCTTCATAGCATCTTTTTTCTAGGTCTAGATCTAGATCTAGATTCTAGAAGTCTAGTCTAGATCTAGATTTCTACTTCTAGGGATTCTAGATCTAAATTAAACTAAATTTGTCTAAATCCTCCTCAAAATGTGAAATAATTATTAAAATTTAAGGAGTCACTTGTTTTTCACATTAGATCTACTAGTCAATAGATTACCCTATAGTCTAGTCTAGAAGACGATATTAACTCTTAACTATTATTAATAATATAATTAGATCTAGATCTAAATAAATCTTACGAATTTAAATATCCAAACAAGAAATCTGCCAGGTACTCCACAAAAAGTATTGCAGAAAGTTCAAACCTGAGCTCTTCACAAAACATGAGCAGATCATCAAGATTCGTATGCATTTTGTGATCAAATATCACAATAGCTTAAAATTAAAACTTTACATTAATAATGTTCTTGATAAGTTAATAAATTTAATAATATAATATGATAATAATAATATTAATATTAATATACTAATAATATACTAGATCTAGATCTACATAGATCTACATAAATAGTATACGTCGCTGAGAGCTGGCTACATCCGGTCTGACAAAGCATATTCGCGTTTTAGTTTCAAACTCCAAAACTTTCTAGGTGATGACAATTGACAGCGTGCGCGCGTGGGGGGGGGGGGGGGGGGGGGGGAGGGAGAAGGGTTGGAGAGAGAAAGAGGAGGGTGTCCGATTATCTTTCATTGGTGGTCCGGAGAGGGGGGGGGGGAGGCTCAGAAAAAGTGGCGACATAATTTTGAAGTTTAAAAGGTAAAGGGGTCATCACTAAATGACGTCACGCTTTTTTTCACGAATTTACCTCCCCCCTTCCGCTCCGTCACACATCGTCACAAAAAGCCAGCCCCCCCCCCCTAAAATGACGTCACACCTCAGCCTACAACACCCCTCAAAATTGCAATTGATATTTTTTTTTAAATAACATCTCTATTTTTTTTCAAAATCTTGTCTGAACTCTGTCAAAATAGTGTATCTTAATCAATTCCTATTACAATTTATTAAAACTGTTTTCTGAAACGCGAAACAACGTCTAATATTCGTTTTCTAGCATTGCTTTTTTATAATGCAAAAGTGTGACGTCGCACCATCTGAATTCCCCCCCCCCTCTCCCTCATCACACACCGTCACACATTACGGACCCCCCTCCCCCTACGAGTGTGACGTCATTTATGGACGATCCAAAAGATAGAAACTGAAACTTAGACGTAATATCGTTATTTTTTAAGATTTTTATATAAATTGTAATAGTAAATTATTAAAAATAGCCAATCTGTACTATACACACTGAAGATAGAAAGAGCTCAATATATTTTTTTTAAATCGATGGTTTTAAAAAGCTGCAATTTTAAGAGTAGGCTGATGTTTGGCGTCACTTTCAGAGTTTCTTCCAGGCATCTCTTCGGGGGAGCGAAGCCCCTCCCGAAATTTTTTTACCGCCCCCCCCCCCCCGAATGAAATGAAATTTATATAATTTATATAGAAAATATATATATGTATGTCTTTTTGGATGTTGTTGAGTACACTCCAGGGAAGTGTTATGCAATTTAAGAAATTAAATATAGGAGGGGCGCTGCCCCAGCGGTAGTATGGGATAGGCACCCCATGTGCCCCGACTATCCGCCAATTGATCGTCCTGCATGTGGGGTCAGGGGTTATGCTTGATTCAACAGTCAAACTCTCAGGCGCATTGTCCGACGCCCTCGCGTTTGCGTTACCCGTTTAGCATACACTAGAAATACTAAAATCGATGACTAAATCGAACCAACGGTCGCACCCGGCGCCCCTGCGGTAGTGTAGCCTAGAAGCCCCTACACTCTACACTGACGTTTTTAAAAAAAATACACGGCCTTGGAGTGCCTGTGCGGTAGTGTAGACAAACATAAGCCATAAAACTTATGATTCAAGTATAGTGCTAACGTTGTTTACATTTTAAAATGAAATAATTCTGTGCTCGAAATAAAAAAATCACCATCTAAAAATACCGATGGGTAACATTTAAAGTTGTGACAGTTTTGTGTGTAGGACTAGATCACAACAACGTGCGACTGGTCCACTAGTTAAGTCCGCAATAAAAAGAAGATACGTGTATTAAAATGATTTTTAAAATACACAATATGACACCACTATATATATATATATATATATATATATATATATATATATATATATATATATATATATATATATATATATATATATATATATATATATATATATATATATACTAGCTGCATCCCGTGCTCCGCCACGGTAAATCTTTTTAAAATGTACCAACTTTGGAACAGAACAAAACTAAACACAACACAAACGAACGCAAAAAAAAAACACAAACGAAAAAACAAACACAACACTCATTACATAAACACAATTTAAATACAATCATAAAGGCATATTGCTCACAGTCTAGCCCGTAGCGCCAAATCGCACCTTTTCCGGTGATTTGCATCCCCCTCAAACTTTCGATTTGCACCCCTGTCCCCCCCCCCCTTCCCCGCCCTAAAACTTTCGATTTCCACCCCCCCCCCCTCGCATATTTTTTCCAACCCACTTTGGCGCCCCCTTAGGTCGGCAACCGGGGACATATTTCCCCCCCCCCCTCTCTACGCCTCTCCTATAAAACCCCCAGCAGTATTTAAAATATCCGTGTTTTACCTACCATATTATATCACTTTATCAATTCACGCATTTTTTTCCCAGTACTTTAAATTTTAAAAATTTACAATAGAGTTTCATAACTAAAACCATTTCGTACCAAATGAACGTGATGACGCGTCTATAATAGTGCTTAATAGTTGATTAAAAATTATAAGTAGTAAACATTACATTCAGTGAATAAAATAAATAAAAAATAGCCTTTTATCAATCAAACTAATTATAATATTCCAACAATAATGTACTCTTACACGTCTGCATAATTTGCATTCACATTTTGCTAATTATATTATTCCAACAATTATTCCTTCTTGCAGATTCTGCATTCACATTTTTAGCGTGAGTTCAATTTATTTTTAAAATACCTCCCTTGGCAAAATTACTAAACAGTTTAATTAGATTTTTCTACGCCTACAGTTATTATGTTATAAAAATGTATCCACTTTTTCTAGGAATATTAACGAAAACGATATTTGACATTGATCCTTTTAATATGTTTTAGCAATGTGCGTGTATTTAATATTCTCTTTACGTTATGCAAAATTGTACAAACAGTGGAAATTATAAAATAGCTCTATGTCGTTATATAAACAGACCCTACTCAAAACTTATAATAAGACAATGCGATGCACTGCAAAGCACTAAATGGCGCGATGTTTACTTTTATGGTTCCAAAATCTATAGCGATGACGGACGGACGGAAGGAAGGAAGGAAGGACAGACACAGCCCGCTTATATTATATACTAGCTGCATCCCGTGCTCCGCCACGGTAAATTTTTATTAAATGTACCAACTTGGGAACAGAACAAAACTAAACACAACACAAACGAACGCAAAAAAAAAAAAAAAAAAAAAAAACGAAAAAACAAACACAACACTCATAACATAAACACAATTTAAATGCAATCATAAAGGCATATTGCTCACAGTCTAGCCCGTAGCGCGAAATCGCGCCCTTTCCGGTGATATGCACCCCCCTCAAACTTTCGATTTGCACCCCTGTCCCCCCCCCCCCCCCGCCCTAAAACTTTCGATTCCCCCCCCCCCCTCGCAAATTTTTTCCAACCCAATTTGGCGCCCCCTAAGGTTGGCACCCGGGGACATATGCCCTCCCCTCGCTACGCCTCTCCTATAAAACCCCTAGCTTGTCCTCAAACCGAAAGATAGAATAATAATTAGTAAACAGTGTAAATAATAGGCAGTATTTAAAATATCCGTGTTTTACCTACAATATTTCACTTTATCCATTCACGCATTTTTTTTCCAGTACTTTTAATTTAAAAAAATTACAATAGAGTTTCATAACTAAAACCATTGCGCACCTAATGAACGTGATGACGCGTCTATAATAGTGCTGAATAGTTGATTAAAAATTATAAGTAATAAACAGTAGGGCCTACATTCAGTGAATAAAATAAATAAAAGATTGCCTTTTATCAATCCATGCTAATTATAATTTTCTAACAATAATTTCCTCTTACACATCCGAATAATTTGCATTCACATTTTGCTAATTATATTATTGCAACACTAATTCCTTCTATGACGAACGTATATTTGCATTTACATTTTTTATTAGCGTGAGTTTAATGTATTTTTAAATTACCTCCTTTGTCAAAATTAGAAAAGAGTTAAATTAATTTGATTTTTCTACCGTACTGTTGTTATCTTATTAAAATGTATCCACTTTTTCTGGGAACCTAAACGAAAATGATATTTGACATTAATCTTTTTAATACGTTTTAGCAGTTTGCGTGTATTTAATATTTTCTTAACGTTATGCGAAAGAGTAAAAACCGTGGCAATTATAAAATAGCTCTATGCCGCTATATAAACAAACCCTACTCTAATACTTATAATAAGACACTGCGGTGCACTGAAAAGCACAGCATGGTGCGAATGTTTACTTTTATGGTTCCAAAAGCTATAGCGATGACGGACGGAAGGAAGGAAGGAAGGACAGACACAGCCCGCTTATATTATACTAGCTGCATCCCGTGCTCCGCCACGGTAAATCTTTTTTATATGTACCAACAGAACAAAACTAAACACAATACAAACGAACGCAAAAAAAAAAAAAAAAAAAAAAAAAAAAAACAACGAAAAAACAAACACAACACTCATAACATAAACACAATTTAAATGCAATCATAAAGGCATATTGCTCACAGTCTAGCCCGTAGCGCCAAATCGCGCCCTTTCCGGTGATTTGCACCCCCCTCAAACTTTCGATTTGCACCCCTTTCCCCCCCCCCCCCGCCCTAAAACCTTCGATTTCCACCACCCCCCCCCCTCGCAAATTTTTTACAACCCACTTTGGCGCCCCCCAAGGTCGGCACCCGGGGACATATGCCCCCCCCCCCCTCGCTACGCCTCTCCTATAAAACCCGAAAGATAGAATAATAATTAGAAAACAGTATAAATAATACGCAGTATCTATAATATATACAATATTTCACTTTATCGATTCACGCATTTTTTTCCAGTACTTTAAATTTTAAAAATTTACAATAGAGTTTCATAACTAAAACCATTGCGCACCTAATGAACGTGATGACGCGTCTATAATAGAGCTGAATAGTTGATTAAAATTATAAGTAATAAACAGTAGGGCCTACATTCAGTGAATAAAATAAATAAAAGATTGCCTTTTATCAATCCTTGCTAATTATAATTTTCTAACAATAATTTCCTCTTACACATCCGAATAATTTGCATTCACATTTTGCTAATTATATTATTGCAACACTAATTCCTTCTATGACGAACGTATATTTGCATTTACATTTTTTATTAGCGTGAGTTTAATGTATTTTTAAATTACCTCCTTTGTCAAAATTAGAAAAGAGTTAAATTAATTTGATTTTTCTACCGTACTGTTATTATCTTATTAAAATGTATCCACTTTTTCTGGGAACCTAAACGAAAATGATATTTGACATTAATCTTTTTAATACGTTTTAGCAGTTTGCGTGCATTTAATATTTTCTTGACGTTATGCGAAAGAGTAAAAACCGTGGCAATTATAAAATAGCTCTATGCCGCTATATAAACAAACCCTACTCTAATACTTATAATAAGACACTGCGGTGCACTGAAAAGCACAGCGTGGTGCGTAGCTTACTTTTATAGTCCCAAAATCTATAGCGATGACGGACGGAAGGAAGGAAGGACACGCTCAGCCCGATTATATTATAGATATATATATATATATATATATATATATATATATATATATATATATATATATATATATATATATATATATATATATATATATATATATATATATATATATATATATACTAGCCGTCCCGGCCAGGCCCTGCTCTGGCTTCTGTGAAAAACCTTTCTGTTAAAGACCATTACCTGTGTGTTTAGTAATCATCATAAACCCGGCATTGCTCACACAAACCACGACCAACCAAAACCAAAACAACAAAACGCAAACATAACGCTAACACAATTACAAATACAAACGAAAACAAAAACCTAGCAACAAACCCAACCACAACCACAAACACCAATACAAACACAAAGAAAAAACAAACGAAAACAAAAACCTAACAACAAACCCAACCACAAACACCAATACCAAAAAAAAAAAGAAAAAGCAAACGAAAACAAACCAAATCCAAACGCAAAACCAACCAAAAACACAAATACAAACCCAAACAAAAAAAAACACAAACAAAAACGAAAAAAGAAAGAACAAAAACGAACCAAATCAAAACGCAACCACTAACGCAAACCCACCTAAACACAAAGAAAACACTAACGCGAACATAAACGCCCGGGGCGGAATCACCTGTTTTAGCTTAATGAACGACTATAGTACCCCAACTTATTCATAGTTTTTGCACTCACTTAAACGAACGCGCCTGTTTCAATTTAATGAACAATTATAATACTCCAAGCTTATCCGTAAAATACCTACAACATTTGCACTTGATCAATCCCCGCTAATTATGTAATTATTTTTTTCCCAACACCAAAACAAAGTAATTAAAAAGTAAATGCTTTTCAACTAATGCAATGGTTTTATAAAGGGAAGTAATTGTGTTTTGCCTAATTTATCAAAGGGAAGTAAGCGCTATAGGACTAAATAAAGACATAATTAGAATTTTTGTAAAAGATGATATTTTTTTAAAACTTGTGTTTAATGAACATGCCGACAATTATTACTGTAATTTGAAAAATGAAAATTATTTCCCAACACTTTTAATAGTAATTTTTTAAGTCATAAATTTAGACAAACGCGCACGATAATTTTCTAACACTTAAATCCATAGATAACCAGCGACAAACAAACATATGCGTTACAGAATTGAGCTTTATATATTAGATATATATATATATATATATATATATATATATATATATATATATATATATATATATATATATATATATATATATATATATATATAAAGCAATGTATGTGTGTTTGTGTGTGTGTTTGTCCTTTATGCATTACTACACCTCTCATCACATCGCCGTGAAACTTTGGGAAGTTGTTGAGAATATTCCTGGGGAGGTTTCTGCGAAAAAAAATATTTAAAATACGCAGGGGTGGCGCCCCGGCAGGGCGCGATTTGTTTTTCTCTATATACGGTATATAAAAATAAAAAGTCAATTTTGGTTTGACATCGTTCATCTGATAGCCATTAGACTTTGGGGAGTTCATAATAACACTCTAGGGAAGGGTTCTGTAAAAAAAATCATTTTTAATTTCGCAAGGGCGGCGCCACGGGAGGGTCCGATTTTTCTCTATATACGGTATATAAAAATAATAAAAGTGAATTGCAGTGACACCGTTTATCCGATAGGCATGAAACTTTGGGGAGTTCATTATAAAACTCTAGGGAAAGGTTCTGTAAAAATCAGTTTTAATTTCGCAAGGGCGGCGCCACGGGAGGCTGCGATTTTTCTCTATATACGGTTTATAAAATTTCGGTTTCATACCGTTCATCCGTGTACCATGAAACTTTGGAGAGATGATTAGATCACTCAATGGTAGGGTTCTGCAAAAAAATATTGTTTAATATTGCAAGGGCGGCGTCCCCGGGGTGGGGGGGTGGGAGCGATTTTTTTTGTTTCTCTACACACGGTTTATAAAAAATAAAACTCGGATGCGGTTCATCCGAGTACCATGAAACTTTAGGGAGTAGATGAGAATACTCCCGAGAATATTTCTGCGAAAAAGAAAACTAAAGTTTCTTATGGGCGGCGCCATATAGGGTACAACTTTCGTCAATACACGGTTTGGCGCCCAGAGTTTTAGAGCGACTATGTTGGCACTTGGCATCCGTTAATCGAGCGTCCTGCATTGCGAGTAAGGAGTACTACTATATTCAGCGGTAAAACTACAACAGGCTTCTAAAAATAACTTTGTAAAGCGAGGAAATCCTTCTGTACAGTTTCGTCACCTTGCGAAAGATGAAAAAATAACTTTTTGAATATGAGGAGCCTACTGTATAGTTTCATCACTTTGCGAATGATGCAATAAGCATCTATTATTAGACAATCCAGTCAGAAATTGAGATCGAGCATCTAATAATAAACCTTTAGTAATGCTAGCATATTGCATCAGTCACACTGATATTTAAAACACGTCAAATAATTTTTTTTTACGTGTTAAAGAAAAAAATCCTGATCATTTGTGTCACTTTAGCGAATGACGAAATCTGCATCTTTATTAACAGGATGCTATTTGGCCGATGGCGCCTGTTAGTTTTAAGGAGCCTGGAGTAGTACGCCGCGCCTATGCGGTAGTGTAATCGGGGGACGGGGGGATGAGAGCGCCTCTCTACGCTCTTACACAGAGGCGCTCACCGAAGTGTGTTCTACCATATTAATTAATGTACACTCAAGGTTTTAGAAAAGTAGGTCACGCGTCTAAGAACATATAATTATAATTGATAAACGGTTGGTGAAATCCTAATATATTTCGTCAAACTTTCTTCTATCCCCGCGGCAACGCGCGGGGGTCGGGTACGCTAGTATATATATATATAGTGCGCTTCTTGTTTGCCTCCATTCTCTGTCTGCGAAGCTGTTTTTCTTTATCTTTTTCTGTCTTCAACTGTATGTCCTTTAATCTTTTTTTTTTTTCATTCCTGAGTTCCATTTTCTGTTCCCATGTCGTTTTCATAACTTTCACCTGTTTAATGACAGAGGTCTCTGGGTTCTAACTTCTTTCCACATACGACCTGATTTTGGTTTTCCTCTAAGAATTTCATGGAAGATTTTTTTTAACTGGGTCTGTTTCTGTTTTGTCATTGGACAACTCATCGCCTGCTCCATTCTTCTCCATAACTTGTTCACAGGTACAAAACTTTTGACCCAATTTAACGGAAATCACTAACCCCTGTACGCGTAATTTAACAGACATGGAGATACTAATCTTTTAAATTGACTAATGTGTTCAGGATTCTTAATAAAAGTTAGGATTACATACATTTATAAATAATAGAATTTTTTTCTTAAAAACAATAAATATTATTTAAAACAATGTTAATTAAAATATATTCAAACATGGTACATTTTATTATTTACATATTATTTATTTTTAAATTAGAAGTTTTTAATTTGAAAATTGTTATCTCCCATGAGTTAAAAATTAGTTGAAGATTTACACAAGGGAGGTAATATGTTTAGTACCTCCGCCTGCTACAAAAGCAAGCCTTTTTTTCTTTTAAGGCTTCCTTAGTAAGGAGACTTATAGGAGACAAATAGTGAATTGCCTGAAGATTATAGGTTTGATTTTAGCATTAAAAAATATTAGACTGAATAGTCAATCGCTGTGTAAATGACTAAAAAATAAATTAGCAACAGTTAGATTGTCTATTAGTGGTCATTATTGGTGAAGTCAAAAGAAAACTATTTGTATGTTTTCCAGATAAGCCCTGCCAAAAAAGGTTACTTTTAGTTTTTATAAAAGAGGGTGGATTTTTGACGTGTCATTCATAGTTTTTTTTTTAAAGGTTTGTATTTCGGTACTTTTAAGTCTAACCCTTAATACTCAAGGTTGTGTGCGTGCATTAAATGATGCCTGGCAAATTTGCCACTTATCCAGAGAGAGTTGCTGAATCCTTTTTAACAGGAAGCTTTTACTTCTTGGTTGGGAGAGGCGAACACATGTTAAAGTATATAATTCTACATAAAAATTTTTTTTTCTATTTCAATCATGGCGCCCCCCCCCCCTCCCCTTAAGAAATGCTTGAGAGAACTCTGATCAACAGGGTCCAAGTTGTTAAGGTCGTCCAATAAAGTTCACAGATATTCATTTGGGAGCTTCCTTGTTGAGACTACATGTTCCCGTCAAGGCGAATATGAAGAGGGAGATCAACAGTAACAATTTTTTTTTGCAAGTTGACAATGGTAAATAAATGCAACAAAACACACTAGTATTTCCAGGGGGGGGGGGGGGGGGGGGAAGGGCAAATATCTGAAAGAAACCTTCCTTGTCTGATATTAAGTAATATAAATTGAGAACTGTTATTTTACTTAAAAATTCAAATTAACGTGTTTAATTTATTTCATAATTCTTTCCCGAATGTGAAAACGATTAAAATTGCTTTCACAATGTCATAACATTAATATTTAAAGCATGTTCAAATATCAACTTTTTATCTCTCTTTTCTTGTTTTATAAAACTGAGTTCTAAACGATTAATTGTTAAGAAACTTATGAATTCAAATCACATAGGCATTTTACAAAACTCAAAATTTAAATATAGATCATTAAGTGGAGTTGTAAAGTTATTTTATTTAACTGTTTTCTATTTTTCTAAAATAAAAAATAACAATAGAATATAAGTGTATTGTAGTTAAAATTAAGTTATGATCCATTTTTTGAGGTAAATCCTTCCAAAATATTTTAAGCAAATTTAAAAAAAAAAATTCAACTCTTACCCTTGCATAAATTTAATGCAATTCATTTCTTATTAAAACTCATCCAGAGACATTTCAAATAAATTCATCGCTCCATAATCTGATGCAGAATATTAAAATTTAACTGACACAATAGTATGCATTTCTTTATACTATAAAAAAACAATCAATACTAATGTTTACAGCATGTAACAATTTTATTGATCTGTCATGGATTGGACATCTTAATTTAAACATTTTTAACACACCTTAAAATTACAACACTAAATTTACAAAAGTCAAAATAGATTTTTTTCACATTTAAAATTCAAATAAAATGCCATAATAAATGCGGATATTTTGCTTATATAATTAAAAATTTAATTAATATTCTATTTTAAATTTTAAAAGAGGACCAATAGCAAAAATCTATATTAGGAAAAAAGTTAATTTTTTTTAATCAAAAGTTTAGGAAGTCTTGATGTACCAAAAATGAAATGATGGATTTGCATGGATTCTTGTTCAAAGGAATTGTCAGGTAAATTAGTTTTCTCCATCTCTCTCCATTGTATGGTAGTAAGAACTTTGTGTATTAATTACATTTAAAATGTGAGTAAAAGCCACACTAATTTCACTTCAAATACTATTCACTGTAAAGAATAAGGTTTTATCATCATGTATATAAAACATTGCTTCGAACCATATTTTCTAGGGTGATGTTTTGCTTTGTAAACAACAGGGTGTTAATGTTTGGTTTTCATCTTCTTTTACAATTTACATCGCTACAATCAAAATAGTGAAATAAATGTTAAAATTCTGCGTTAAAGTAATTAGAAAGTCAATTGTTGCTATAGTAATGGAAAATTTCTTTCAGGCATCTTCATCTCCCCTCCCCCCACACACACACAGTAGAAAAAAAATATAACAAATGTGGAGCTGCATGTTTACTACTATTACTAGTTTACTAAACTAGTGCAGCATTGTTTCCCTTGGTTCCTAGATCTTGTGTACTGTAAATCAAGGAGTTATCAGTGCTGATGGGTATCCGACTTAGAAAGTAAAGGCTGCTGATCATAGAGCTTTCCCTAATGTCTGTTTTGATAAAGAGAAAAAAGTCTGACACAAACAAAGGGCAGACATGAACAAAATCATGACAACAAAATCAGCAGCCTTCTGTTAGTCTGCCGTATGGTCTGTTCCATATGGTCTGTCATGTCGGCCTTAAGTCTAAGACAAGCCTTTAGTCCATGCAGCATCCCATCTTCTAACTATATAAGTATAAGTTATCTTTAAAATATTTTATGTGAATGAATATTAAGCAAACATACAGAAAAAAACTCCAGTTTTGATCAACATGTTCTAAGGTCTATCATTATATCACATACTCAACTCAAAAAAGGGAAGCAACTTTAAAACAGGCATCAATTTTTTAATCTGTAGTAGTATAACATTTAACAATGTAGTTAATGATTTTTCTTTTTTACAATTTATGTTTAAAAAGTTATTATGTGTTTATTATAATTTTAAATACATGTTAAGTTAAAATTTACAATTAGAGCTTGCAGCATACCTGCTTATTAATCAGGAAATAGTTTACCAAGTGACAAATGACATTCGGTATTCCAGCACATCTTCATGGAGAAAAAATATTTTCGTCTATGTTAAGGAAACATTAATAAACATTATTTAGAATTTTTTAAAGTTCTTTGGAATAAATGAAATTTACAATCTTACTGTAGTTTAATAATAATATCTAAATCACCCAACAATTGTTACTGACTTTTTGGAACCATTCAACACACTATGTACCCAGAACACAGACCAAAATGCATTATAAATTTTTAAAAATATTGTTTATCTTAATGAAAGTTCAAAATACTACAGTCCTTTCAAAGATATGTACACAAAAGAGGCGAAAAAAAGTAGTTAACTTACATTTAAAAGCTTGAGGGCGATATATAATTTTGAAAGGTTAACATAAATAATTAAAACTACCATTAGCCCTCAAACTCAAGAAAACAGATACAATTTTTAAAAAGGTTCAAAACAAAATTATTATAATTAACTGAGTATAGGGAATGCTATCAAAATTTAAAGTGATATTAGATTTGCCAAAATTACAAACTGTAATCATGTATGAGATACACTACCTTATTCATCTCTAAGAAAAACAATATTTCTGATTACTGCCACAAAACACCCATATTATGGGTGTAATTTTTGGAGGGGAGAATATGGTAAAAAATAAATTATGATATTGAATGTGAATCTGTAGTATGCAAGGAGAAAGGTGGAATGAGTATCTTTGGCATAAAACAAACCATTAAAAAAAATTAACAAATATTTTTTTTCTTTTGGATAATTAACTCCTGCAAAACAACAACAAAGGACACATGTTAACAGTCATTACATCAATAGTTTGAGAAACCCAAACCAACAATTGAGTTCTTTGCAGATCATAACAGTCAATTTAAAAATAGAAAGATATTGTCTTAAGGCAGTAATTCTCTGGACAAAAGGTAATGAAAAATATACAAGATATATTACAAGAGATTATCTGATTCCATTACAAAATTCTTCAAAAATTAAAACAACTTTTAAAGAGTTAATTAAACTCAAATAATGCTTAACACTGTTTGATGAATATATTAAGGAACAAAGAATATTTTTTTAAAATACAAATACAACAACTTACCCTAGGTTTTGTAAATATACAATTTAATCATTACTCTAAGTCTAATGTTTTAATATCAATTAAACTTGTCTACTAAACAACTTGAAATGTCTTCCAGGTAAATAGACATGTCAATGTTCAATCAAAGAGTATAATTATAATCAGTGTTGGAGCACTACAACGCGGGCACTATAGGTGTGAACATTTTTTTTCAATATGAAAAAGTAAATTAACCCTTTCAGCCTTTCTTGTTTTGTTTTTGATAGTACTGGCATGAGATTTACTAACTAGCTTTACAACCTGAGATATAGAGAGATTTTAACATTGAACTGCATAACTAGATTTTTTTTAAAGCTACGTGCTCATTTTTTAGGGGGGGGGGTCTGGATTTTAACAGAGTAAATAAAAATATATTACTTTTCAATTAATTATTCTGTAAAAACAACCTAGATCTATGTTTTTGGCGGAGTTATGCCCCTTCTGTTAAGGCTGAAAGGGTTAAAAGTAGATTTTTATTGAAGACATGATATGAGCAAATTATAGGTAAAATAAAATAAAACTGTGTTACATTTTGATTTGTATGATTATTTATTTCAAACTGGACAGAGGATTCTATTTAACTAGTAATTCACTTTGTTTTATGGCTATCGCTATACAAGAACCCTTCCATTTTGAGATAATCATCAAATGACAAACCAGAACAAGGATGAAAAAATGTGAAAACAAAAAAACTTCAACAGGCGATGATTATTCAACATTGAAAAGCACTGCTTCAACAACAAATCTGTAAGCATACTATGAGGTTAAATTTATTTCACACTCAAAACTAACTTAAGGTTTTACAGCTGCTTCTGTTTCTGTATAAACTGTTTGTTTCACTGTATTATTTTCCTCAACAGCATCTGTCATTTTCTGTGACAAATACTCAGGAAATTTATATGGAGGACTGTGTTTGTCACATAAATTTTGAACATCATCAAGTTGTAAAAGTCTTTTGTTACGACTAATAAAAAAGTACTTGAATGATTCATAGGTACTTATCATAATAGCACAACTTGGTGCAACTTTAATCAGTCTTGGTAGCAACCCTGGAAGAGGAACAAAAGCAAGTCAAATTGAATAAAAGTTATATGTAATATTTATCAGATAGAAATAAAAAAAAAAAACAAATAGAATAAATGCAAACATTTGTTTTTTATGAAAACTTAATGGTGGTAATGACACCACACAGGGTAATGAGCAGATGACCTTTCTCAGTAAAACACTGTTGATTCCAAAAAGGTTAAAACATGAAATTTAAACTTTGACCTTAAAAAGAAGTTCCCAAACTCAAAGGCTTTACCGATGTTTCACATTTACAAATCAGAGCATAACTGTTTCTATCTTTATGGGTTTACAGATGTGAAGTTTAAAAAAATTATATACTCAGTAAAAAATATCAGCTATAGTCTAACTAGAATTAACTTTGAATGAATTATTAAAATAAAATGACAGTAATATGATTTTTTTTAAAAATTTTAATGAAAAAAAAATACTCATCAATTTTAAACTAAAATCAATATAGAACTATGATAAAAATAATAAAGACTAGAAAAAAAACTACACAAATTTTGAATAGTTAGTGAATAAAAAGCTTTAAGCTAGACAATTAAAACTTTTTCAACTACCAGGTAAATCTGAAAATATATTATAAAGGGAAAGGACTGGATGTATTATAAGGGGAAAGGACTGGTAGTATATTCAACTATAGTGTTTGTACATTAAAAAAATATGAGTAAAGATATTCTTCCTGAGGTGACAGTGAATAGGACAAGTGAAGTAGAGTACACCTGTTTCGATGACTTCTGCATATATATCGAGATAGTGTAGTCAGTTCTATTCTCAGCAGCCTTTACCTTGCAGTTCCATTGGCTAGTTGAAACCGCTTCAGGTATAAATTAAACCAAAACTAGCATATATGTAAATAATTTGCTACTGTCTACTTATTCTTCTACATACGCTACTTACCTGTAAATAAAGCCGTAAAGCCTTCACTTGTATAAATGTTTCTAATAAGTTTCCAAGTGGATGTTGTTATCTTTGAACCTGGTTTAAAAAATTTATAGCCTAAAGTATTTATTGATTAAAAGTCTTGTATCTGATAAGTCCACTAGCAAAATCTGACTAGTCACTAAAAGCTGATTTTGTGTTGTGAAAAAAATGCTGTTATAATAAGTCATAATGTTAGATAAACATACAGATTTTCAATTTTTTACTGTTAAAAGAATAGATTGTTTGTAGATGCAGGTTTTGCCAGTTGGTTCCTTGTTTATACTTGCCCACTTCATCAAAATAAAATATGAATAAAGCTTAACAAAAAATGTACTTATTCTTTTATTTTCTATTTCAGAGATGTAACATTTGATTTTCAGTAAGTTAAAAATATAAAATGGGCATTGATTAACAAAACAAACTAACCTGATATAATAATCTCCCCCAGTTCTATCTGTCTTCTTGTTTTGATCACATCAAAAGGTAAAGTTATAACAGCAGCTATCTGAAATAAAAAGTTGGATTTGAAATTGCAATTTTTGTGAAATAAATCTTTATTGTTAAAACGAGAATAAAATAATAGTTGAAATTATTCAAGAAATAATATTGTCTTAAATATAGCTCTATATATATTTATGCATATTTTTTCACAAAACTATAGTATAATAAAAGAATCAAAATATATATTTACCGATCCTGCAATTGCACCTGCTGCAAAAGATTCTAAAAAGTTCAAATTGCTTCTCCCTTTATTACTTAAAACATACGCTTTCATTGTTTCATAGCTACCCCAGTACATTGCTGTGAATGAATTAGAAGTGAATCCAAATCAAATTTATGGCAAAAAAAAAACAAGTTTAATTGTAATCTTTATAACATTAACACACTAAAACATAAGAATATTTATCTAATTGATAGCTAACAATTTATCAAAAGACATTATAGATCTCTACTATATATTAAATGCATTAACCTCAAGGCATTAGCAAAAGTCCATCAACAAAATGCAGAAAACTAATGGAAAAAACAACTGGAGACAATATTATGATAAATAAAAACTTACCAGAAAATGGTACATCCCTTAATAATGTAGGGCCCAATCCTTTCCATAAAGTTAGAACCCCATTATTTTTAACAGTAATACCAACAGACTTCCAGATTTGTTTGTATGTAAAGTGTTCAGATTGCATCTTTGTGCGTATCATCTCAATGGGACTTATCAGAGATGCTGCCCAAACTGAGTTGTTAAAAAAAATAAAGGAAATCAAATTAAATCAACTATAAACAGCCTAAACTGTTTTATACTATAAATGAGTTTTGCACACAATATAGCAAGTATTTTTTTAATAAGAAAATAAGTAAAGTTCTTTTAACTGACCAGATCTGAAAACGATTTTTTAAGAAAAGAAAATTTATGTATGTACTGTGTGTGTTCATAATGTGAATCAAAATCTATGTCAAGTTTATCAAAATTAATTTATAAAATCAGAAACAATTTAAAACTTAGGATTTTACCTTGTTCAGACATTAATTTATTAAGTATGGGCTTAACAGATACATGGGAATGTTATGGCACCATAGTAAATAAAATCAAAGTTGTTTAAATTCTATATTACTGTATTTTTAAACAAAATAGATAATTTATAAAATAATATGAACAATGTGTGATTATTATTATTCTTTTACATGAACATTACATTCTAAGATGTGCTTTAAAACCACCTCTTGCTATAGCTCCAGCTAACATTGGTTTCCATGTATTAGGGACACGCTCATCATAGTAGCCAAGTGCTACCTTTAGTTGTTCATAGCATGTGAAATACACCACAGTAGCTGGAATTGCCATCACCCTATGAAAAAAAAGTTTTTATAACATGGGAATGGATGCTATTTAGTAATAGGGCGCTTTGTTATCACTTAAAACTATAATGGAGATAAAAAGGTCTTTATCACAAAGAAAAATATTTTCCCAAATTTTTAATATTAAATAAAGTGATACTTATTTACAAAATAAAGTAAATATGTTTAAATCGTTTATGACACATGAATCTATTTTTTATGAATGTAAAAAAATACAACATACAAAGTTGGTGGAAGCCCACTCCATAAAGAAGTAATTCCCTCATATCTTGAAATTTTAATCATTGCATCCTTTATTTGAGAGGAAAGAAAACTCATTAAAAACATCTACTAAAAATAACATGATTATAGACATATTTAAACATGCAGGAATTATCAACGGCCAACTGAAATGCTAGTTAACCATAGCAAATAAGGAGGTTCATTTCTAGACCTAACAAGTGTTCTGAGGGGCAAGTAAGCTCTTTCTGTGACTTCAGGATATTAACAGACTATTGTCAACACCATGTCAGGCTGCCTTTACTTTCCCAGACAAAACCCAGTAATCTGAAAGCCAGGCATGGCCTTGAAACTTCATACAGGTTGTAGTTGCAAACATAAACTGATACTTTCTGAAATCTTTTTGTTACCCTCACTCCCATTATAATCAAATAAGAAGTTTTAAACATGCTCATACTTACAAAGGTCCCAGTAAAATGGCTTGGCCTCTTGTACCATTCAGATGAGGGGGTCAAACCATTTACACAAGGACACAAGTGATCCATTAAACCATTACAATATACAAAGCAGTGACCTTTAGTAAAGTTGGATGGTTTAGCTTGTGACTGTAAACGTATTTTCACAACATCAAAAGGAGTCACTGAAATAAAATGGAACAATATAGGCAGCTATTTCAATGTAAAGGATACCTCCTTATAATTATATAAATAGACAATGCAGCTTTTTTACTTTTTTAAAGTCATCTTACTAGCTTATAATAACGTATCTGTGTGGTAGGTGAAAAATAACTGTTCAACTTTAATAATGAAATAAAAATAAAGAAGTATTATGAGTTTAAAAAATACAATTATTTATGTACTTAAGTATAGGCCTACAAGGATGTCAAAATTAGGTCCCTGCCAGTATGTTCATTAGCAAGGTTAAGAGCATAAATATAATAAATAACTAGAAAATCTAACTTTTCCTTGAGTCAAGGTTGAAAATTAGGATTATAAAATACATGAAAAAGTTTTGTTATGGAGTAAAGGTGAGAAAAGGGTATGGGAACCTTTACTCTGCTGTAAAAAAGAAAGAAATAATTTGTTCTCATACTTGTTAAAGATGTAAAAAATGCGCCAGTACAAGAAGAGATCATCTGCTGTGTTGGTGTTATCATCAGGCCAGACTGAGACTTCTTCAGGTCGCCAGATTTAAGTTCAGACATTTTCATTTAAGGTTTAGGGCCTTTGCAACATATATTTTACGGCATTGTTAGATCTAGAAAGAAACATTTATATTAGGTATAATTTGTACCACAAATCAATACACATATTATTTTACAAGGCCAAACTAATTCAAAGTCAGATTTAATGGAAATATCAGACAATTACATTTTAAAAAATTACAATCAGGCCTTATTCTTTTCATTAATTCAAATAATTATTTATATATATATATTGAAAAATTCACAGTGTATTGCCAGTATTGGGCATAAACAATAAACATTTATTAATAATTAGAAGTCATAGACATAACTTTTGTCACATAATTCAGTCTCAACATTTATCATAAAATTTATAACTAGGCCTATTCTAATCTGTTTCTATTATATAATTATTAATATTAAGTTTACACTCAATACACTGTGAATTTTTCAATTTATATTAGACTAGTAATTAGTAATTAGCTTTTTAGGCCTAAATATTTGAATTTATGAATATGACATGAAAAGAAAAACAAAAGTATTGCATAAGCCAAAGCATAAATAGATTATATTTAATTAGCATGTGAACTACCAAATGTTAATGTACCAATCATCCAATGCTTTCCGGTGGAACCTGCGACGGACACTGGTCTTCTATAGCATGGGGCCTTGTTTCTTGTGTCTAAAAAAAAGACATTTGTCACATTGGTTTAAGTTTAGTCATTCATTAGACAAAAGTAAAAAAAAAAAGAAAATGCATTTTTAGTATTCATTAGACTGTTAGATCTACCTCCTGTAAATCATAAGAGCAAAATAGGCATGCCTATGATTTACATTACGTGACAAGTAGATCCAGATCTAGGCCTAAGGTCTAGACTCTATATATCCAACTTGGTTGGGTTTTTTTTTTCGTTTTAACAGAAGTAAACATAGCACACACATGGAGGACGATTACACTACACGGGTCATGAACTTCGAAACCTTGACCTATTACGAAACTCATAGAAAAACCCTTAGTCACGAATTGTAATATTTAGTACGAAAATGTATTATTACAATTAGGCCTAGATTTATACTTAATTTTTAAAAATAATAGTATAACTTTTTAAATTTTGAATATTCTGTTTTTCCACCAAAATACTTTAAAATAATCAGAATTAAAGTTCGAGACTAATCTTCTTTGCGTCGGGTTGGCTCTACTTGGCGACATATATGATGTTGACGTCTTTAACAGATAAGTCAATAGTACAACTCTACCAGATTCTAGATTCTAAGTCAAACATTTTGGATTTGTGTGAAATATTTTCGTATCGTCCTTACAAGCGAAAATAACAAAATGGTTTGCGGTGGATTTGCTTGTTCACGACATTCGTTAATAGTATTAAATATTATTTACATTGTAAGTATATCTTAGGGACTTGGATGAAATTTCATTTTTTAAAAAATAAAAAATGTAGTAGCACCAGTTTATAGAGCTCATTTAGACAAGAACAAAGATACGGTAATCTATCGTTTTGGGTACGTAAAATCGCCCGCGGCTATTAATAGGGACTACGATATCCGTCAAATCTCGGGCCGGAAACTGCGCTACCGCCGCCGTATCAAACTTGAATCTGGTTTCCGTCAGGCAAAACATAGCTCACTGTATAAAGCCAGATTCTCATTTAAAAATCATTCACTTCACTCAAATCGTCATGAATATCGACCTAGGAATAATCCACCTTTCTATTGATTAAAACTTTTTCTCTTCACCATCGACGTATCTTCGAGTAATTCACACTTCTCGGACAGGTATGTATAAATATTTAATTTATTTAATATCTAAACAAGATAGTCATTTTTTTTTTAAAGATACACCTAGATTTTTGTTTTAAGTTTCTTATAAAGTCTTTATTTTGTAAATTTAACCCTCGCATGAATTAGATAATGCCTCGCGAAGTGAACATGGTCTTAAAATTTAAGCCGACGATCGGCAAATGGCGATAGTTACCTATTATCGATAATGGCCGATTTGGTTAAGAACAATGATACATATTATGTATCTATTGAAATCTCAACTAATTCAAGGCATCTGCAACTGATATTTATATTTTAACAGTGTTCAATCGTTATATTTTATTAAAAAGATAATATTTTTTTTTTTTTTCAAAATATTTAGTGTTGGACCAAAACTGAATTAGCATTTCGTTTTCTTGGAACAATATAGAAACTTGAGTGTACAAGTTAACATATTACTTTCTAGTATCATATAATAAAAAAAAGAATGCATTCAAAGCTTTTATTTCTTGTTATTTCAGTAATTCAAATGGAGTGGCCTTCCAAATCTCTTCAGGACTTGGAGCTTCTTGTTAGTTCACAGAAGGACAGAATTCTGATGGCTTTGCGCTCTACATTTTTGCCAGTAACAAGAAAAATGCACAGAAGACAGCAGCATAGGTTTTGCAATTAGGAGAACAACTAAATTATAATGCTACAACTTGTTGTAAGTCATCTTCATGCCAGAATAACTTCATGATAGGATGCTAGAGACAGGAAATTTTATCTCCTTTTTTGTAGAATGGAGGGGGCAAGGATTAAACATAAGTGGAATGTTAAAGGGGGGAGATCTGTTTTAGAAGTATAACTTTTTTAAGTTAAAGAAAAAAGTCAGCAGTAAAGTGTAGATTCACTTGGAGTAGCCTATTGGATTGCAAATAAAAGAGGAGTAGGATGACAATGTTAGCGCCTCTATTGACAGTACATTACTTATTAGTTATTAACTGATGTTGTTCAAGGCGATGTGTTATTTTGTTAGTGTTGTGGTCATAAATTACTATGTAAATTACTATGTAATTTATATTAAAATATGTTTTTATTAATACCATTAATGGAGTAATTCTTTTTTAACTAATTTTGCTGTCTATTTTTGTCTAGATTTATGTTTGGCGATATCCGAACCTTTACCGGTTGGAGAGAAATGAGTCTAAAATTACATTACAAAGCTCCAGGTTATGAGGTCCCTTAAAGGTCCCTTAAGTGACTCTTAACACATTCAGATTGTGGCATAATATTGATATTGATAACCTGTTAGATTTAGAATAATGATAAACTTGAAAAAAGTCACTTTACAGAATTAGGGGGGTTGCATCACCTCAAGGCACACATTTTGTCATACCTTTCATATTTTTACAAATATGTTAAGTTTAATTGCCTCATAACATATTAATCTTGAAACTCTGAAAATTTGAATACAAATTTCCATGTAATAGAGATTTGGCATTGGTTTATATGAAGAACACACAAAATTTGCCCGCGAAATTTACCACCAAATCCTATAGTAACTTTTAATTCAGTAAAAAAATCATAACTTTAAAACGGAATGTCCAATTTTGAAAAAGTAAACTGTTTTGTCTTAATCTGATGTAGCTCTTTAAGATGATATGCTTTTTAACCTAGGTAAATCATTTTGAAAATTTTCTCAAAGTCCCTACTATTAATGTACGAAAACGTTACCTCATTGTCAAGGCTTTAATAGAAGTATATTGTCATATTTTTGTGTCAAATATTATAGATAAATGAATAATAAACCTAAATCAATGGCTAAATATATCGATATAGGCCAGAAAATAACTTTAAACGGCAGTGTCTGAGAGCAAGATTTGCTATATAAACAGCAGCCATTTGTAAAATAGAGTGACTTCCCCCTGAATCTCCCGCTAAAAGCTTATAAAAATAAAACTTAAACAAGATGGCTGCTATAGTAAATGAGCATGGTTGCATCTGTTGGAAACATCGCTAGTCTTCATTTATTACGGAAAAGTTTTAATTCAATTGTTTAAAAACAGGTACATAAATGAAACAAGGAAACATTTTTGTATTTTAAAAAACATAAATCCTCCTCAAAATGTGAAATAATTATTAAAATTTAAGGAGTCACCTGGTGTTCACATTACAAGTCGCGGGCGATTTTACGTACCCAAAACGATAGATTACCAAAGATACTTTTATTTTAATTTTAGCTCAAACGGTTACGAAGTTATGAATTTTTAATGTATTTAATTTTCGGGTTTTTTTTACTATGGGGTTTTCTCAATTTTTTGCTTCCCTACTTTTTTGGATGCGAACTAAAATCTCTGTAACTTTTTAAATAGCAGGTATTTTTTAATGAAAATTCACTAAGATCAAGCTTATGATATCAGTAAAAGAGTAAGATAAAAATAATTGAATTGGATGAGAATGATCATAAAAAATAATGTTAACAAAGAGGGTCACCCCCCTAAAATTTTTGAATAAGCGTCTTTGATAGGCTACACTAGGGACTTGGATGACGTAGATTTTGAGGCACTAAAAACGAGAGTTTTCTGCCCATACCGAGTTTCGTCGATTTAGCCGTGCGGTCGCGGGTGATGATCGAAAAAAAATTTTTTTATTAAAAATCGCCGATGCTACTAATAATTTGATGACTGATTCTGAAAAACAAATGGATTTCATATGTTACGGTATTTTAGTTTTGAGATTTTGTTGAAGGTGAAAATGGATTTTTGGAGCCAAACTTTGGCTACGTAAAACTCTTTGTACCATAAAAACTTACTAACAAGGAAGGCCACTAAAAAGCCCTCCGACCATAATCACCATTTTTCTTTATGTGTGTAAATTTTCATAATGTTAATCGATAGCAAAGTATTTTTTTATAAATAGTTTAGAAAGTATAGCCTTAAGCCATTTTACGACTACCGGGAAAGACAAGAGGTTGAAACCGGAAGTGTACTTGTGTTGTTAATGACGCCATTGCTCTCAATTGAATTGATTTGTAAATCCAGCAACATCCACACGAATCTGACTTTAAAATCATTTTAAATTATAGAATTATATTTTATATTGATAAAACTATGATTTTTTGTTGACTTTGTGCGCATATTTTCTATTTAGATTCATTTTTTTTGTAATTTTGAGTTAGATCTAAAAATAGATTTCTGCGAAATTTTTCAAGTTGAATTATTGTTTCATTTTAATTGTATGGCCTAGATATAGATCTATATTGTTCTTGAATGAGTTCTATATTTTATATTAGCTATCATTATAGTATCTTGTGTACTTTCCACATTTTTCTTAAATTTTAAAGCTTGATATAGGCCTAGATCTTGAATCTAATATAAAATTCCATTTGCCTATCATTTGGTCTATAAATTTTCTTATAATAAGATATAGGCCTATAGGGTAATTCTATATTAAACATTTAGCCTTTTGATTGCTTTTCAAGCGAATTTTTATTACCAATATTACTAATATTCAAACATTTTAGGAGTCCTATATTTTCTTTATAGCTCTAGGACTTTGTTCATTTTAGATTTATTACTAAATTACTACAATCCTTGTACAATGTTCTGTCTTCATCTGTAGGCCTATTTGAAGTACATATGATACTACTGTATTTTTGCTGTAGTATACATCTCAGTTGCTTTTTTACTAGTCTTGGCCCTAGATAAAATGTACCAGTTCAGCAAGGGGATAGAGAATCAAAAGATGTGGATCTACTCATAAGCAACTTCAATGAAGGAGAAATAAGTCCACTTAAGAATGGATGTTGCTGGTTTTTATTACAGTTCTAAAAGCTATCAGTCAGAGGAGACACAGCTTCAGTAGATGTTTAATCAGATTTCATTTTTAAATCATTGATGGTGTTATTTTTTAAAGTAAAAAAGTGATACAAGCTAACAGACTTAAACATGTTATCCACACAGCATGAGATGTCACTTAAATATATGACAGATGTTTCTTAATTATAAAACTTACCTTTAACATTAAATGGTGATCATTACTCCACCAATAAAAAAAATCATTTCAATAATTAAATTATTTGTTCAACAATAATTTTAAATTAAATTATATCAATTCTATGATAACATACACATAACAGGGATGAAATATCATGCATATTGACAACATTTAGATACAATTTTAGTAATCTAAAATCAGTTTAGCATTGTACTTCTTTCTTGCAAAAAAGTAGTTGCGCAGAACAAAAATGACTTTTTAAATTTGACCAACATTGTAACAAAACCACATAAGCTAAGTGAAATATTTTTACTTTTTGTGGATGTATACAATGTTGGCACCAATTAGGCCAATTTTCATTAAGATATTCCATATAATAAAAATTTGGCAACAGATTATGTGTTGCCTATAGCAGAATTTATTGTTTAAAATTAAGGGGGGTATATGAGTTTAAACCCCTTTTTCATTAAATAAAATATTTTTAAAATCAAATTTGAACAAAGGAAATATCAAAGTATATAATAACCTTCATGTTTACAATATTTCTTGCATATAAGCAAAGTAATCTAAAATCAGCTCAACATTGTACTTCTTTCTTGCAAAAAAAGTAGTTGCGCAGAATAAAAATGACTTTTTTATTTAGTCCAACATTGTAATAAAACCACATAAGCTAAGTAAAATATTTTGACTTTCTGTTAATGTATACAGTGTTGGCACTATTCAGGCCAATTTTCAGTAAGATATTCCATATAATAAAAATTTGGCAACAGATTGTGTGTAGCCTATCAAAGATGCTTATTCAAAAATTTTAGGGGGGTGACCCTCTTTGTTTACATTATTTTTTATGATCATTCTCATCCAATTCAATTATTTTTATCTTACTCTTTTACTGATATCATAAGCTTGATCTTAGTGAATTTTCATTAAAAAATACCTGCTATTTAAAAAGTTACAGAGATTTTAGGTCGCATCCAAAAAAGTAGGGAAGCAAAAAATTGAGAAAACCCCATAGTAAAAAAACCCGAAAATTAAATACATTAAAAATTCATAACTTCGTAACCGTTTGAGCTAAAATTAAAATAAAAGTATCTTTGTTCTTGTCTAAATGAGCTCTATAAACTGGTGCTACTACATTTTTTATTTTTTTAAAAATGAAATTTCATCCAAGTCCCTAGGCTACACACAATCTGTTGCCAAATTTTTATTATATGGAATATCTTACTGAAAATTGGCCTGAATAGTGCCAACACTGTATACATTAACAGAAAGTCAAAATATTTTACTTAGCTTATGTGGTTTTATTACAATGTTGGACAAAATAAAAAAGTCATTTTTATTCTGTGCAACTACTTTTTTTGCAAGAAAGAAGTACAATGTTGAGCTGATTTTAGATTACTTTGCTTATATGCAAGAAATATTGTAAACATGAAGGTTATTATATACTTTGATATTTCCTTTGTTCAAATTTGATTTTAAAAATATTTTATTTAATGAAAAAGGGGGGGAGAATGTTTACACCCGTGTCTGATAATGGAATCTTCTTTAAAAAAAGGGGTGTTAGGTTACTGGAACTGGTAGTTAACTAAATTCACACATGGCTGGCTAATGTCAATGCTAACCCTGTCCCTAACCCTAACCCAAACCCTGGTCCAACCATACGCCTAACCCTAATTTGAAATTTCTAACCAAAAAAATGAGTCGAGATTACAATACTACACTAACAACCCAACACCCCTATTTTAAAGATGATTCCATTATCGGACACTGGTATCTATAATCATCCAAAAGGGGTTTAAACTCATATACCCCCCTTAATTTTAAACAATAAATTCTGCTATAGGCAACACATAATCTGTTGCCAAATTTTTATTATATGGAATATCTTAATGAAAATTGCCCTAAATGGTGCCAACATTGTATACATCCACACAAAGTAAAAATATTTCACTTAGCTTATGTGGTTTTGTTACAATGTTGGTCAAATTTAAAAAGTCATTTTTGTTCTGCGCAACTACTTTTTTGCAAGAAAGAAGTACAATGCTAAACTGATTTTAGATTACTAAAATTGTATCTAAATGTTGTCAATATGCATGATATTTCATCCCTGTTATGTGTATGTTATCATAGAATTGATATAATTTAATTTACAATTATTGTTGAACAAATAATTTAATAATTGAAATGATTTTTTTATTGGTGGAGTAATGATCACCATTTAATGTTAAAGGTAAGTTTTATAATTTAGAAACATGTGTCATATATTTAAGTGACATCTCATGCTGTGTGGATAACATGTTTAAGTCTGTTAGCTTGTATCACTTTTTTACTTTAAAAAATAACACCATCAATGATTTAAAAATGAAATCTGATTAAACATCTACTGAAGCTGTGTCTCCTCTGACTGATAGCTTTTAGAACTGTAATAAAAACCAGCAACATCCATTCTTAAGTGGACCTATTTCTCCTTCATTGAAGTTGCTTATGAGTAGATCCACATCTTTTGATTCTCTATCCCCTTGTGAACTGGTACATTTTATCTAGGGCCAAGACTAGTTAAAAAGCAACTGAGATGTATACTACAGCAAAAATACAGTAGTATCATATATACTTCAAATAGGCCTACACAGATGAAGACAGAACATTGTACAAGGATTGTAGTAATTTAGTAATAAATCTAAAACGAACAAAGTCCTAGAGCTATAAAGAAAATATAGGACTCCTAAAATGTTTGAATATTAGTAATATTGGTAATAAAAATTCGCTTGAAAAGCAATCAAAAGGCTAAATGTTTAATATAGAATTACCCTATTGGCCTATATCTTATTATAAGAAAATTTATAGACCAAATGATAGGCAAATGGAATTTTATATTAGATTCTAGATCTAGGCCTATATCAAGCTTTAAAATTTAAGAAAAATGTGGAAAGTACACAAGATACTATAATGATAGCTAATATAAAATATAGAACTCATTCAAGAACAATATAGATCTATATCTAGGCCATACAATTAAAATGAAACAATAATTCAACTTGAAAAATTTCGCAGAAATCTATTTTTAGATCTAACTCAAAATTACAAAAAAAATGAATCTAAATAGAAAATATGCGCACAAAGTCAACAAAAAATCATAGTCAGGGTTCGTGCGGCCTCCTGAAATTCCAGGAGGTCCTGGAAAACTCCTGGAATCTTAAAAAACGTAAAAATCTCCTGGAATTCTCCTGGAATTTGAAAAAATATAAAAACCTCCTGGAATTCTCCTGAAATTTAAAAAATTCTCCTAAAATCTCATGCAATTTTATTAACCCGCGGCGCAAAACCCGACCGAAATTATTTGATTTTGTCCCGCCAATAATTGAATAGTAGTTTTTAATTGGGACGAAAATAAAAATAAACGCATCGGCCGTTGTCCGACTGAATCGCACTGCCGTGATCTACACATCGTGTGGCACAGCCGAGTGTGTGGTCACGTGATGCTAGGCGATTAACCCGATTGGATGATACTAGTCTATAAACAATTTCTAAAGATAGATAGGCCTACATGTGTTCCCGTGTTTGACTTGTCGGCTATTGGATTTTTAAAGTAGACAGGCATGTTTCATAACTTTGTCTTAAACTATTGAAACAGCAAAAAAAAAAGTTGTAGTAGTATTTACGGCTCAGGACTAATCGTCAAAATTAATCTTCTTTAGAAAACCCGGATAGCTGCGACCCGATCAAACAATGCTAATTCGCGTAACGTTTCATTATTTTATTTTACACATTAATTTTTCGTAAAAATGGCTATAGAAAATAAATTAAATTTTTCCAGTGGCTCTTTTTTTCGGTTGACTAAAAATTGTTAATACGCTTAATACTAGCTTGCCAAATCGACCAAAATGGGCTGGGGTGGGTGGGGGAAGACACTGACCATCCTACACGGTATGTAACGCCCAACGTAACATCCATAGCTCAACCCGCCCCCACTACTCCGTGCCGTGACGCGACAAGCTGACGATCGTCGCCTTTGATGTTGTGTAACACTCGTACGGTGGTTTCATACCCCACCTCCCTTCCCCCTTCACTTTGTGGAGTTGATGTTACTAATCCTTGGGCATAGATCAAGAAATCTTGCCAGACTTTTGTCTCTGAAATTACATAATATTCGTCTGACACGTTCATCGGGTTGGTCGACTAGCCTAGCATCATTGGATTTGGCATCCAAAAATCAATAAAATATCACGAAATGATATTAATTGGTGAAGTTTCTTTGCATTTATACCTCTTTTATATTGAAAAACACTTTAAAATTTGGTCCATACCCTCCCAGTATTTTTCCTCTTTCAGTGTCTATCCCAGTTGTCTGAAAAATCTGCTTTTTTTTTTAATGACAAAAAAAAAATCATAACTTTTTTGTTTATGGTCAGATTTTGAAAATTCAAACTGGTCTGTAGTCAGATTAATAGCCTCTATCCTAATATGTAACTAATATATTGTTTTACTTTTACTGAAATTAAATTTTTGCTTTGGCTTAGCTAATTAAATGTATTATTAAGTACGCTTTTTTAAAAAATGTACAAATTGGGTTTCTTTTTTGTTTTTAAAATCTCCTTGAATTTTTTTTAAACTCCTGGAAAAGTCCTGGAAAAGTCCTGGAATTTTATTTGAACTTTTGAGCATGAACCCTGCATAGTTTTATCTATATAAAATATAATTCTATAGTTTAAAATGATTTTAAAGTCAGATTCGTGTGGATGTTGCTGGATTTACAAATCAATTCAATTGAGAGCAATGGCGTCATTAACAACACAAGTACACTTCCGGTTTCAACCTCTGTCTTTCCCGGTAGTCGTAAAATGGCTTAAGGCTATACTTTCTAAACTATTTATAAAAAAATACTTTGCTATCGATTAACATTATGAAAATTTACACACATAAAGAAAAATGGTGATTATGGTCGAAGGGCTTTTTAATGGCCTTCCTTGTTAGTAAGTTTTTATGGTACAAAGAGTTTTACGTAGCCAAAGTTTGGCTCCAAAAATCCATTTTCACCTTCAACAAAATCTCAAAACAAAAATACCGTAACATATGAAATCCATTTGTTTTTCAGAATCAGTCATCAAATTATTAGTAGCATCGGCGATTTTTAATAAAAAATTTTTTTTTAGATCATCACCCGCGACCGCACGGCTAAATCGACGAAACTCGGTATGGGCAGAAAACTCTCGTTTTTAGTGCCTCAAAATCTATGTCATCCAAGTCCCTACTTTTAAACTTTTGACTTTTATTGAAACAAAAACTTGTTCGAAATTTTTTAATAAATTTCAGCAGACAGGCTCATCCAGGCAGGTGTTGTAGAATCCAGTTAGTAGTTACAGTAGTAGATCTAGATCTATATTCTAGCTGCCAGCTAGATATCTAGGTGTAGATCTAGATTTTGAATCTAGTAGAGTTAGAGTAACGTAGGTCTGCAGACACAATAGCGAAAAAAGTCGTAATTTCCAACTTCCATGCAGTCTCATTCAATAACCGCTTAAGTTCTTAACATAACATAGAAAACAAAAGAAGTATCATAACACTCCGCAACCATTCTACTTTAATAATGTGTCATACGCATAGAACTTTAGCTATTCTTTAGCGAACATTTTTTTGCCCTTCTTTTCAAAATTTTACATGTGTCATGGAACATAGCACATTTTGTTCATTTAGAATTTAGATTAATTTAGTATAATTTAAAGTAGGGTTGTCGGTATCGGCCAAGATCGCGGTAAAAACATGACCCGAAATCGCCCATTACTTTCTGATACCGGGCGCACGAGATTTAGTTTTGCATACTAATAAGTTTTTAATTTATGGTAATTAATTAAGTTTAAAAGGTCATTTCCTAATGTTAAATGAAAAGTAGAATGGTTTTCCCATTGTTTTGATGGCTTAGCGATCTGATTGCACGCTGTCTCTGCTTTGGTCTTCCCCCTGTATGAAGGCTAGTTTCAAATACGTTGGAATCACGATTTTTTAAAAGATTATTCTAGGTGAGAGTAGATTACTGATCAGACATATCTTAAGTATGTGGAAATGAAATTTGTTTTTGGATATTTTGACTCCGACATTAGTTATACTGCTCCGAACGTAGTCACTGTATGTAGGTCACGCTGCCACCATTGTTATATTTTTTCATCCCGATCTTCCGGACTTTAAGTTTGATCAACTAATAACAGCATTCTTATGGCATGTGCAAACAAATCTCCTAATTTTTTTATTTCAAAATATATTTACATACCCATCTTTAATTTTTTCAGCTCTAGTTCTAGTTTTGCAGAATATGTTTTTCCTAAAATCCAATTTTGTCAGACTAGACTGACAAGAGTCAGACCTAGATCTAGGTTACCTGCCTGTTGCTATACACTAGCACTGTGCTAACTGTAATTTTAAGTATTCAAGTTCTACTTACCCTTAGATATAGTTATATGTTGAAAATCAGAATCCATACACAATTCACACATAAAAACATTGATCTGATAACTTCAAATTTTATTACAAAATGGCTTTTATATGGACTCTACTTCACCTGCCCAAAATAACAAGGCAGTTATAGACACATTACAGTGTTCAAGTCATTTACTTTAGATTTCTGACTATGGAGTTCTTTCATTCACTGTATTTATATAAAATATTGCTTTAGAAACATTTTCATATTTGTGCAGCAGTTTTATAAGAAAATGGCTTAAAGATGGAGTCTACTTCACCTGCCCAAAATAATGAGACAATTATATGCACGTAACAGTGTTCAAGTCATTTACTTTAGATTTCTAACTTTGTAGTTCTTTCATTTGCTGTATTTATATAAAATATGGCTTTAGAAACATTTTCATATTTGCGCAGCACACAGTTTTTTGGGGTTATGGGAGGAAGCCAACACAAAAATATAAGTTCTGTATTATTTTTATTCATTTCAACAGCATTTACAAGTTCTATATATCATTCTAGTTAAACTCTGCAAATATGAACAAAATACAACTGCAAGTAAAATAACTATGCTCAGTTTATTCAGGTATACCATGACTTGTCACAATTGGCCAATGCAAAAGCAAGGGGATTCCACCCCTCACAAAAAAATTCGCTAAAAAAAAACTATTTGAGCTAGACAGAAAATCTTTTTTGTTTTGTTTTCATATAGTTGAGCTCTACAAGAATATGTAATTTTTATTTTTTTATTATGATTAGTGTTTTTTTTACCAAAATCCCTATTTAAAGTCAATGGAATGAATAAAAATATATATTAGGCCTAGATCTATATGACTATATGCATTTATATTGTTTTATTGATTGTTTGAAAGGTAATTTTAATAGTTAAAACGTTTTTCCCACACTCCCAAAGTCCATCCCATTCAGCCACTGTCTTACCTATAGCATCTATGTTGTGGCTCGCGCAGTTTGCTGCTAAGCCAGCCAAGTCACTTAATTTCCACCCCCTCTTTCACTTTCCATTTTCACAGACCACTGCCTTCTTGACCTTATTTTGACCCTTTCCCTTCAACAACCAACCCTTTTACGATGCAGTCTTTTGTCTAAATGCTCAGTTGTTCTATTACCTACTACACCAGTGACCATTCAGCCTCCTTATCGGTCTCCAATAGTGGGCCAATGATTTACTTTACATATTCATCTGTGTTTTTACTTTATCTAATTAAATCACTAGATAGATTCTAGATCTAATTTAGGTTTAAATTCTAATTTCTTATTTAATAACAATATTTCTGTGTCGCCGTTTGCTCCAATGTAAGAGCTTAACAAGGCCAAATAAGTGAGCGAGCACCCCTTTTTTATTGTACGAGTACAAAAATAAACATTAACCTTGACATTTATTTACAATGTTCCATACATACATATAAGCTATTTATTATGTAAGCCTTGATTGCTCCAAGTTTTGCCTCTAAGTCCAACCGTAGGTCACTTCATCCGGTATGGTGTAAAGATAGAAATGTGCGTACCATGCAACATTGAAAAAAATTCTAAAAATAATTTTTGAAAGAGAAAACGGAATTAGTTCACATGGAAGTGTTCCTAAATGAACAGTTTACGTGCAGGCGCCGTGGTTTAGAATGATACATGCTAATTAAAGTTTCTATGAGCCAAAAACCGACGAAGTGTTCAAACCTAAGTAGTGTTCGCGCTTCAGTAATTTACTCTAAATCTAGTAATAAAGTAATGTTTCAAAGGTTCTTTTATGTATCCGTTTTTAAACAATTGAGTTAAAACTTTTCAGTAATAAATGAAGACTAGCTATGTTTTTATCAGATGCAACCATGCTCATGTACTATAGCAGCCATCTTGTTTAAGTTTTTTTTCATGGGAAGCCACTCTATTTTACAAATGGCTGCTGTTTATATAGCAAATCTTGGATGCAAACACTGCTGTTTAAAGTTAATTTCTGGCCTATATTGATATATTTAGCCATTGATTTTGGTTTATTATTCAGTTATCTATAATATTTGACACAAATATATTACAACATACTTCTATTAAAGCCTTGACAACTTTTTCGTAGCCGTGGCCGATTTTAAGTACCTAAAGCAATAGATTACCAAATTTGGTATTTTATCGTTTAAATGTTTCGATAAGAAAAGTAGCTGCCATTTACTGCCGATACTGAAAGCGACATAACAATGATACTGAATATTGTCATTTAGTACTGAATCATCATTTAGTTTTCGAAAACAGCCCCATCATTATGACTCCCGACATATAGGCTCCTGCCATTTAGTTTCTCCTCAAAATGGCCCCTGTCATTAAGACTCCCAACAAATAGGCTCCTGTCAGTTAGGCTCCCGTCAAAAGGACCGCTGACAATACGGTTTCAGTAGAGTCTCCTGGCAAAATTATCTAATTGAATATGACACCTGCCAGTGGAACCCCTCCATCAATATTCTTTAGAGCTAGCTTATCCAACACTCTTAAGTAATACAACTTATGCATCTCTTGTTCGGCAGGCCTTATTTTTATAATAGTTTATCTATTAGGCCTATAAGAAATAGTATGTTTTAATTTAAGGGTCATCTGTCTATGACTTCCGTAAATTAGGCGGTTCTAGGCTGTTCCAACTCAGTGTGTGGGAAGAGAGGTCCATGTTGTACATTCCTACCTGCAGTATGCTTGTAGGTTATCAAAACAAAATGCTCTTATCCTGTAAACATCATGTATATCATACATTTACACTTCTGTACACTTAAGCAACATTTACATTTAAGCAACAGATCTTTACTGTTGTAAATTAAACATTATCAAAATTTTAGAATTGGTGGAATTTAGCTCGATTTGTTTGTGAATTGATGTTGGTTCATGAAAAACAATTTCATTCAGGCATTTAAAAGAGGTTATAGTGGTAGTGGAGGTAGGACAATATTGTCACTTTTATGCTAATAGTGGTCATACAATTCATTTGTCTGGAGCCAATATGTCCTGGGCCTATAAGTTTGGTCGATTTGACGGCGTCTTATTAACAGGGCGGATTTGTCTAGGGCCATTTTGACAGTGCACCAAGCTGAGCAAATCACAACACATGTAAGATAGTGATTAACTGCAAAGGCATTGGGAATTTAGAAGCAATGTTTTAACTATCGATAAATTATAAATTATACAAACAATCGATTTCACGGTATAAATGCTTGTAATATATACTTTGTTCCTTTAAAATTAAAAGACTTCATTTTAAATGGACCAAGTTTACCATGTTTGCAAATTAATGCAAGCAAAGCACAAGTGCTTGCTGATTTGTAAAATTTTGAACAGAAATAAATTTTACATTAGCAAGCTTGTAAATCACTAAAGGCAGATTATCTTGAATTCTATATGTAGGAATACAATATACAAAAGAAACATTATTACAGTAGAAGGGTTGCAGAGTAATATGGTTCATTTTTTTTTTCTATGTCAAATAGTTAGGCCCAACTGAATTGAAATTGGGTCTCCTGGATTTTTTTTCTTTTTTGTTAAGTGTGCGCAAACTGTAAGTTACATCTAGATGTGTAATCAATATATTAACTATTTAACAAAGTGGTAAAATACCTTAAAAACATATAAATTTATTGTTTATAACAATTAGATCTCGATTTACAGGAGTATTTATGCTATTACCGGCCCGCTATCTGACATTAAACTCTTTTGAAAATATCACACATACCCCCAATTTCATGTAGCTATAGATCTGGAGAGATTTGCTATTATTTTTAGCTTAAGGAAATTTATTTTCGTTGCTAAATGTGTCTTTGATTGTTGCAGGAAATAGTAGCAATTTGTTACATAATGTAAAAGTGTACTATATTTTTATTCTTTTATTGTTCCTTTAAACATTATTTGATTGCATATTTTATATGTAAACAAATTAATTATTTTTATTTATTCTTTCAATGCAAGTTCATTGACTAATCCGGGCTGACATAAAAAAAAATATATTTCATGATCTTATAAAAGAAATGAGTTTTAATTTAACCCAGCCAAAAAGTGGGGGAAAAGTATTAAAAACATACCAACAAACAACCAGATTTATAACTAATATTTAAAACAGTAAATCTCTTTGGGTGTTTAATATGGTGTTTTATTAAAACATGTATTAATTTTGGTGTATATTTTTAGAGTGCTATACAAATGTTATAATATGGGTGGGTTGGTTTGTGTTGTGCAGTGCAGACTGTTTTACAACAGAAAACTGGGTAAACTGGGTCATCGAGTCCCATTTCAGTTGATCACATGTGAGCAGAGAAATATGCACAATACATCATGGTTACAAGCATAATCTAAGTAACCATACTTAGTAAACTAAAGTATGTAGGCTTAGACTGATATTATGATTTATTAAGCCTGCTAAATATTTGTAAATTTATAAATTATGATTAATGAAAATAATTAGTAAGAATCAACAACAAATTTTGTCTAATTTGAAAGCCTATTAAATGAGTAAATGTAACTTCACTAGTACCAGGGGTTAATCTCTGTCATTGTTTGGTATTTTATAGAAATACTAAATTCAAATCGTCCTAAAGTGGAGCATAGCTTCAGTCTAATAATTACACTTTTTTTTAAGTACACAGAACCTTACTATTTACAATGCTTCAACCCATTCTTTTACACAGGGTTCGTACGCAGTCTGGAAAGTCTGGAAAAAGTCTTGAATTTCGAAAAGTGAATTTAAGACTTAAAAAAAGTCTGGAAAATCGCTAGTTTTTGGGCAGGATTTTTTAAAAGTCTGGAAAAAGTCTGGAATCTAGTTTTAGAAACAAAACTTCGTAGTCCATATTTTCCAACTTAAAAAATTGCTATTTTAAAGTGAATTTACTCCAATTTTTTTCTCGCGCTATCGCGCGGGTTTACACTATGTTGTGACGTTTTTTCGCTGGTTCGCAGAAAAAATGCTCAGTTACTTAAGTTACTACATCATTGGGAGAAGAGGGGAAGGGAGGGAAGAGATATTTTGTGGCACGACTGACCCTGTGAATGTGTGACAAGTACTTACAATTGTCGTTTAATAAAAGAATGATCGCCGTCATGATTGTTAGGCTCTCGATTTTACCCGCTATTTTTTCATCTTTTTTCATCGTTTGAGTTTGCATGCAGGCAGTCATAACAAAAAGTTATGGTGGAGATGTGTGAGTGGTAGTTTAGATATAATTTATCAGTCTGTAAGGTGTCATCCATTTATGACTTACAACAATTTTTCGGATTTTAGACCTCCCCCTTCCCCGCCCTCTGTCCACACGCGTTCACTTACTTTGGATTAATATTAACATTTATTATATTAATAAGTCGCAAGGCCTCCTTGGGTTCATACCTGTATTTCTGTTTGCTTCAGCTTAACAAAGAGGTACTATTTTTATTTAGGAGTCGTCCATAAATGACGTCACACTCAGGAAAGTCGGGAGGGGGGTTTTATAAAGTGTGACGACCTGCTCTTGCAATAATGTTAGGGCAGATATAAATACTGTGTTTTGTTAACACGCTGTGATGGTTTTTAAAACACCAACACAGTCGTCTTAATTTTACTTTCTACTCGCAAGATACAAGTTTTATGTTTGTTTTAGAATGTAATCACAAAATCTTCTGACCCCTTCCCCCCTCCACGTGTACGTCATAAATGAATGACCCTTTAATTTTAATTCACCTTCCATTAAACTGTTTTTGAAATCTTTGCAAATGCTGACGATTAAAGTTAGACTACCCCGCCCCTCCTTGTAACATCGGTCACTTGTGTGAACTCACCGTGACCCCAAGTGCGTAGTTCGTACCGCTTAGTTAGTAGGGTGGGGGAGGGGGTATAAGTCACAGCAAGTTCATGTTATGACGTATTAAACAAGCATACTGTAGTCTAGACTACTATGACCTCACAGTGACTCCTTCACCATGTTGTGTCTGGGGGGGGGGGGGGGGGAGAAGGATACCGGCAACTTTTTAGCGCAATTTCCATTCTGGAGAATTGCGATTATTAACTCGACATTTCTGGGAATGGATGGATGGATGTCCGCAGCTTTAAGTCGCTTTAAGTCGTATCTCCTCCTCAACGAAGCAATATCGAAGACTAGTTCCAAAAGCAAAAATGTTAAGCAAGTTCCAAGGATGATTGTGGGCCAAAAAAATTCCCGGGTTTCCTTCCTGGTTTTTATTGCAGACCCGTTTCTCAGCTATTACTATAAGCACAAACAGTGAATGATTTTTTTTTTTTTTTGCTCCACATTTTTTTTACAAGTAGCCTATATTTATTTAGGCTACTTAACAAGAGCGGACCTAAATTAATACATTACATTATTATTCTTTAAAGTAATTAACTCTCACTATTATGCAATACCATTTTAATGATAGTTTAATTGAAAACATAAGCAATTAGATCAGGAACAGATTACATAAGTCTAATGTTGGAAACAAAATAGTTGCATCATTTTAATCAATTATTTTAATTGTTAAAATTTTAGGTAGAGTGGAGTAGGCAAACTTAGAAAAAATGTTTTTTTGTCAATTTGGCTAGAGAAAGTTCACTATGAATATAGCTCAATTGCCTAAAATAAATGTCAATTTAGTATAAGTAATTATAATGACAGTACAAATAGTGCATCATTTTAAAAAAATTATTCGCTAACACATTATCTGTCTAAAGTCTGGAATTTTTCAAAAAAAGTCTGGAAAATGTCTGGAAAAAGTCTGGAATTTTATTTTCAAAAAGCAGTACGAACCCTGTTTACAATATTGTTTAGAATGTTTCCTTTTCTGTATAATTTCAGGCTGTTTCATTTATTTTGATTGGGGTTGCTGCCTATTGTAGGGTATCTGCTATTATAACAAGCCTGACTCTAGTGGGGAGTCTGATTGCTTGTGGTGTGTTCCTGTTTCTCATTGCGCTTGTTGGACTTGTTGGAGCTGCTAAACATCATCAAGTTTTGTTATTTTTTGTATCCTTAACTGTTCAAGGTTGTTTTAATTTATGTATGTAGTTACCTAAAAAAGCGTAGAATGGTTGAAAAAAAATGTATGTACATTTCATGAGTACTTCATGAGAGATTTAAATTTCATCATACTTTCATTATCAGTATTTCTGTTTGATTACATTATTTATGAACCATACCTTCTGAATAGACAGCATTAATGTTAGTACATCTGCATAAAAAGCACATTACACTTAATGATTAGGGATGGTTTATGGGAGCAGGACATAACACCCAAACATTTTTCCCATGTCAATTATCCCACTGTACATTGCTCATGTACTTGGCAAGTTGTCGCGTTTAGCAGTCTATAGAATGCATAAGCAAAGTAAGAAATATAATTTATTTTGTATTCTGTTGGCCCATTTTATTCACACTTTAGCATGCTAGGTCTCTTGATTTGCCTTTACATGTATAATAGGTATTTATTAGGGGTACGATTCAATGTCCAAAAATAATCCTGTGTGTACCTTCTTAATTTTCTTAAAAGAAGTTTTATGTGTTCTTTTTTTTTTCTTTTACTTATACTAGATTTTCTAACTGTATTACCATAACCTATTGATTAGCTAACCCGGTGAAATAAATAAGGATCAGGCTGAACAACTTGAAGTGTGTCATAAAGCTATTCATGTGACTAAGTAAAATCAATAGTGTGGTCCTGGTGACATTTAACTTGTGGTGTGTCATTTAACAAAAATCAATCCTTGACATGTGTGTGTATACATGGTCAATTGACCTTTGAATGTTTTACTTAATGACAGTAATCTTCCTACTTTCTTTATATAGTTTTTTAATGTTTGAGCAGATTTTACTATTTTAATGATTAAAGTGTCTAGTTTTACCATTACATCTACAGAACATTCATTTTATATAGGCCTACTCAGTATATTTAAAAGCTTGATTTTTAACACATTTTACTCTTTACTTAGCTACATTCTTGTTTTGAATTTAAAATTTAATTATGGAGTCCCAGCACTGTTTTTTTTTTACTTGTATTTCAAAATTAATTTCAAGACCGATAGTAGGCCTTCTGGTTCAAAAAGTTGAACAAAACTCATTTGTCACTTTTCAAACAATGGACTGCTAAGAGGTTTTTTAGATTGTTTATCAGAAAAAAGATTCCTTGTGATTTGTATTTCTGTTTATCATTAATAGTTTCCTTAATTCATCCTTCAGTATATGATCATCTTGTTTGTTTTGTTTCTACTCCAATTTGCTTTGGCTTGTGCATGTTTGGCAGTAAATGCAGAACAGAAAGATTCCCTGGCCAGACAAGGATGGCAAATGTCAGAACCAATGACCAAAGATGATGTCCAACACCAATTTAATTGTTGTGGTTTTGAAGAGCAGAATCTTAATGTGTCAAACCCCCTAGGTCACCCACCTTGTCAAGCGGTAATTAGCTTTTTAAATATAATTAGTTTTTGTTATACAATTGTCATTACAACCATATTTTTTGCCTTACTATAATTTTCTTTATATCTGTTAGCTTGCAGCTTGTTGTCCTCCAGCCAGTACAGCTCCATGCTGCACTGGAGTCTACTCTTCAGCTGAAGACCTGACTCCATGCCCCTGTGATAAATGTTTGGATAAGCTTCGGCCAATTATCTACAATGCTTTCTCTGCCACTGGTGGTATAGGCTTATTTTTCAGCTTCACCGAGGTAAGTTTACATTGACTGTCCAATAGAAAAACCTCTATTCTCTTTATCTGCTGAGAAGTTATTTGTATCTGTTCTTAATTTGGCTAGCGGTTAGCATTTCCATACATTAAACACCAGCACTTAAGCACCAGGTAGTTATTATTCTGTAACTAAAAACATTAGTCATTTGAACCATTCTTGTTCTGCTGTTTATGTGCTAGTCATATGTCATGCTGGTTTCTTGTGTTTAAATTACTTTACTTAAGATATAATACACTATTTTATTTAACTTAACTTTGGCTTTTTTTTTTATACTGTAACCTTTAGCAGTAGCTATTGTATTGAACTGCTAAGTTGTCATTAAATTATTGTTGTTTTTTTTTAAACTATAACAGCAGAAACAATATTATTTTAGAAATAATTATAACACAAGAGCTTCAACATTTGTTTTCTCAATATTATAAACTTAGTTATGTAAATAATTTAATAGTACATAACTATATTACAACTATCAGTAACATTTTACAATATTGATAAAAAGTAGAGTGGTTAACATTATTATCAGTAATATTAGAGTAGTTTACTAGATATCAGGATTGGGATTTGCCTTGCAAGGAAAGGATTTAACACTCTGGCCACCACATTTCAGATTATTGGTGTGTGGTTGACAATTCGCTACCGCAACCAGAAAGACCCTGCTGCTAACCCCAGTGCTTATCTTTAATCCTAAAATCACTAGCATGTTAAAATGTCACAACGTGTCAGGTATATTCATTTATTTTAAATGCGTTGCCGCACTGGGTATTGGGAGATGCTTTCCAGCTTTGACTATTTTTTATCCCCCTTTTATTTTTAATTTTTAAAGGCTCAATTTCTTTTTTGTGAATGATTTTTATTTCTCTACGTTTTGTATGCTTCTAGATAATTTGCTTTATTTTTTGTTTTTATTTTGCTTTTTTTGTTTTGTTTCGGTCAGGGCGATTAAACATCAGCTGTTTTTTTTTATTGTAATGACTTAACATCAGATTCATTTTATTATTTCTGCATGAGAATAAATTCTTTGGCATCTGACAATTAATTTTTTAAAAGTTTTTATAAACTGTTCATTATTAAATTCCCCTATAGTAATTTATGCTTATTGTTTTTGGTATTAAAAAAAAAACATTGGTCTATCATTTTAAAAATACATTGGTCTATCATTTTAAAAAAACATTGGTCTATCATTTTAAAAACCCATATTGGTCTGTTATTGAAAAAAAAACATATTGGTCTATAATTTTAAAAAAAACTTTGGTCTATCATTTGAAAAAATCCATATTGGTCTATAATTTTAGAAAAAAAGACATATTGGTCTATCATTTAAAAAAACATATTAGTCTATTATTTAAAAACATTTGATGTTTGTTGTGTGATCTTTCTTATTTTTTTGCATCTTGTTTTTACCACTTTATAACAGGAAACAAGACATCATCTAACTCAAAGAAACCAATTTTTTTGTTATCTTTATGTATTTTTTTTCAGACATGTGTAAAATGCAGTATTATTACTATTAACATAAATATTTTTACTTTTTTTTAAAAAAAAAAAAGGGTTTAGTTTAATGAAACTTAACTAAAAATTAGACATTTCTTATAGACAGTGTTAATTTAATCATTGGTTTTAATATGAAGTTCACACAAAGACAAAACTCTTTTTAATCTTTCTTTTTCATTTTCTACCAGATTATAGGCGTGTGGTTGGCCATGAGGTACAGAAACCAAAAAGATCCGCGTGCCAATCCTAGTGCTTTTTTGTAACAATAGTTGAACACCTATTTGTCTTCATCTCTTTGCTGTTGTTTTGGATACTCATCATTGTGACCTTTGTCTCTACTGTTCTTTTATGTAAATGTATCGGAAGTCATCCCACATTTGCCATTGTTTATCTGTTTCAAGTTGCCTGCAGGTTAAAACTTAGTAGGAAAAATATTTTGATAATTTAACTTTTTTTAAAGTTTATTCTTTTAAAAACTTTTTTTTTTAAAGTTAATTCTATCATAAACTTTAAAAGTTACAGGGTAGGTAAGTTTTATGAATTTATGACTGCTCATTTATAGGAGGAAAAAAAAATTTAACATATTTTGTGTGAATCTCACAATGATTTATGTACAGATGTCTTCCATACCATTTATGAATGAAAACCATAATATGCTGTGTGTATTTAACCATTCAGACACTTGACTTGGTTGTTATTTTACTGGTTGGTCTCAGGGCTCTGGTTTACATGAGCATTTGGCTTGCTTTGTTCCTATGTTTACAAGTGATAAGAACTGTACCGGCTCATCCGTGTCTTTGTCTGTACAAAATGACAAGTTGATTTGACAACATGCTAAGTTTACCCGGGCAAGTGTTTTATATGTATTAGATTTGTGTTGCTTCATTTTTTTGTATCCACATGTATTGCTAAGTTATTTTTTTTTAGTTTAAAAAAAATGATATCATAAAACATTTTTTTAAAAATGTATGCATATTACCAGTTACAGCAATAGTGCAATCTTATTTTGTCTAGATTTTTTTAAACCATTTTTTAGTCTTGTGTACATGTTAGGCATAATTAACATTGTGTCCAATTGCTATTATTGCTGCATTACCATTGTTTTTTCTAATGTATTTGTTTAAGAAAGAAACAATTCAGGCAACTATACAAAAAAATTTTTTTTTTGTAGAAAAGAAATTGTGTGCACTATTAATATCTTAATAAAGTAGAAACTTGTGTTTATTAACATCTAGCACAAATCTAATGAAAAATTTTAAAAATCTGAAACTGAAATGTAAATTTGGGATTCTGAATGCTCACTTGACCAAAAATGATATTGCCAGACATTTTCTATGCATAATTATTCCTTTTGACATCTTACAACTTATAGCTTTAAGTTTTTATAAGTTTTTATTTTAATTTATTTATTTTGAGTTGTGTTTGGTAATTTGTAAAAGTATAATGTTATCAGACATTTGACAGATGGTACTTTCATTTCATTTTTTCTTACTGTGTACATAAAAGTCTCATGTTGTTTGCTGGAGTGTGTTATTTTGGTCAAAGCATGTATGTGGCTTCACTTCTTGCACTCATTTGATTTCACTATCCTTTTTTTTTTAAACTGACCACTGTTTTAGCAGGCGCTACTTGTAAAAGCAAGTAAAACTTCTGAGTGGTTAAGGGACATTACTCACACTGTCCCACTTTTTTTTTTACCTGTTTTCTCTTAAGTCTAGTGTAACATTTTGTCAAATTGGTACAAAAGTAATCATCAGTCCTTGGCTTTTACTCAGTTCTCACCCTATAATCTAAGAATAGAAAGATGTGCAACAGTATGGTCTGGTTGGGGTATAGTGATTCATTTTTTTTTTTGTAAATCTGAACTCACATAAGTAATTCACTTCTCATATAATCTTGTGTTTCATATTTGTTTTTATTTTTAAAGGAGTTTCTTTTTTTTAATTGCTTACAGTATTAACAAATATCAGAGCAGCATTTAGCTTTTTAACAGCTTTTATCCATGAATGACTTTTAAAAAAATGTATATCAGTGAAGACCAATCAGTTTTTGTGTCATTCAGCTAGAGGTCTTGTATGTGTTAATTAATCACCCTAGAAAGTATTAGTTGAAGAAAAATGTCTTCAAGAGCTATGATTTTTTTTCTATTATACATTCTGACTATTTTTTTTTAAATCACTTGGCTAATAATATCAGAATTTATCTGCCCTTTAGAAATCTTGAACACATTTTGTGTTAAGAGGGGAACTTAGCCAGCACATAATATAATTTGATGTTGGCATGTTAAATCAAACTCAACCTTCATGCTGCTCTATTTGTTTTTTAATCAGACAGGGATTTGGTTTTTCTTTTTCTTTTCAGTTACTTTTCTTTCAGTTAAATCAGTGTTGCATTAAAAATAAATGTTTATGGTTGGGGTTCACTCATTTATTTCATAGCACAATGGTTCCTTATAATGCATTCATTTACAAAAGCAACAGCAAACTTGGTTATTTAATCATGTGCATTCCACTTATGAATTATTTTCATTTCTTAAGTGTTTTCAACAATATATTATATCCCTTTGTAAACCCTTACTTTAAACCACATAATACATTGACATTAGACTCCACATTATTAACTATGGTTTTCTTTGATTTTTCTGTGATGGATATTCAGCTTTTGCTATTTGAAAACTTCATTTCCCTCAACCATTAGTACCTTAAATTGATTGTATTTATCAAATGCATTATATTTCATCAAGATCTTAAAATGACAAAAATGCTAATAAGCTTGATCTAATGTGACTACACCATTTAATTGTTGTTTTGACACTTGTTTTATTGTCAATATGCTGTCAGGTTTTGCTTACTTACGCTTATATTCTCAATAGGAAAGGATTTTACAGAAATATTCAGCTGTTGTGGACTGTTTCAACTATCAATACTAAGCTATTCTCTTTTTTTTCATCAATGCTCTTGTAATAGATTTACACGGAATAATATCAACTTCAACAATTGAAGTATTGATTTTACTTGATAGGAGTGCTTTTACATTGCTTGGGAAAAAAAGAAAATTTCAATTTCAATTAGATACTTCTTAAAAATCGTGCTCTTTGTACTGTATCAGTGAATTTTTGTCTATTGGTAATTCTTCAGTTTGATTTGGTTTTACAAAATTTAAGTTTCAGTGTGGTTGTTATTGGATTATTTGTTTCATGCTTCTTTTTACATATCTATTACTTAAATTTTTATGTTGTTGCAGACATGACATTTTAAAAGCAATATGTTGGTGACAGTTTGGGTACTGAATTAGTTAAGGAGGTGACAGTTTTTGCATATCTGGTTTGCTCATATGTTGTTTTTCTTTTTTTACTCTTCCCCTACCCCTTTTATTTTTGAACAACTATGTTGAAATTATTTTCCCTGTTTAAATTTATTCCTTTGTACAGCAAAGTTTAGTGCATTCCAGATGAAGTATTGTCATACAAAACAACTCATGTTTTATAATAATCCTTTTCCTCATATCCATCAGAACTCCTGCTAACTTAAATATTTTACTTAGATGAAATCATTCTACTTAACATACGCTCTCAGTGTTTTGTTATGAACAGTTATCTATGCCCACTTAAAAGTAACAATAATTGGCATTCTGAATTATTAGATTTTGGTATTATGGAAAGTGTTGTTGAAAAATTTGGAGCATGATTGCTTTGATTTGAATCACTTATCAGTCTTTGACAGTGGTTGATACATTCATTTTGCACAGCTTTATTTGTGGCACTATTTACTCCTGAAATAAGACACTAATATATTGCCTACCATTGTTGCATTTTAATTCAAGTATTACTTAATTCAGGATTGTGCTTTTTCAGTCTAAATATTTTTGACTAACTAAAAATTTAAAACAGATCCTTAAGTTTGGTCTTAAATATTTTATCAGATGAGTATTTTGTACCACCCATAAAACTTAATTCTTTTTTTAAAAAGCTCAAGATGCATTTTGTGTGTGGTCATACATTGATAAAGTAACCTAAGAATTTTTTTTTTTAATTAGGTCTTAAAAAATCTTATAGTGGTGCATTATTACAATCTTTAATACATTTTTTAAAAATATGGTGAGCAAGCTATTAATGTTAATATAACATTTTTAAAACCTAGCTTAGAACACTAATTTGTTTTCTTAATAGTCATATTGAAATAACTACTAGTCTAGTAACCTTAATGACCAAAACAACATTTAGTAGTCTAGCTGTTTTTATTTTAAATTACATTTTCTAGTCAAGTGGATTTAATTTTTTTTTTTTTTAAATATTACAAAAACAGCATGATCAGCCAGTCTTATAGCTGTTTATTTCCCCAATATCTTACCTTTGAAGTACATGTTCATTTCCATGTAAAGATAATTGTGCAATAAAATGGTTTTGTTCTCTATTGTCTTTTTTTTTCTTCTTTGCATTATACCTTTTATAATATGAATGTCAAACTTAAATTTATTTTAAATCGTCAGCATGTCATACTATTCTAGCCTTACTGCAGTACCAGTAAAATGTATTGCCTTTCAATCTGGCCAGTGGATCAATCTGGAAAATTTAAAGTTTTTGCATAGGTCAAACCCAGAAAATTGGGATGTTAGGTAAAAATTTAAATAAAAAGAGCAATTTTAAAATGTATTTTTTATTCTTTCAAAGAAACAAATTCAAAAACATGATATAACAAGGTTGATCACAACAAAGCTAAAATGGTTAAAATCCTCTATAAATACACTTGGAAATTCAAGCTATTTACACAATAATGTGCTCACATAGTGACTTAAAAATGACTGTAAGCTCTGCTATATCTAATGACCATCAATAGAAAATATTCACTTTATAAGACAAGTTGTGACATATTAGTTACATTTTATTGATAATTATAATAAAAATCAACTCAAAATGTCATAAAGTAGCTATTTTTAATGCTATAATTTTTTTTACACAGTATTTTTTTGCCTTATTGATTTATAAATAATTGCTTAAACCCTCAAAAGCTTTAGCGCTCCCCACGCAATCAACAATCACGTTTTTAGTGAATTACTGTATAAGAGAATTATTATATGAGGTTTTATCATCTAAATATGAAGTCCTGCACAACGCTATGCTGACATTCAACACCAACTACTTAAAGATAGAAACAGTTTAATATTCTAAAATGACCAATTATATGAAAACAATTACACAGAACAATGAATGGATAACCTAAAATAATTGATATTTTAATAATATTATATTGATATAAGTATACTTTGTATAATCATAGAACTAAATTCATTTATCTTTGTAAAATTTTAAATTTAAAGATTTTCACTAAAGTAGGCTACTTAATATAGAATAAATAAACATCAAGCCCCTGTTATATAAACATTTATCACATTTTAAATCTGCAGTCAAGACTAAAAAAAAAACCTTGGGTTTTCTATACCTAATTAATTTTGTTTCACTCTGTTCCTTTACAAAACTTTCAGACATCTTTAAAATAACATTAAGACAAAAGTAAACTTCTGAGTACCAACACGTTTTCATGAACACTTATCAGAGGTTTAATTTTGAAGGGAAATTAAAACTAAGAGCACATATTCTTTTTAAAAAATACACTGATTTGTGTATTTTTTTGTGTGAGTGATTTACAGTTAGTAAAACAATCATAATTGCCTATCATATATTTAAAAGAAAATCATCCAAAGAATCAATCATCACTTGAGATATTCATTACATGTCCATTACCAATATCAGACAAATAAAATATTAGAATAAGCGGTGGGGGGGGGGGGGGGGGGGGGCAGAGAGAGAGAGAAAGAGTAACAATACTATGGTGGATCCAAATTAATGATATAATATAGTAGACATTAAACTTATTTTATTTTTAATTTAACAACCCTTTAAGTCATACCCAAAAAAATATGTTATATCCTTATTGGATAACAACCACTTTAAGGTAGTCACATGTCAACCCTTGAACACATTCAAAATGACAATAAATTAAAATAATAAAATTTAACAATATGTACAAATGCACTTTTAAGGGGGAAAATGACAAATTGAAAAATTGGGATGAAATGAAAAATAATACATCAATGCAGTTCTTGGTATCCTAAGATCACATGATGACAGCATACAGAACAAGTACAACTAGCTACTATCACATGGTGAGTGAAATGATAAATGATAGTGACAATGTCAGGCAGCTTAATGGCTGAAACACATGATCAACCAATGAAACATTTACCCTGCTATGACAACATAGAAACATTGTACTAATATTTTATTGATACTAAATAAAACCCTTGATTTGTCATTTTCTACAGTAGGTTCATGATGTGAATATACAAGATAAAATGTTAGCAAGCTCTTCTCCTTTCAAGTCTAAATGTGAGGTCTTGCTAGTCTAGGAACAAGTATAAACTGTCCTTGTGGATGAACACCTTGCATGACATGCTGACCAATGTGCATGCCAGGTACTAGTCCATGGAACTGTGCTGCCTGAGCATGGGCAGCTTGGGCCTGGGCCGCTTGCATCTGTACAGCCTGGGCCTGCGCTTGGGCATGTGCCTGGGCCTGAGCTTGTGCCTGGGCAGCCATCATGTGGGTCACATACTGAGCACTGGTCACTGCTATACCCGGGTGGGCTGCTACTTGCATCTGATGAGGGTGCATGCCACCAGAGGACAGCATGACATGCTGTGGCATGGCTGCTGCCTGTAGAGCATGATGTGGCATAGCTATCATGGGTGCACCTGCCTGGTATGGAATAGAGGATGGTGTTGCATAGGCCATTTGTCCATTGGGTAACTGTACAAGCTGAGGCTGGGCTGATGCCATGACATGCTGATGGTGGAACTGAGCTGCATGCAAAGCTGGGTGTCCTGCATGGACTAAATGAGATGTAGGTACCAAGCCATAGGGTGAAGGGGAGGCAGCCACAGCGTGCTGCTGAATCACTACAGTGGGCTGCTGAACTAAAGGAGACTGGGTCGCTGGCATTAGAATGGTGGCTCCCTCTTCCACACTCACTTCATCTCCCTGAGCTGCCAGCAAAGCAGCCTCTTCCATTTCCTTTTGCTCAGCGGCTAACTTGGCTTCATCCTCTTTTTTCTTTGCCTGCTCTTCTTCATCTTCATCACTGCTTTCTGGCTCACCTTTAGCTTGATGTTCTTGCTTTCTCTGCTGCTTCTTTGCATGCTTTTGCGCCTGCTCCTACAGGGCAGAATGGAAAATGGATAACAAAATTTACTAAAAAGTAAATTTGAGAGTTATACAAGACAAGTTAAAATTGGAGTTTAAACACAATATATTTTTATTTTAAAGCTATACATACGTCTGGAGAATGTATGAAATAATATTAAGGTGCATAAACTTAGTCTTAATTAACGGTAGTACCTGCAGTTTTCTGTACTGTTCAGCCTGCTCTGGTGGAATAAGTGGTGCCATTGGTTTAATCTCTTCTTTCTTTGGTGGAGGTGGAGGTTGCGGTGTTGGTGGCTTGGGAGGAGGAAGAGGTGGAGGGTCAAGAGAATCCTTGGATCCTGATTCAGATGGAGGTGGCACTTGGAAATTTGGCGGTGGTTGGCTGAGGTTAAGCATAGGATTTCTAAAATTGGGGCCTAGAGGCATGCCAGGTCTAAGTGGTGGATATTGTCCATCCCTCAGTGGGCCCTGCATGGATCCTGGGGGTCCCATGCGAGACCTTGGGCCTTGTCCAGGCATTGGTGGTCCCATACGTGGACCCATTCTGGGTCTTGGCCCTCCTGGTCCCATTGGTCCAGGTGGACCCATCATACCAGGACGAGGTGGCCCTCGCATTCCTAAAGGTCCATGCATTCCTGGTGGGCCTCTCGGTCCAGGTGGGCCGCGTGGGGGCCCTCTTAAAGGTCCCCTCATTCCAAGAGGTCCCATCGGTCCACCTGGTCCCATAGGTGGACGAGGTCCTCTAGGACCCATGGGACCATTTGGACCCATTCTGGGCCCCATCCCAGGTCTAGGTCCAAAACGAGGATCATGTGGAGGAAACATTCGAGGGTGTGGCCCCCTATAGCCAGGCGGAGGTGGGCCCCTCAGCCGATGCATGTTTCCAGGATGTCTTAAAGGTGGGTGATGATAAGGGTCATGATTATAGTCATAATCTTCCTGACTTTCATCATAACCTTGGTCATACTCCCCTCCATCAAATTCAAAACCTTCATAGCCTGTATCTTCACAGAAAGACGGATCATGAGCAGACTGATACCCCATATGATTGTAGGCATGTAAATCATAACCTGACTGGTCTGCAGTAGCATCCAAGGCTCCCATTAAAGGTTCAGGTTGTCCAGCAGTTCCCCCTTCAGTGGCAGCTGTAGTGAGGGTTGTGCTAGCCACAAGGGATGTGCCGGCCACTGAGTTAGAAATGGAGGTTGTGGATGGGGATGTGCTTTGGCCAGACGAGGCATCCTTGACTTCTGTCTTTATCTTATCACCAGTATTTGGCAGAGGGATATCAATGAGACCTTCTTCCTCCTTTTTCTCATTCTCAGGCTGATTTGATGGGGTTAGAGAATCTTTACCAGGTAATGGTATGTCTTCAGGAGGTCCCCCACCTTTGCCACCACTGGCACTTCCAGTGACGGGTGCTACGGTTATTGTTGGAACTGAAATTGGCAACACTGGGGATTTTAGAATTTTTCTAAGCTTGTGGCGAGGGCTCCTAGATTTACCTCGCCTTGAATGAGAGCGTGACAGAGAGCGAGTGTAGCTCCTTGACCGGCTGTATGACCGACTGCGAGACCAGCTTGAGCTAGACCGGCTACTGTAGCTGTGACTTCTATGCCTTCGGGAGGATGAAGATCTTCTGTGATGATGCCGATGTCTAGAACGGCTTCGGCTGTAACTCCTGGATGACCTGCTTGGTGACCGAGATTCATCACTGTACCTTGATTCATCAGTGTAGCTTCTGTAAGAATCTGACCTAGATCTTGCCGACCTTGACCTAGATCGAGATCTTGATGACCATTCTTCAGAGGAGCTGTAGGAGCGCCGGCTGCTTCTGTTGTGGCTACGTGACTTTCTTTGGGTCTTGGAATTAGAAGTGACTGAGCCTTCTTTATTATTATTGTCTGAATCTGACTTGGTTTTGCTGGTCTCTGAATTGGCAACCTGTTTAATGACATTATTCAGGAGAGTCGCTGGATTTGTCAAGTTATTGGATAGAGCTATTTTCCCATTCACCTGCTTTGTGTCTGTTTTGGATTTCTCATCCTCTGAAAGAGATAATGGGCCATTTGGCGCCAAAGTTTTCTTCAGAACGTCTTCCCCTTCACTGTCACTGGTATCCCATTTACTTTTTGTACCCTCTCCTTCCTCCTTGTGTTCAAAGAATCCTTCCATCTTGCTCCAAGTGTCTTCATGAGACTCAGATTTGGCAATTTTAGCTGGGGTAACAGACTCAGCAGCTGACATGCTGGCTGAACGTTTGCGACTGACTGACGTTTCACCATTTGGTGTTTTATTTTCCCCTTCTTTCTTCACCAGGCTTTGCTCCTTTAAGTTTTTATTAGGTGTGTTTTTCAAATCTGCACTTTTCCTCTCATCATCATTTTGTTTCTTATGTGTCTTCAGTACAACGCTGAGATCATCTTTACTTTCTTCTAGTTTCAATGCACTGTCAGCACTGGCCTCTTTATTTTCATCCCGCCCTTGACTATGCCTGTGCCTCTTTTTTGATCTTCTGAATTTCTTTATTTTTGGTTCACCTGAAGGTTCGTGTTCATTATCTGAGGGTACATGGGTTTCCTCTTCATCATTGTAGTCAATTTTAACCTTTGGTTCTTTAGCATTAACACAGTCAATGTTATTCTCCACTTTGGCTTTCTCTGATGCACTGAGAGCCTTGGCTTTCTCTGACCTAGATGAACCAGGCCTCCTATGTTTCCTCTTATGTTTTTTATGCTTTCTGGAAGTCGAAGGTTTCTCCCCATTTTGAACAGCATCAGGCTTCTCTTCTTCCCCTTCTTTAACACCCTCCTTTGTTGCATCTGTTGCTTCCTCTTCCTTCTCCTTATGGCTTCTCTTGCGTTTGGATTTCCTTTTAGATTTCTCAGTTCCTTCCACTTTTTCTTCCCCTTCATTTTCCACTTTTTTACTTTTATGTCTCCTCTTTCTCTTCTCTTTCCTTTTCTTCTTTTTTTCTTTTGTCTTTTCTTCTCCTTCAGGTTGTTTTTCCTCCCCTTCTTCCTTTTTATTTTCTTCATCAACCTTTACTTCTCCCTCTTTAGGCTTGCTTTCCTTTTTCCTTTTATGCTTTTTTCTAGAATGTTTTCGTCTTGACTTGTGTGATTTCTTCAATACTTCAGTGCTCAGACTACTTTCAACTTCAACAGTGTCCTTGGAGGGTTCCACTTTATTCTCGTCCACCTGCTGCTCGGCTGGCTTAGGACTTTGTGAGCCTGGTACTTTGTATATATCTTTAAAATTAAACTGTAGGGGGTTACAGCTGAAGTGTAAAGAGGGCTGTGTCTTCGTGTACTTGATGGTTTCCATTGGCCAATCAATTTCTTCAACAGTATCCTTAGCTAACGCAACTTTAACAAAATTCTCCAACAATCTAGGGTTTCCAGATATAACAGGGGGAGATGTTAGTGCCACATCTTTTATTTCTTCTTCAACAGGGCTGCTGCACAAAAGAAAAATAAAGTTAAATAATCATATAGGTTTTAAAAAAAAATTCAAATAAAAATGTGCTTAGCAGAATTAATAAGCTAACTTACTCCATCTTTACACATTTTTTTAACTCTTCCATACTGTCCATCAAAGTTAGGGGACGAGTTGGTGGGAGTTCCACCATATCAGGCTCTTCTTGATCAAAGGCAGATGAAGTAGTTGCTATTTTATTGGTGGTCTTGCTGAATGAGAAGCTGATGCTGCCTTTAGCAAGCTCTGTAGCATCTTTTATGCTAAAAATAGAAATGACATTTATATCAGTGTGTATTTATTTCATTTGAAGTTTTTTTAAATAAGTATCTAGTTAGATTTGGATAACTGTTTAAAATGTAACAGTGAAATTTATTGTTATACTTTTTAATTTATATAATGAAAATTAATAAGCTGTAATTAATTACAGTAATTTAATTATATTAAAAAAAATAATTACCTTTTATCACTAGGGAGATCACGAGGCAACAGAATTTCATGTAAATCCTCTATTACTCCCTAAAAATAAATTTTTTCAATAAAGTATAGGCAAAATTTTAAAATTCACATGCGCATAAAACATTCTGTATTACTCTAAACTAAACTTTTTCAATAATTATTTAAAAAAAATGAAAACATACATTGTCTTCAGTAAGATTCTCTTTTGGGCTACCAGGAGGCAAAGGCACATCTTCAGTTTTTATTGGTGGGGGAATTTTGATTTCTGACATCTCCAGCTATTTGAAAAAAAATATTTTTCTAGATATTTAAATAGATGTAAACTGCAAAAAATGTGCAAAAATTTCACGAACATTAAAGTAACACCCCCCCCCCCCCCCCCCCCATAAGCAATATGAAAAATAAAGTCAAAGAAAGTACTTTTTTTTTTGTTAGAATGTTAAAAAAAAGGGAAAAAAATTTACAACTCATTTGGACAAAAAAACTTTGAACTCATGGACAAATATTGAAACTAATAAATTAAATTTAAAGGAAATTTAAATTTTAAATTAATAATTTTATAATAAAAAGAGATCAGTCAAAAGTAACCTTTTCAGGTAGAGGAATCACATCCAAACTGTCTAATAGGTTTTCCACACATTTGACCACACCAGGGCTTTTTTCTGGACTAGATATTAAAGTTGGTGATGTAACAATCTCTGCTACAATAGATGTGGGGGGTGAAGAATCTTTTTTCACTGTTTTATTTGACAGTGTTGATGATCCCTAAAACAGGTTTCAAATAATGATTAGTATGAAACATGTTCTGTTTACATTAAAAGCATTAATGTACTATACAAAAAGTTTAACCCTTTATGCTATCTGCCCAAGATTTTTCTTATGTGGTACTCTCAGATGCACCTTAAATGAGTATTGTCTGTACATGTAAGTATTCATAGTAACTAAAGTCTAGCTGTTAAATGAGATTTTGAAGATAATGGGACCATAACAGTGATGCAAAAATAATAAGTTACATTTTTCCTTTTTCATATTTATTCGATTAGTAAATTATGATGCTGTTTGGAGTCTTACATAATAAACCAAGACTATTTTCCAGAAAAGTGCTTATTGTTTACATTTTTTAAGTACATGGATAATTAAAATCATTTTTTTTAAAAACAAATTGTTTCACTTTGCCTTATGGCAGGAAAATATTTGTATGCCTAGACTGTAATCCCAAATGTGACAAGCCTGGCGCTAGAGTGGAAGCCCAAGGGAAAGCAGAAGAGGCCCAAGACAGACCTAGAGGCTGTGTCTTTTAGAACAGAAGAGGCCCAAGACAGACCTAGAGACTGAGTCTTTTAGAAGAACTGAAGCCAACAGGGATGTCTTGGGAGTTTAAAAAATTAATAGACAGAGATTGAACAAAATGGAAGGATATGGTAGAGGCCCTATGTTCCACAAGTAGCAAAGAGGACTGAGTCAAGTCAAGACTGTAATAGTTTAGAAAAAACGAAACAAAATAAAAATGTTTTCTACCTCGAGTGGCAACACTTGGGTCTCTTTTGTGACCGAGCTCAACTTTGCAGCCAGGGATCTGGTGGTTGACCTGGTGGCTTTCACTGTTGTAGGAGCCTTGATGGTTATTTTGGGCTCAGATTTTGTAGAAGCCTGTGCAATTGTAAAAATGTGAGACAAGCCTCTACACTACAGATTCTAACGTTTATAAAATGAAAAAAAAAATTCTAAATCTGTTCTTACCTTTTTTCTTTAAAAATCAGACATGGTATCATATACTTATTGAAGTAATTTAATTTAGATATACTAATACAAATTAAATACAAAACTTTACTATAGTTGTGGTTTCAATTAAATTTTTGGGACTGTTTTTTTCCAAAATCTTTGTAACAAAGGAAAATTATATACATACAGACATGTTACAGGTAGTTAAAAAATAGTTGCTATGTAACTACCTTGTTAATACAAAGATAAAAAGCAATCTGAGGACTACACCTTGGTATTAATATCAGGCAAAGCACATAAAAAAATTAAGCTTTACACACCTCCAATTTTATGAATAAAACAATCCACATGAAATACAATTGTCATTTAAGCATTTTGCATTCGACATAATAGGTAAAAGTCAGCTTCCACAAACCTTCACTGGAGGGGTTGTTTTGGTATGGTGGGTCTTAGCTTTTGTAAGCTTCCCTTCAGTTACAGGTGTCACGGGTAGCTCTGGTGTTTCAGCAGAAATCTCATCAGAGATGGGTGAAGGAGTCACTTGTACCTTGACCGGGGTCAGGTTACTCCCACTGTCTGCAGGGCTGGCGGAGCCTGAACCAGCTGAAGTGCTGGCACCATCTCTTGGTGGGGTACTTTCAAGTACTGCTCCCTAAAATAAGAGTAAAATCTTCTTATAACAAGGTTTTAAAAACCATACACCACTTTTATAATTCCTCTTACTATCCATTTTACATATATATTTATACTTTATTTTTTCCATTATTTTTACATTTCCTGTTACTACCCGATTTTGCTTTTTTTTCTTTCATTATAAATCCACTCACTACCCAGTTAACATATTTTAAAATTTGATTTAATGTACTCACAGAAGATACAGAGGCATCACCACTTCCAGGTAGTTTGATGGCTGAACTTTCTTTCTTCTGGGATGCTTGGCTCCCACCCTTTCCTGTGGGTAAACAGACAGAGCAAAAATTGAAGAAAATATAAAATTTCAGTTGAAGAGTAAGACTCCAACAAAGGAAATGAAGGCCACATAACTGTTCCTGAAGAAGATCAACCATACTCTCAGGTAGCTTAAGCTAAAATTAAACCAGCCAATATTTCGGCAAAATACATATTAACATTTTAATATTTGTATGTGCATCGTCCCCTTACGATTTAAAACATCCCAAAAATGTATTTAGCAGAAACTTCTGAACAAGTAGATGTATATAAAAGATTGATTAGTTCTGGTGTTTATCAATCAGTATTTACTTTGAAAAAAATCTTTTTAGTTGGTCATTTTAAAACTAAGGAACTAGCTAGCATGTGGTTGATTTTAAATATAAATAATTTGAAGAAAACATGCCACTTTAAGAGATCAGACTGAATCAGTTTTATGCATACAACTTGCATGTGAAGTTTCTACTTTATGTTTAAAAGTGTTTGTAGTTTCAGAGTAATAATTTACATAAAATTAAAATATATATGTATATAAGTATAAGCTACAGAACAGTTATAAGCTGCAGAAGTTTTTGCACCTCTGTATAATTCAAGTTTTAAAGAGGGGAAAAAAAAATCACAGATATTAAATTACCAATAATTTCTATGACGTTAAAATTTAAGAAGGTTAAAAAAAAAAATCATTCCTAACAATGGCCTTGATTTCAAATGAACACAAGAAAAAACCCTGAAAGGTCAGTGATGTAAATTTTAAAATAAAGGGCTGTTCAATTCAGTTAAGAAATCAAAGACACTGTCACTTAACGAATGAATGGATTAAAGTCCTGGTGCAACAGATTTTTTTATTAAAATAAAAATACAACTGATGAAGCAAGCTACATGAACAACCATGTGCAGGGCATCTAGTGCTTTGATGTATAAAGGGGTAAACCCACACCATTTCTGTATAGTGAGACCAAATGAGACAAAGAAGATGACAATGTTTAAACTTATGATGCAGTTTTCAATTTCACACAAAGTACAGTCTATCACCAAACAGAAATTCAGAATTCTTTTTTCTACTCTAATTATCAACCACTTAGTGTATGATGACATAAAGAGTAAATTCATATATAATTTCTAAAATCACTGATATGTGAGAAAACATTTTCATCTAAATAATCAGATAAAAGCTGTTTTCTATTTTATTTTATTTTTATTTTTTTAATTTAACTGGCAGTGTATTTACTGTTGGATAATTTAAGTTTTAAAATAATTTTATTAGTTTGTTTTTTATTAAATTATTGTTAACTGAGGTAGAAAAGCTTAATTTAATTAAAAAGATTTTTTTCTAAATAAAATTTAAAGTTTTAAAGCACTATAATGACCTGACATTTTATAGCTCTAAAGGTTAATTGAAATGTAAAAGTCTCAAGATTACTATAGAAGGGTGTTAAATCAAATCCAATTAATAGGGGTGATGCTAAGCTAAAATGCTATCTTCTGATGTTTTTAAACAATGTGTTGTTTTAGAGACCCTTTTCATATGAATATATTTCAAAAAGTAAATACTAATATTATATGCTTTTTTTTCTTTTAAAATTAATAAACAAACAAATACAAAATTTGTTTTTAAATTTGACTTAAACTATAACTACTTTCTCTATTTAAAAATAGTCAAGAATAGCAGTAAAGGAAATTCTATTGTATCAACTCGGAAGAGACTGTTTAATCCAAACAGGCAATGATTTGCAGTGTTGTTTTACCATTACAACACAATAGGAGTGTCAGTATGAAACATTTCAAATATAAAATACAAATTTAAAATTAAAATACAATGCAAACGATGAGCAGTAGTTTAATATGGTAAAGGTATATAAACATGCAGAATGAAATAAATAAAAAGTCACTGACAACTTCTAAAACTACTAGCAACTAATACATCTGAGCCACTAATATATAAACTATCAAATGTGAGAGGTAGGGTGTTGTGAAGAATTAAAAGATGAAAATAAAATAAATTCAGATGCTCAGTAATACACTTCATGCTGCTTGCTTAAACAAAAAAAAAAAAAACCATTTCATATTTAGTTTATGTGGCTAAAGCTAAAAACTCTCCCATCACAATCTAGGTACAAATTTGAAAGCAAAGCAGCTATTGAAATGTATGCAAGCTTGGAAAACTGTTTATTTTATGTCATTAAAGTACAAGACTTAAGCAATGATTACTTCAGCTGGGCTCCTGGCGAGGTGACATCACTGTAAACTTATAAATAAAAAACCAACAGATAAACAATGCTGAGCTTAGCAAATAAGTAACCAATATTTTAGTCTTAGTAGTTGATATCAGTGCTATATGTCACTAGAAGGGCTTTGAGTCAATAAACATGCTACATTAATAAGCCAAATTGTTATTACAAAAAGGTGTGCACAATGTTGTAAATCCCCTATCTAGCCTGGTATGTGATGAACACTTATAAATTTTTGCCCAGTTGTATTTTTTATTAAAAATTATAATAGAAATTTTAGATTTAACAGTTAGCTACTCAAAATTCTTCAATATTATTTATGTATGCTTTTTTCTATTATTTTTTGGAACTTATTCTGGCAATTAACAGTTACATTTTTTTAGATTTTGAGATGTGTACAGGTATTTTACCGCCTTCAAAGACAAAATCTGGTTATTGATCAAAAAAGCTTTTAAAACTGAAACATTTTTTAGTACAGGTTAGTAAAGATCTAGTAAGAATTTTTAATACTAAGAAAATATAAAAGAAGGAAATCAGAATTTTGTATATTTTGAAATGTTGGATTCATAAATAGTCACCAGACAATTAAAAGCTTCACTTAAAAAAAGCAGGAATTATGTTTTTTTGTTTTTTATGTGAGATTTTTTTTAGTTTTTTTTTTTATACACTATAACTTCAGACCTTAGAAATTAGCTCTTGATTTAAATAAATAATGATTGAAAGCTTTAAAATGGATGTAAATATAAAAAAACAAGTCAGATTATTCCTATTTCCCTATTTTTAATCCTGTTTCTTTTTTTTTAGATGTACTCATATTTATAAGTCTAAATAAAACATTCAAGCTACTTTATTTTTCCTATGAGTTATAAAATGGTGCCCAGCGAGAAAAGTGTGTAAAATAGTATAGGCAATATAATTAGTTTTAGCCATGATTACAAATTATAGCTAATTTAATTTGGGTTATATTGTTTTAACTCTCAATATTTGAAAATAATTATAAAAAATGGGCAAATGTAAAACAAAAGGTTTAAAAAGTATATTAGCACATTGTTAAATAATACTTACAATTAGTTGTTAGAATGTTAATACCATAACAAAATATGTATTTACTGCTAAATAAACGTAAATACTGCCACAAAATAAATAAAAACCCGAACATTACACTTTTTTTTTACTTAAGAATAAACAAAGTACACAGAAAAAATAAACAAAGCTCATTGAAACTGAACTGTTAATTTTTTTAAATGTTCAACTACTTAAATCTTAACAGACATTTCATACAATACATAAAAAAAACTAAGAAAAAATTATACTTATCAAATACTTGAAAAAGACAAAAGTAGAAATGGTTAAAAAAACAGAAAAATTATTAAATCATAAAAATATACTCTCTTTAAATATAACAAAGCTGAAAATCTAATTTGACTAAAATTTGCCAAAATTACTATCATAATTTTGCTTTTAAAAAAGTGATTTAAATAAATAACTTGTAATCTATAAGCTGACAACAGAAATGTAATCAGACCAAAAAATAAACCGAACCCAACCAACTTTGAGATGTCCTCAGGCAGAATAAAATTTAGTTACTCAGGCAAACCGTGAAAGATCACACATCATGCTGTCAAGTTATTATTGTTATAAGTGTAGTAGACAGATGTATATTCACCTTAGGTTTTAATGTTGAGGCAATCTTCCTGAAATTAGCACTTACGTAAGCACAAAAAAGTGTTGGTGAAGTACCTAAAGTACCGACTCAAAAGAGTGCACTTCAATCAAAAAGTTAATAACCCTTAAAAAAACTTACATCCTTGTGTTTTTAATCTGTAAAATATCTTAAATTAAAAAAAAAAAGAAAATCATTATAAACCTAACATTGTAGCTTTTAAACATTTTTTTTTACTTTTCATCTAAACAATCATTTTAAATTTAACTTTTTAAAATCTGAATGTATATTTTTTTTTTAAACTTACTGTACAGCTTTGTGGGCTAAAAAAAATCAGCTTTTAGCTATCTATATTATTTAATAATTGCTACCTTATTCGGTAATTAAATTTACAACAAACATACACAGGATAAGAATGATAAACAAGTCATCATCCAGTTTTAATGAAGTAGTACACAACAGTGAAAAAGATGACAACTGGATTTACGTCATTAGTACAAGACCTGCTCTAATGAAGCTGGTTATGGTATTACAAAATCCCTTAATGCTACCATGCAATATTTTCATACAAAAGAGTCAGCAAACTGGAAAAATTAACTAGATACACAAAGTAAAAGGCTGCCCAAATCTTCAATGAAACCTTAGCATCTAGATAGCTTGAAATTGTCAAGTGCAACAAAACAATAAATTATAATGCAGCTGAAAAGCCATGTACTATGTGAATGGGCGGGAAAAGCTTGGGATGAAAGTTTTCAAAATTAAAACTGGAAATTAAAGCTAATTGCAATATACTTATTTCAAACCACTGGTAAAATTACACACAAACTCTTCTAAAAAATTTAATAGATTATTTTTAAGTTTATCATATACTATTGTCCGAAAATTGCTATTGTAGACAAACTGATGATAAAATCTGATAATATTGTAATAAAAATGTGTTATTCTTGAGCAGTAGTAATTTTGAAAACAAACGGGTAATAAAATTATACATTTATAAAATGTTACATATTCCAAGTTGAAAACTTCTATGATGTACAGATATATGCAATAATTTAGTCATTTTTTAAAATAAATTTAGTTATTCTATAAAGCAGGAAACTTAAGTGATTGTGTACATGCTTTTAAGGATTTACTGCACTGTATTCAGCAAGAATATTTTAGATGAGTTGATTTAATTATTTTTCTCCATCAAGTTCTTAAGAAATAAACTACTTTAAATTTAAACACTTTTAAAAATCTATATAAATAAATTTTAGTAAACACAAAGTGATAATTCTGCAGAAATTTAGCTAACCATGTAAGTAAAAGTGTACCAGATAAAATTTTATAATCTAACATTCTTGCAATGCTTTGGTTAATGGGACAATACCCAAGTTATTTTTATTATAGGGTGCAGTCAAACACTGTTAAAAATACAATATAATAAACAGAGGACATAAACCTTTGCAATTTTGTAGGATAATGAATTTAGAAAGTGCACCCTGCTTTGTTTCTGTAAATAATTTATGTACAGACGTGTATTTTCAACATTTTAAAATAGTAAATAAAAAGTTTCTAAAATAATCTTTAAAAATAAAAAAGCAGGGCACACTAATTTTAGATACTTTGGGAAATCTTGCAAGACAAAAATTGCTCTGGGTATATAAAATTTTGTGTTTTTGCTATAATTGATTGTTATAAATTGTTTAGCCATGATTATTTCAAGCAAAATATTTCATAGTATTAAGATTTTTTTTTAAGGAAAATGGATTTGTGTAATTTTCTGTTTGTTTTTAGATACTTAAATTACAAATGCAGTAAACTCTTTATAAGTATGAAAGTATTAAACCCAAAGCAATGTGCAAGTTTACATCAATTACGAAACTAACTTGGAAAAAATGTGTTTGAAACTACTGTATTGGCTTTTAAGTGAGAAATTGTAAACAATTAGAATATACAGATGAGCTTTAAAATGTATAAATTTGGGATGCCATACTGTTAGGACAACCAATGACACAACAGAAAAAAAGCAAGAACACTAATAACTGCAGATGCGTTAAATGAATAGAAAAAGAAAAAAAATTATAATAAATCTACAACTCCTGAGTACCTTAATGACCACCTAGAAAACATCAAAGACAATTTTTAAAGTTTTTTTTTACATAAATACCTGTTGTAAGTCAAGAAAAAAGCAACAGTCAAGTCAGTATTGTATCAAAACATGCCTAAGTAATAAGGCTCTGTTCAAAATTTGAAATTTCTCCAATATATTAAATAAACAAAAAATATAAAGAAAACTAATTGAGACAAGAACTATTGTAAACTATACATTAATTCAAGTTAAACGTTTTAAATATACATCTGCAGACAGAGATATAGTTCGAAATTTAAAAATAAAGGTCGGATCAAAGTGTCTACTTTTAAATGTGCTTCTAAAATTAATTTGAAGCTTTTTTCATTTGTTTGGCGTAAAAGTTTTAATTTTAATTATTTATTACAAAATATTTTTTTAGTCATTGATGTACCTACTCTAAATCTTTATACAAATTAGAAGCTACAAGAAATATAGTTTTAATTTTAAACAAGGTTAAAATGTCACTTTAAATAATTATGCTTTGGACTCACCTGCATATTTCTCACAATATATAGTCACACAAAATAGGATTTTAATCTAATTACTTACCATTATTTACCATAACTTCAAACAAATTTTTTCATAAAACTTCATTGTTCAATAGTACACAAGCATTTATAATTTACAGTGTTTGAAAACTCATAATCACTTTTTAGATCTTCCTACATTTAAATGTTAAATTGTTAAAAAGAACACAGCCCCACTTTGTTAGTGCCATAATTAGGTAGAGTAGTCTAAAACCAAAATATATATATATATAAATTTATAAATAAATGAGGGGAATTGACTTAAGATGAAAAAGACAACATAAACATCTAACAGTATTGAAGTTTGAACTATCAATATTGTTTCAGCCATAAAAACCAGACAACAGTTATGAAAGATGCAAACTGGACTTGCAAAAGATCATGTATTGGTACTCTGTCCACAAAAACAATATATATTCAAAATAGTGCCTTTAAGATTTATAGTCGATTTGCAAACCAATAAACATTAATGTAAAATAAATCAATGCAAAGATCTGCATGCTAGAAAACTAAATCAGCGCTCATTTTTTCCATGACCTTTTGCTGTATATTTTTTTTAGAATAGGGATCAAACAACCTCATCAGGACAACAAGACACACCCTCAGTCTCATGCACTGCTAAGTAAATGGTGAATTTGTTTTTCAACGGGATATTTCTTGAATTTTTTATTACAAAAGTCCTAGGTGATATTTAAAATGAAATATCCTCTAATTATTTAACAAAACTATAGATCATTCTTCTTAGTGACAAGAAAATGGAAATGTTTGTACAACAGCAACTAACTGCAACTATTCACCAAATTCACTCCAGTAGGTGAATATAACAAGAAAAATGTAACTTTAACTGAAGGAAATCAGGAATAAATGTTACAGCAAATGTCATCTTCATACTATTTAGGCACATTAACCAGTTCTAAAAGAGAAACAAAAGAAAGGTTAAACGTTCTACTGTTTTAGAGTAGGGAATAAATCCTTTCCAACAGTGTTAGATAAAGCAACAATAATGCAGTCTCATCAAATTCACATCTTGAATTGTTAAAATTAGTAAGACTAACAGTTTATTTACTAAAGATTTAGAAATAAAGTTTAAAATTGCAAAACAAATATCTATGTACAGTGACATTTCTTGGCACACTTGTGAAACACACAACAAATACATAAAACAGTCATCATTATTGGAAATGCGTTCCATTTTCAGTTTATTTTTCCCTTTCCAACTTAGTTCTATTTGCATTACTGAAACTTTTCACTTTTATAAAACTGCATTAATAAATTAAATATTAGACACAACTTTAGAGTAAATTTATTAGATTCATTAAGTCATTATTAACTTAAAAACTTGTTTAACAGCAGAAGAATCTGGCAATTTTCTAAATAAACAATATAATCAGGACTTGTATATGATGTAAGTAAAGAATAAAGTCTAAGAAAAAGAGAAAGCAGGCCCTAAAACAACTATAAACAATTAATGAGGTTTTAAAGCATGCAGAAGCGTCAACCATGAGACAGGGTTATAATAGATATTCTGGATTAAAATTATTTGCTAACTTTATTATGTCATATTATTGAAGTTATTAACAATGTTTAAAAAAATAAAAAATAAATGGTACACAGGATGCAGGAACTAATACTGTTGTGTGTATCAAAGAGGGAATAGAGAGATGACCATGATAAAATGCATACTAATAGAAGTTAATAGCTTTTTTTTTTTTAAATTAACTCAGTAAATATTATCCCAAACAAGCAAGAAATGCCTTGAACATACTTCACAGGTAAGTGCACATATTATAACTTGCTATGCTTTTCTATCTTTAAGTAAGTATTTTTTTGAAACATAAGTTACAAAAAAAACAGAAGTTGTAAACATGTGAAGGAATTAGCCTCTAATAAAGACATTAAATAAGCAAGAAAATTATTTTAAAATAAAAAAACAAAAATTTTAAAAGAAGAAAATTACTGATCCCAAAAAATTAGCATGCACACCAAAATGGTGGCATGAGATGACAAAGCTGTTGTGTAATATACCAAGACCTTTTTAATAATTTTCAGTTGTAATGGTCGTTAGTTGTAAATTCTACATCCAACAGTTGCATGGTTTATCCTAATGCAAATGTTTATTTTTTTCTTATATAAATTAACACCTTACCTGTTATATTTATAATTTGTGTTGCTAATAATTATGATTTTTACAAAATTTGCAATTAAATTTATAAAGTAATGAGAATTAAAACAGTCAGTCACACCATTTTGTAAGATGTTGCGATTGGCTACTAAGCCAGGATCGGCTGGTGTAATACAAAAATTATGGTTGATATGAACCAATTATACTCACTAAGTAGATCCATTGAAAAGGGACAGACAGGCTTAATCCTGAAATTTTCAGCCGAGAATCAGCCATATTAAATATCAATGTAATTACTATAGTGAGAAAACAAAGTACTTCTTGTTTGGTCGGAACCAGGCTATATGAGATATTAGAAGACACTGAATCTTGATAACACTAAATGTATAACAAAAATGGGAGCAATGCTAGTTTATAAACACACGGACATCACAGGACACTACAGCTTGCTGCCTGAAGGCCATGATGAGCCTGGAAATCACAGAAACAAGTAAGCCCAGAAAAGCTGTGTGCCAAAATCAGTCACACTGATTCCTTCAAAACTTCTTTGATAAGAAAAAAAAATTGTCCAAATGTTTGTGATTTTTTAAATAATGTGCATACAAAACATTTATTATGTGTGGATTCTAGGATCTATATAAAAAGCTTTTTCTATATTCCTTTTTGAAATAAATTTAGGGCCTGAGTAATTTCACTGAAGAGTTGATCATTTTTCCTCACAACTTAGATTGTTTAAACATAATTATTCTACCTTTTTCTTTTAGTGCTGCGTTAGCTGCCACTGCAGCCTCTCGTTTTCCACCACGCCTCATTGTTGATGATGGTGATGATTGTTCCCCTGCACTTCTTTAGGGCTGGTTAGTACCATCAACCAATCACATGCACTCAGCAAAGGACCAACAAGGTATGAATCTAGAATAAAAAAATGTATACAATGGCAATTTAGCCTCACCATCTAGATTTAATCAGAGAACTGGAGATATAGCTAGAGACTAATAAGAAACCAAACATTTTAAATATCACTAGTTTTAGTGATATTTAAAATGTAGGCATTTTTATCTTCCCTATACATTAAAGATTTTAGTGATTTTTTAGCATGGTCAAAATGTAAAAAAGACTTGCTCTGCCAGTTTCTTGTGAAGCAAATAAATTTTGGGATTTATGTCAAAACAAATGGGTTGCCAATATAAAAATAATTGCATGGCTCCCTAAAAAGGCTACATTGTGGCATAAAGACAAAAAAGAAAATTGTAAAACTAGTCTGTGGGTTACAAATATGGTAAATTTAAAATTTAAATAAAGAAAAGTAACTAGAAAATGCACTTGAAAATGTTTAAAACAAAAGTAAGTGTCAAACTGCAGACATGTTGGTGTAAATAAAACCTGAATAAGTTACAAGGGCAAGAAGTGCTGTTTAGGTTTGTGCTATTTTGTCTAAGTTTTGAAGTATTCTACTTACTCTGAAAATCAATAATTTTGACTACACAGATAATGAAGTACTGAAATACTAACTGTAAAGTTTACCTGAGGATAAAAATAGGAGATTATTAAAATTAATATTAATTTGAGTCAATGATAATGGTTTCAAGTTATCTGATCATTGAATGTGAAGTAAACCTAAGCAAGAGGTGTGACCATTTTGAGGAACAGTTTTTTTTTTTTCAAAAAATAAAGATTAATTTTAAGCAGCATAGACATGCTCTACTTGTTTATGACTTATGAAATACAAGACTATTTCAATGATTGAAGCTTTGCCATGGAATTATTTTTAAAATCCTAATAGAATTATTGTACTTGCCACCATATTTTATCTTTAATATACTATTACAAATGCCATGATAAACATCATTTGATCCTTGTTTTATAAATGTAAATTTCTCAGAAAATTAATTGTTTTTAAAGTTAAAAATTACATTTTCTTATGACAAAAAAATTTGCGGGGGAGCCTTTTTTTTTCTAGTTCCGCCACTGCAAAGTAGGTCTGTGACTTAGTATTAAGAATTAGTTAGACTAGATATAAATCTAGTTTCTAAATTTACTTTAGATCTAGATTCTAGATCTAGAACTGAGTAGAATCTAGATCTAGCTAGACTAGAGTAACTCTGCCTGGCCCGACTATGCGCCTCGACTTGAACACCTCCGTAACTCTCACTATGAATAGTGATTGAACTGTTATTTCAATGTTTTATACAGAAACATTAGAATTGGTAGCAAATATGTCCATTTATATAAAACTTTGATCCATTGAATTACCCACAGTGGGATATGAGCAATTAAAAGCAACCCGTCATGTAGGTGGCCATTTTTTTGTTGCCGGGACAAGCAAAGCCTCTTCCCGACTTAGCGCCTTTTTAAAACAATGTTTAGTTTTTTTTTTCCAGAAAAAAATGAACTGAAATTGAATGGGATAGGCTACAGAACATATATGATTATAAAAAATGCTATTTTCTTTACTAAACTATAGTAAACCATAACACAGTAATTATTCTAGCATTTTATTGGGAAGAGTTATCTCCCCTATTTTTTTTCCATTGTTATAAATTATATTATTTTTGGCATTTAAAAACAAATACACACTAAAACAAAACTACACACATAAGTACAAGATTATTTAGGCCTATTCAAATGAGCTGAAAAAAACAGCAAAAATATGACTAGAAGTCGGATGGAGGAAAGACCAATCGGGTGGAGCCAAAACCGGGAAAATTGTGTTCGGGTCCAGGATGACTGAGTCGGTTTCGGGGCATATTTTAAAAGTTTTATTGCGAATGGAAAAAAAAGGGAATACATATTTTTATTCTTCTTTGACTGGGAGAGTATTTCTAGATCTATAATTTTTGGTTTTCATTCTATGTCAAATGGTAACGAAATTAGGTGTCTCGAGCCGGAAAGGAGTCTCCGTTTCGGGCTAAGGGTGTTCGGAGCTGGTAATGTTACTCTATAAAAACTAAATAAGCTAAAATTTGCTAAAATCATCAGTCCAGTCCGAGACATCAGACTCATCAGTTCATCAAGAGAAAAAAAGTTCATCTGATTCTTTGATTATTTTATATTTTGGGCACACAAAAATAAAAATGGCCATAGACCTAGATCTATAGATTCTAGGCCTAAATAAAAAATTAGTCCTAGGCTACATCCTAACTAGATTTAGATTTGGTAGAGTCTAGTAAATTCTAAATCTAGATCAAACAAATAATGAAATATCGGTCAACCGCTACTGTGCTGACGGTATCGGCAATGAGAATTTTATTTACGACGGTGCTGATTGACACAATAAGATATCTTAACCTTGCTTTAAAAACTCACCATCTTGGTAATAATACGATTAACATCATAAACAATACTGCATTAAACAAAACTGCGACAATAACTCTTAAATAATAAAGTTCGTAACAATTAATAGCACTTATTTTAATGCATTGCTACAATCAGAACGACAAGGTCGACAGCCATATTTAATCATTGCATAGCAATATACGGAAGAGGGTGATTGGTTAAATTTTTAAGTCCGGAATGCTTCGCAAATTTCCGTCACATAACATTAGGGCTCAGCCAGTCGTAGCTTTAACTACCGATCTGGATCTAGATTTATAGAACTAGTCTGGATCTAGATCTAGATCTAGATTCTAGATCTAGATTCTCTAGAGCTAGAAATAAACGTAACCGAGTTATAATTTTAATTTTCGGTCGTTTGCATAGAAAATGGCGACACAAATTATTTTGTTCCGCGTGGGGTTGTTTTTTTGTGTAGCTAAACCTTGTTAGAATTATCTACGAGTATTATCTGTTAATTATAGATTCTAGACAATTCTAAATTCCAGCTGTGGTTCTCATAAAAATCCATCACTATCTCCAATGTCCCCATCACTAAAAAGGCCATAGGCCCAGAGGCGTAGCGATCCATTCCGGCGCCCGGGGCGAAATATCCATCTTGCGCCCCCCCCCCCCTTAATTTTTACTTTCTCGTAAATACGAAGTATAGAGAAAGTCTTGTAATCGTGCAAAAAAAAAATCGAGATTTTTACAAATCTCGACGTTTTACACCTCACTGATACGGAAAAACATAATTTTGCAATCTTGTCCGTATGTCTGTCTGTCTGTCTGTCTGTCCGTGTGTAAACACGATAACTTGAGTACCGTTACAGCTAGGTTGATGAAATTTCATATATAAGTATTTTATCAAAATCGTAGATCCGTATCAACTTTTGTGCGATTTCCGATAACCGGAAGTGGTACTTTTCCTACTTTGAATTTTTCAAAAGCCTATAACTTGAGTACTATTTCAGATAGATAAATGAAATTTCACATGTAAGTAAAAGATCTAATTCTCTACCTTCTGTTAAATTTTGAGTAATTTCCGTTGACTGGAAGCAGTACTTTACGCTACTTCCGATTTCTCAAAAAACTAATGTAAATTTTAAAAGTACTAATAATATTGCGCACTATTATGCGCTTTTTTATTTGGCGTTCACTTGGTGTGCAATTAATTTGTCTACGGGATTTTATTCTATTTTTAAAACTTTAAGTATTTAAAATGGATTCAAAATCATGTCTATAGCCCGAGTTCCCATCCCCTGTTATTTTATATTAGAATATTCGAGAAAGTTTAGGGGAGATCACTCCCGGTTTATTATATATAGTTATTCAGTCTGTAAAGCCAAGTAACAGTCTATTTTTAGCGCAATTTCCATACGGACAATTGCGATTATTAACTCGTCATTTCCTGATGTATGAATGGATGGATGTGTGTCCGCAGCTTTAAGTCGTATCTCCTCCTCAACGAAACAATATCGAGAACTAGTTCCAAAAGCAAATATGTTAAGTAAGCTCCAAGGATGATTGAATTCCCGGAATTCCTTCCTGGATTTCCCGGAAAAGCCAAAAAACCTCAAACAAATGCAGTTTTTGGTCCATATCTCGGCAACCAGACCACTTAGCGACTTGAAACATTTACCAATCGATTCCTGCCGTAATTTAGAACAATATTGCCGAAGAAAGTTTTCAAAAATATCCTTTCGTTCGGTCACAAAAAATTAATTAAGAATTTTTAAACTGAGCATCGTGTAGGCCTAGGATGATATTTTTAATTTAAACTGAGCATCGTGTAGGTTTTTTGCGCAAAAAATATCCTTTCGTTCGGTCACAAAAAAATAAAAATTGCTATGGATAACATAAAGAAATTGCGCTTAAATTGTCACTAGACTTTTTATTATTTTTAAAATTCCGACTGTGTAACTCTGATTGAGCTTTACTTTTTTGTCTACCCCCTATGAGTCGGCGCCCGTTGCGGTCGGCCCACCCGCCCTCACCAAGCTACGCCTCTGCATAGGCCTAGCCCCCACTCCTCATCAAATTGACTTCACACCTGAGCATACCTCAAAATGTTGTTGTTTTTTTTTTTTTTACTTTTTCGTATATAGGCCTACAGAGTATAGAGAAAGTATTGTAATCGTGAAAAAAAAAAAAAAGAATCGAGATTTTTGCAAATCTCGACGTTTTACACCTCCCTGAGTCGGAAAAAAATATTTTGCAATCTTGTCCGTATGTCTGTGTGTGTGTGTGTGTGTGTATATGTGTGTATTTATGTGTGTCTGTAAACACGATAACTTGAGTATCGTTACAGCTAGGTTTATGAAATTCCATACGGACCCCACTCCCCCCTACGATCAGCGTGACGTCATTTATGGACGACCCCCCCTAGTGTGACGCCATTTATGGACGACCCCCCCTAGTGTGACGCCATTTATGGACGACCCCCCCCCCCCCTAAAGTGGTTATATGATATTTTTTTGTCGGGAGGTAATATGTCGGGAGCCAATAAGTCAGACCCCTTTTGTCGTGGCTTGACTGGGTTGTTTTGACGGGGTCGTTTAGTCACGGGTCGTTCCATCTCGATCGGAGTAAAATTGGCAGTAAAAATTTTTTTTATCAGAAATGAACTTTGGCCTATGACGTTTATGAGCGAACTGTATATAAACAAGTTAGGTAAGAGGAGAGTATTTTGGCTTAGTCAGTCAGAGCGATGGCATCGACAGTTGCAAGGCGATTATTATTTTCCACAGCTTCAAAGAACCTGATAAACAATGCCAGATATTATTCAAGGTAAAAATAAAAGGATTTATAAATTTAATAACCTACATTTATTTTTACTAGATATCTAGATTAAAATTATTAATTTAATCCTCGGGTGAAAAATTCATTAATGTAGAACTAGAAAGAAGTGATTTTTTTATTCTTTGAAATCTGCAACGAACTTTGGACTTTGATCAAACTACTACTAAACTAAACTAGATCAGTAGATCTAGATCTATAGATCAGATCTAGATTTCTACGACCTAGTTTATAGGCTAATAATAATAATAATTTATCTGATATAACTTGTCTTGCTATAGCGTCCAGAACCAGAAGAGACGGCAATTAATTAATAATTAAATTTTAGTTGCCTAATTCCGAATACTAAATATTAAATAAATAGGCCTATTAAAAAATATAATAAAAATAAAATAAATAAATTTAAAATAGGCCTACCTAAATACTAAATAAATGACAAATGTCAACGAGAACAACTACAACAATAGTCCCCCAATAGTATATAAGTTAATTATTATTAGGCCTAGCCTAATTAATATTAATATTAATTAATGTAGTCATTTAGTAGGCTATAAATTAAATTTAAAAAGTGTGACAACTGTGGTTTTGCCCCTTTGATCCTCATATCATAAACTAGATCTATATCTATATAATGTATATAATATATATAGGCCTAGGCCTATTTAATATAATAATATAGAAACTGTAGAATTCATCTGTCACTGTGACTTCTGTTTATGAAGGGATAGTGTGGTCAGCACTATTTCCAACTGCCTTTACTTTCATTTAAGTGAGTCAGTTTCCCATCGGAGCTGAGTTGACTCAGGGATATTCTTCAGACTTGAGCCCAGGATCCAATCTCAAAAAATTTGGGTTAGCAGTAGACTCCACTGAGTCGAATGCTCTACCATCTGACCTCTCAGTCTCCACCATCAAAGATAGTGTTATATTACCTTGCTCTCATCTAGCCTTTTTATCACCTATACCCCACGACGCCCACGTAACACAAAAATGACAAACAACCCCCTACTTCCTAATATATAGGCATACATCACACTCAAACCACTTAATATATAATAGATCAAAGAGCTCTAAGGATTTGAAGTTGTTTTTATTTAAAAAAAATTAGCATAGAATGAGATATTTATTTGTAGTTAATTTTTTTACGTCAGTATTCTGACAATCTGGAGCTTGTTGAATATAATATATATTTAAATGCTATAATACATATTAAAATATGAGTCATACCCACATTCCTTTAGATAGCTCAACTTACACTACTGTCTGTTATGTAAAGGTATTTAATCTCAGTATTATTTAAGTTACATTCTAAGTCTAATTGAAAGTATACTTTAAATGTATTTTAATACCTTTCATTTTACAGCAGGCTTGATCCGTGCCAGTCTGGATCTATGTTAGATATCGGAACTAGGCGAATCTTTAATGAGGACCATGATATATTCAGACAAACAGCGAGAAGGTTCTTTCAAGAAGAAATTATCCCCAACCATGATAAGTGAGTTTTTTCATCCTATTGATAATGCAGCTAATCAGTTGGTTCCAAAAGCAGCTATTGAGAAAATTATTTGTTCCTTTCATAGGTGAAGCTCTATATAGGGCCTACTAGTTTTATAGCAACCATTAACTTTTGTAAGGTTAAAACCAAACCTTATGATTTTGTTAATGACAGTGCTGCTGAAGTATATCTCACACTATTGAACATACCCAACAGAGTTAATGTTTTTATGTGATTCGTACTAGAATGTGACTACTCAGTATAAGGATACAAGACCTTACACAGTTGCTCTTTACTAATTTCATCAGTTATTTCAGTCCAATAGTTGCATCATGACTTTGTATACCTGAATTAGTACAATAGCTTGCATTACATTTGATTTTTCTTATACTTTTTAGGTGGGAAAATGATGGTCAAGTTAGCAGAGAGGTGAATATTTTTGTGTTGAAACTTATTAAGAAAATAATAAATTTTATAAACTTCAGTATACTATTATTTTAAAAATTTCTATTCACTTTGTTATAATTAAAATAAAATGCTAAAATTTCTTTGTAATAATTTGCACACAAGTAAAACTAAACCCTGCTTTAGGAATGAAGAAACTTGTATTAATACTATTTAAACTTGTCAGTGCTGGGAGAAAGCTGGAGCTATGGGTTTGCTTGGTGTTGACACCCCTGAAAGTCATGGAGGGCTTGGTGGAGATTTCCTGATGGCTGCTATTGTAATTGAGGAACAGTAAGTAAATATAGCTCATACATTTTAAATATTAAAAAAATGTATATTTGATGTGTTATTTTGAAAGGGTGTTTTCCACTTTGGTTTAAGATTTTCACTATTAAATGATAAAAATGTGTATTGCTGACTTTGTATGACTGCTTTTTGTCTCTGTAGTTATACATCTGCTGATAGTCAATTATCTTTAAGCAAAAGTTCTACAATTATTTTTTGTGTGTACTGATTTCCATGGGCTTTTTGTCTGCTTTAACTAATACCTAACCCTAATTTACTATTGTATTAGTTACACCAAATGTATTGTTGTCACACACAATGTACTTAGCTTAATTGTTAAGAATACGGTAGATGATCCATGGTATCCATTGGATAACAGTGTGTCTGTCATTGGAAAAGTAACCCTAAAATAAACATGTTAATAACCAAACCAAATTTATATAAATTATTTATTTGTATCAAAGTGTTGTTTAGTTAGATTTTAAACTGCAAAAAAAAATAATGATTTGTAAAGAAAATGTAAATGGTTTCTCTTCTAGAGGGTATTCCAATTGCTCAGGACCAGGCTGGGCCCTGCATTCCCATATTGTGATGCCTTACATTTCACACTACGGTAACAAAGAACAAATTGAGAAGTTTCTCCCACAAATGACTGCAGGAAAATGTATTGGAGCTATTGCTATGACTGAGCCAGGTGCTGGAAGGTAAATGGTTATTTTAGATATATTGTAGATATATTGTATGCCAATTACACAGAGAAAAAATAGTATTTTGTTTGTTAAAAATCCCATCAGTTTGTGTGGTTGAGGAGTGGATCAGCATTACTGCTTACTTATCTTTCTTAAGCTTAACGGGGCAGAAAACATCACAAAATTGTTTAAAATGCTGCTGTCAAACAAACATAAACCCTACCTTATGCAGCAATATCGAAAAGGGTTCTGTAAATCAAAATGTTGATTCTTTTTAAATTTGCTTCAGTGATCTTCAAGGTGTGAAAACCAATGCCAAGAAAGATGGGAGTGATTACATCCTGAATGGCAGCAAAGTTTTTATCACAAACGGCTTCATGAGTGATGTAGTTATAGTTGTTGCAGTGACAAATCCACAAGCAAAATCTATTGCCCATGGGACGAGTCTGTTTTTGGTAGAAGAAGGAATGAAAGGATTTAAAAAAGGCAAAAAGCTGAAGAAAATGGGACTCAAGGCACAGGTAACAAAACATTTCTCAATTTATAAAATTTTACTAAAATTTCTGAAAAGGACTAACGGTAATTAATGTACATTTAATTTTAAAAATGGATTTAAACTAAAAGGTACCAGATTGTTTAAAATTAAAAATAGTGGCAGAGTAGAGTGCTTGATAACCTAAGGGTGCTTAAGTCTGAACAAGTACTTGAATTTACTTTTCTAGGATACAGCTGAACTTTTCTTTGAAGATGTTCGATTGCCCAAGTCAGCTCTTCTAGGTGAAGAAAACAAAGGTTTTTATTACCTGATGAACGAGCTGCCTCAAGAAAGACTTTTAATTAGTACCATGGGCCTTGCAAACTGTGAATTTATGTTTGAAGAAACCAGAAAGTATGTGAAGGAAAGAAAAGCCTTTGGGAAAACACTTTCCAAATTACAAGTAGGTACTAATAAGACAATATATAAACAAATAGTTGTCACATAAGAATGGTGATACTCATCCAATCCAACTTAAATGGTACAGCACAATTTTAACTTAAAGAAATTCTCTTGTCACAATTTTTATAAGATTTATTGAGTACAGAATTATGTTTCTGTGCTTGTTAATCTTAGTAATGATCATAGTTTTCCATACCTATTGTTTGAAAGGTGCTTATTGTTGCTGAATCAACGACAAACTTATTAAATTGTGTAATTGTCATTTCTAAGTGTATCTTGGCATAGAATTGGAATGGATAGACCTTTCCTTTACTCTTACTTAAACTTATGCTAGGTTTGGTCAATCCTCAATCATTTGAATCAAATCAGTTATACACATCTGACTTAATTGCTATAGGTGATCCAACACAAGTTAGCTGAAATGAAAACAGAAATTGCAGTCACAAGAGCTTTCATGGACAGGTGCTTAGAGCTACACAATGTCAACAAGCTTGATGGGAGCACAGCTTCAATGAGCAAATATTGGTAAGAAGCATCTGTTGTATAACTTACTCCCTGCATACTATGAATTATTGGTACAAGTGACTTTTTTAATGTGACTGTTGCATATGTGAGACTTTATAAACAGCATGATGTCAAGCAACCTATTATAGTCAGTTCGGTCTTAGATTTTTATTTTTAAACTGTACATTTTGGCTTGCAATAAGTGCAAAGTCCATCTTCCATATTTTAAAGTATATTTTAAAATTTTGAAACAAAAATTATAGCTTTAAAAATGTTGAAAAAAAAACTTATATTTTTTTTTAAATTAAATAAATTTGCCATGCAAAAACAAAAGATGTAACAAAGCTATACAATAAATAAGTGAAGTAAGTGAAGCCATTCCCTGTTAAAAAAAATAAAAATAACCAATGCATTTGTCTCTCCCTATCACATCTCTTAGGGTGTCAGAGCTGCAGAACAAAATCGCATATCAATGTGTCCAGCTTCATGGAGGATGGGGCTACATGATGGAATATCCCATTGCTAAGGCGTATCTTGATGCAAGAGTGCAACCAATTTATGGTGGAAGCAATGAAATAATGAAAGAATTAATTGCAAGACAAATTATAAGCAATTAAATTTTGAAATATCAAAATTTAAAAAACTGATTTTCATAAATTTTGTTGCTTGTTTCAACTGTTATAAAAAATGAATACATAAAGCTCATTCATTGTTATCTACTGAGCTTGTTAAAATAAAACTTGCAAATAAAATGTTTAAAAATTTAAGTTACTGTGATTTCAGGAATTATTCTTAAGTTTATAGCCAAAAGTGAATTTCTGTTTCACACCAAATTGTGTAGGTGAGATCTACGTTTATGAAATATATGTACAAGTGCCATATTTGCTTCATATGTTATATTTTGATACCTATCACCATTGATGATTATTGGGAAAAATTCAATTACCAATGTGCAGTTGAAACCTACAAGTAAACTTTTTTTTCCATTTGTACTAAATCCACTGGTGATTTTCTAAATTTGACATCATTATGGGCTTTTGTTAAACTCTTACTTGTTAAAAAAACCATGAAAGGACTATGACAAAACAATTGTATTGTATACTGGTACTTGTGTTTATATATATAGTGATGAATTTTTTATATTATACATTTTATGTGCCATACCCAAAGGACATCATACTGTTTCCAAATTGAGCAGAAAATATTGTTTCTGTATTAATCTAAAACAAAACGTTTTGTTTTCTAATTAAAACATTCTTTACAATTAAAATGCTTGTCTTTTTATAAATAATTTTGTGACGTGAATTGAGTCTGTAAATTACCTACGAGTTGACAATCAAGACAATACTTTATTATAGGGACTTGTGTGATTTGTCATATTCACAATATTAAAATTGTGCCTGATGTGAGTAAACAACTTTGAACAGACGTTTCTTGCAAAACATTTTAAATTGTAATGAAAATCTGATTAAAGATATGAATTTACTAGGGGTTGGCTTGGTCGAGTTGGTAAAGCTCATGGTTGCTAAACCGAAAAGTCTCGAGTTCGAACCCTTGGGCAGATGAGGCTCGTTAGCTGGGGACAGCCACTCTTCTAGGAGAGACAACTCCAAATTCAAACAACTGCTGCCTTGTAGTTTGTACTTGGTTGAACAAAGGCTATGGAAGCAAATCCAAAAAGAAAAGCAGGCTGAAATCGTAGTCAATGGCGCATAACCAGTTGACACGTAATCCTTAATTGTGATGGAAGCATGGTCGAGTCGGCAAAGCTCATGGTTGATAAATTTGAAAAAAAGTCTCGAGTTCAAACCATCTGGCAGATAAGGCTCGATCCCTCCCAACACTAAAAATTAAGAACGAAGAAGAAGATTTTACTACCCTGTAGGCTGTAGAGTTATGTAGCCAGTGAATGTGTTTGAAGTCACCTAGTTTTCATATGAATGTAACCATAGTGGCAGCATGGCATCGTATTATGGCCCTGCATTACTTCGATCTAATTAAAAACACAAGGAAAAAACAATGATCTCACCGGAAAACTTTAATCATGAGCAGTTTAACAGTAAAATATATCATCATATATGTATCACAGTGCACAAAATAAAAAATACAAGAATATATTTCATAAAAGTTGTAAATATGGAACAAATTCAACAGGTCAGTTCTTGAAACTTTTCATTTACATAAAATAAAAAATTGGTATAAGCATTTAAATTAAACAATTCATATCTAGTTATTCCTTAGTAAAGTTTGTTCAGGAAATAAAATGTTATTTTTCAACTTCATAAAATGTATCAAAACTTTTTAGAGTTTAAATAAATTGTATGTGCAAAAAATTAAAATAAACAATTTTAAAAAGATCTCATTTTAAGGTTACAGTAAAATTATTTTTCATGAACATTGTAAGATATCACATTTAAAAAGTATCTAAAAGGTATAAAACTCTCCACTTTCAAAATCACAAATGGTATTATTTACATATGGAAATGTGTCACATCCATAAAATGAACACATTTTACACACACACTTCAAACAATGGAATAATATTATAGGCATGAAACGCTGGTTCCAAATTTTTTTTTGCCAGAAAGCATATTGTTCAACCAATATTGAATATTTGTGTAATAAGTACAAAATCACTTCCGGTTTTATTAAGGCTAGAAATAGTCTAACAAATAAATAATAATATAATAGTATTTTTAATTTGGATTAGCGGAGTAAGGGTGTTGTGGTGATTAGGGATGTTACATTAATATATTATTTAATATAAATACAATACCAGGCTATACATCATAGATCACTACTGTGTATTTTATGAAGGAAACAATTGTTTTGACTTTTATTGTTTTACTCTCCCTGGCCATTCCGGTGGACTTCAAGGAGAGGTTGAGGGCTGTTTATCAAAATATTTAAATTGATAAAATAATTCTAAACGGCTTTTCAACGGCTTATATTCAATACAAAAATATAAAAATGTGTAATCGATGTTTCTTAAACAGATTTAAGTTTTTAAAATGTAACTATAATTTTATCGCTTGCATATTTTTAAAAAGATTTTAAAAAAAATTTAGTATGATTACATAGGCTTTTTAAGACTATTGTGATTTTCTTGAAATTTAATTAAAGGGGAAAAGTTTTGAAATATAAAAAGCTCGTGGTCGTGAACAGTTTAAAAAAGAAATTTTACTTCCTAATTACATAAAACAATTAAAATTCCCCTTTCAGGCCTAACAATCCATAGAGCAGATGAAGTATTGAGTTTATCTTGACCATGGCAAAGGATGGTGTGGTCAGCACTATGCCAAGCTGCCTTCTCTTCCTCCAATGTAAGTTGAGTCACCATCAGGGCCGGGTGAAATCATGAACGTCTAGTGGTCCCAAGCCTGAGATCATAAGTCAGGACCTTGGGACAAAAATTCACTGTCCCATATGATGTGCCATTAAATTATTGACCTATATTACTTTATAAAGGTATATAGAATACATTTATAATTATATTATTGTTAACATTTTGTTATTTAATAATGTTAGATTCTAAACATATTAAAATCAGCAGTATTTAAGTATTAGAAAAAGAGTTTTCACTAATATTATTAACTGGCAGATTGTTTAATTCTGCTTTGGTATGACCTTTAGGAATGGGATAATCAAAAACAATAGGTTTATTGTGGGGTTTATACAGTATTGTACAGTTGGAGCCATTCATGAAAATTGTTTGACCGTCTGTTGTTACACCATAGCCTGTTAATGAGAAAAAAAGGTTAACTTATTTTCAAACATTTGTAGTTAAAATTAGTACAATACTAATCAGTACTCACTTAAAATAAAAATTTATTTTTTCCTAATGTTTGGAACTGTAGGTACTATATAATAGTACTTTAAGAACTAGGAAATAACAAATTACAGACTGTCAGTTGAACAGTTATTTTTTTTAACTTTGTCTTTTATGTTATACTAGAATACCCGTCATCCGTTGGTTAACTGTGGGTTTCGGGGGTCATCCATCAAAAAACATCACGTCTGTCACTCAGAGGCATAGCGACCCTTCCCGGCGCCCGGGGACAAACTTTTCTATTTGAACCCCCCACCCCGCAAGATTTCAATTTGCAACCCCCCCCCTCAAACTTTTGATGTGCACCCCCCCCCCCCGCACTCAAACTTTTGATTTGCACCCCCCTCAACCTTTCAATTTATTTTTCCAAACCATTTTGGCGCCCCAACATATTTTTTGTATTGAAATTTATTGTAAAACTAAATGAAAAAAGACAGTTGAAAATTGATATAAGTGTTGGAACGTAATAAATACAGCAAACGGACGTATTGTTAAAGTTATGACCGACAGTAAATTAGATTTAGAACGCGTTAAACTTTTGAATGGGAACACAATTTTCTTCGATAGACGCCGCCATTTTATTGTACTAAAGAGTAAACAAAAAACTGTGACGTCACGGTCCCGCCGAGTGTAGTGGTCGTTCTAAACTTTTTAAAAAAATAGGGTTACTCTACGTCTGAATAAATCAATAAATTAATTAACGTCTTTAAATAAATGTGTGATTAACAGTCTGTCTTAAAACAAAACATTTTCTCTACCTACATACTATTTTACAGCTCTCCACGATGAGTGCAACCATGCGCAATAGTCAATCAGCCAAACAAAAAAACAAACAAAAAAACAAATAAATATTCAAACATGTAAACAAACTTGACTTTTAGTAGTATATAGACTAGACTAGATCAAACAAGTGAACAGAATGCAATGATACATCAAAGTTTTGACTAAATACAATTTTTTTACCTTCATGTATATGACCATACAAATGGTACTTGGGTTTGACACGTTTTTGTATGGTTGCTAGAAGTTCTACACAGCCAGCTCTTAGACCAGATGTACATAAGTCACCATGACCTTAACATAATGGAATTTACAGAATGGTTTTATAAAAGGAAAAAAGGCAAATCCTATTATTTATATTTCAGACAAAGCAAAATTATACAAGGAATTGATGCATATGGTAGTGGAAAACAATTATTAATAGGTGTAAAATATATGTAACTAGCCTACCCGCCCCCGCGCGTTGCCGCGGGGATAGAAGAAAGTCTGACGAAGTATATTAGAAGGATATCACCAATGCATTACCAATCATATGTTCTTACACGCGTCACCTTGTTTTCTAAAACTGTGTTATTTAAATGTTAACAATGCCTGCTGGATAATAATTATCGGGACACGGGTTTACCTACACTACCGCATGAAAACATTGAGTGTACATTAATCACTCACCGAAATTATATGGTAGAACACACTTCGATGACCACCCATGTGTCAGGGACGTAGAGGGGCGCTCTCAGGGCCCCCACCCCCAGATTACACTGCCGCATAGGCGCGGAGTACGACCCCTGGCTCCTTAAAACTAACAGGCGCCATCGTGCCAAATAGCATCCTGTTAATAATGATGCAGATTTCGTCATTCGCTAAAGTGACACAAATGAAAAGGATTTTTTTCTTTAACACGTAAAAAAAGTATTTGACGTGTTTTAAACATCAGTGTGACTGATGCAATATGCTAGCGTTACTAATGGTCTATTATTAGATGCTCGATCTCAATTTCTGACTGGATTGTCTAATAGAAGATGCTTATTGCATCAATCGCAAAGTGACGAAACTCTACAGTAGGCTCCTCATATTCAAAAAGTTATTTTTTCATCTTTGGCAAGGTGACGAAACTGTACAGAAGGATTTCCTCGCGTTACAAAGTTATTTTTAGAAGACTGTTGTAGTTTTACCGCTGAATATAGTAGTACCCCTTACTCGCTATGCAGGACGCTCGATTAATGGGTGCCAAGTGCCAACATAGTCGCTCTAAAACTCTGGGCGCCAAACCGTGTACTGACAAAAGTTGTACCCTATATGGCGCCGCCCATAAGAAACTTTAGTTTTCTTTTTCGCAGATATATTTTCTGGAGTATTCTCATCTACTCCCTAAAGTTTCATGGCACTCGGATGAACCGCATCCGAGTTTTATTTTTTATATACGGTGAATAGAGAAAAAAATGTGAAACTGAAATAGACTTTTATTTTTATAAACCGTATATAGAGAAAAATTGCAGCCTCCCGTGGTGCCGCCCTTACAAAATTAAAAAAGGATTTTTTTTACAGAACCCTTCTCTGAATTGTTCTAATCAACTCCCCCAAAGTCTCATGGCTATGGATAACGGTGTAACGCCAAAATCGACTTTTTAAAAAAAATATACCGTATATAGAGAAAAATCGCACCCTCACGTGGCGCCGCCCTTGCGAAATTAAAAATTATTTTTTACAGAACCCTTCCCTAGAGTTTTATAATAAACTCCCCAACGTTTCATGCCTATCGGATGAACGGTGTCACTGCAATTAACTTTTATTATTTTTATATACCGTATATAGAGAAAAATCGGACCCTCCCGTGGCGCCGCCCTTGCGAAATTAAAAATTATTTTTTACAGAACCCTTCCTTAGAGTGGTATAATGAACTCCCGAAGTTTCATGCCTATCTGATGAAAGGTATCACTACAATTCACTTTTATTATTTTTATATACCGTATATAGAGAAAAATCGGACCCTCCCATGGCGCCGCCCTTGCGAAATTAAAAATTATTTTTTTACAGAACCCTTCCCTAGAGTGGTATAATGAACTCCCCAAAGTCTCATGGCTATCGGATGAACGATGCCAAACCAAAATCGACTTTTATTTTTATATACCGTATATAGAAAAAAAAAATCGCGCCCAGTCGGGCGCCACCCCTGCAAATTTGAAATTTTTTTTTCGCAGAAACCTCCCCAGGAATATTCTCAACATACATACTCTCATACCCTTGCAATACACTGAGATAGCATTCATCACAGATAGGAAGATACATTTATGAAGATTTTAAATATAAATTTCAAGATATTTTTTTCTCTTCATTTCTTCAACTAATTTTTTAAAAATCTGGTTCAAGTATATAATTCAATTTTTAAATTCATTACTATATTTTAAAAGAGAAGTAACAAATTTAATAAATAATTACCTAAAGGTGGTCCGTGTGTCATGAGTATATCTGTATCATCTGGAATCATGTTCCACTTCTCTAAACACTGAGCTCCCCTAGGCAAGTTAAAGGCCCAGCCATGGAATTCTGGCTGCCTGGGGTAAAAAAAATGTATTGACATTTTTACAAATATTCAGGTAAAAATGGTGTCATCCTTGTTGTAGGGGGAGGGGAAATGAAGGGCTTAGTGATTAAGAAAAGTCTGACATTGCATTTATTGGGAAAAAATTTATTTAAAAAAAAACATCAACTAAAGATTTGTTTTTGTTTGAACTATGGTTATAAGGGTGGGATTGTGTGAGTAGAAATTTGTTTTGACAATCAGGGGGGGGGATCTGGTCTGCTGTAATAATGTGTAACAATCTGGTATATGGAAAACAACTTAAAAAGTGGGACACCATTTATCAATGACCCTTTCGATGTTAAATTACATTATTGAAAACAAACGTAACATACTTTTAAAAATGAAATTCAAATATGACTTTTGATATAGTTATGCACACAGCAAACCAATTTAACTTCAAAATAGAAGACTGTAGCAAGTGGCAATAATTTTATGAAAAGTGGCAAGTTATAAAGAAAAAAATTACTGCTTTTAAATTATTATATATTTACCAATTTGCAAAGTTGTACATTGAGTTATTTAAAAATAAGAAACAAACCATAAGACAATTTATAATAATGTCCAATTTTTAATACTAGTATGTACTAGTTTGTTATTATTTAATTATTTTGCTTACCAAGGACTACCATAAATTTTAATTCCACACACATCTATACTTGAATCCATCAAATAGATACAATTGGTCAAAAGATCTCTGGATGATGTCACATTTAACTTGACTAATACTTCATCATATGAGGCAGGCTATCAAACAATATACATTATGACAGTACACATTCATTAGTTTCTTGCTTATAGAATTAAAATGACAATACTATATAGTAGCTTAAAATAATTAAAAATGTAGTTGTAGTATCCTCATGAATTAAAGATACTAACTTTACCTGTTTAATTAATATTTGCATAAACCTAATTGCAGCTACCATTTTTATTTTTTTATATGATAACTTACAGAGTTTAATTTTTTAAAATCTGGACTGTTCTTAAAAACAAATTGTGAAAATTAGTAATTTTAGTAAATAGACTATCAATTGCAACAATACTTACCAAAATGTTAAATTTTTTAGAAACATAGTCTTTAATATCTTCTCTGTTTATCATTGTGCTATCTAGAGTAATTTCATGATTACCAGCAATTATAATTTTTACCTTGTGGGGAAGATTGCCTGAGAAGCGAGAAGTGGAATTAATAAATAAACATGATAAATACCTAAATCATTAATTAACATTCATCAATTAAATAAAATTTATACAGGTAATTATTTGTGAACCCGATTTATTAAATGGGACGGTAGAGAGCTGGACTGCTAACCTGTAAGTCTCAAGTTCGAATCCGGGTTCAAGTCAATAGACTGTCCCTGAGTCCACCCAACTCTGATGGGCACCTAACTCACGTTAGGGAAAGTAAAGGCGGCTGTGCATAGTGCTGACCACACTATCTCTTCATATGCTGAGGTCACAGAAACAAGTGAACTCTACTTCACTTGCCCTGTAGACTGTCAGGTTTGAAAAGGGAACTTTACTTTACACAATTTATTAATCTGAATACACATTTAATTGAGTTATCATCCAGGTAAAATTGACAAAACAAATTTCCATTTTGTTTATATGTAATTTTGATACAGGTCTAATATGAAAAATGTTATTTATTGTGTTTTATTTTTAATTCTTTTGTTTTTCATTTATTCTTATATTATGCAATAACATTAGTGAGACATTGTGGTAAAACAATAAAGCAAATAGCACTTTGTTATTAATCTGAAAGTGATGAGTTTTGTTCTTAGGTTTGCGTCTGTAAATTCACCCAGCACTACAGATTATCTTGACTTTAGTCAGAGAAGCTTAAGATGTCTGGGCGTGTCGCCAACTATACAATCCTTTTATATTTTTATGTCAAAGATACAAATGAACTATACTTCATATGTTTAAGAGGCATGGTATCTAAAAGGGTATTTTACTTACTTCACTGGGAACTTTTGAAGTATTTAATACATTTTAGATTATCAAGAGTGATTTAAAAAAATCTTAAATAAACAGATGACTTTAAGTATGTTAAGTTAATTTAATATGAAACCTTCATTTGTATATTTATATGTACTGAATAACTGCATGATAAAACAATACATGTTTTAGGTTTTAAATCATTGTTAGTTGTCACCTCTTATATGCAAGAACTAACATACCTAAATATTGGTTAAACTCATGAATTGATTTTGGCAAACCAATTGAAGTGAAATCTCCTGCGTGCAGTAAGACATCCCCCGCTGGTACAAAAGAGTCCAATCTCTCAATTTTGTTGTGTGTGTCAGATAAGAAGACAAATCGAATCTTATCCTCAGATAATGAAGTGAGAGGATCTAAAGGCTCTAAAACTTGAACCACCTTAAACAAAAAAATTACTTTAAATAATTAAAACGAATGATAAAATAATATTTTTTAAGTGTAAAATAGAAAAGGGGGAATGAAATTTGTAATAAGAAACCCTATGTGGCCAGGAAACAATACATTTATAATTTTTTTAAAAGTTGTATATATTTTTAAAGAGAAAATCCTTCGACTCAGGATATAACCAATTGTGTACATTAAGTATGCAGGTGTGTCAATGACAAAATCTCTTCTCAGTGTTGTATACCACATCATTGATGCTTTTATTATACCAGCAACAGCCCCATCTCACATGGAGCTAAAAATAATTTCACAGCTTGCTAAACTGGTGGTGGGTTGAGAAGGGAGGTATAATTAAGAAAGGCTATTTGCATATTTCAAGAGCCCCTGTCCCAAATGATATGATAAAGGTATTTTTTAAAAATCAGAATTGACTGGATCTTATAAATTATAAATGTCTACATGTCATACATTTCTTGGTAACTATAAATAATAATAATATAATAATAAAGTAAAAATAAAACCTTAATTTAAATATAGAATTTAAAAACTATTTAAGTTTTTTTTATGTATTCTTTTAATTAAATAGAAGCCATGTATGTGGTTTGTTTCTTTTATAAAGATATATTTGTTAGGCTAATGACTGTAAGGGCAGTTGGTTTTCTAGCAAAAAGTTTTTGGGAAATCATCATGGACTGGTTCAATAATGATACGTCAAGCCTTCTGTTCACATGGTATACATATCAACAACAAAAAAGCCTCAGAAAATGATGTAGTGAAAATTGGAAATAGTTCCAAGAGTTGAAGCAAAAAAAAAAAGGAATATGTAGTATGATAAGTACTGTCCTATCTAAAAATACAAGTTGGAAATCAATGAATAAATTGGTTTCTCTGACCTGTTTGGCTTTCATTGTATCCCATGCTTTAGTAGGATCTTCAGTTAATCGATGTACTGAGACATTTTTTGAATCAACAAAATTAGCAAGAGCTCGAAGTCTATCCATTAATGTATCACAAAGGCTGAAAATAAAAAGCATAAGTTGATTAATGTTCAATACACTGCATAACTGCATGATAAATCAAACAATGCAGGTTTTAGGTTTTAAATCATTGTTAGTTGTCACCTCTTAGTTGTCAACTGTACATAAGTCAATAAGTATTACATAAAAATAACATTCTGCATCTCTAAAGTCGGACACCTTTGCAAATAACTAGTTATATTGTTATTTTGTTTTTGCTTCTTTTTTTAATTTGTTTGTAATGATTACCATTGAAGATTATGGTAAAAATAATACCAGAAACAGCTTTAATGATTTTGGCAGAAAAGTAAATATTTTATGTGATGAGAGGGGATGGGGAGGCAGTACATCTTTTTGTTTTTTAAGGGCGGCATCAAGGGTTTAGTTTTCCAAGGGTAGTGTAGTGACAAAAACTTTGAAACTTGTTGGTCTTTTACCATATGTTGCATTTCTGTTAATAATCCCAAGGTGTTGTCCATAAATTACATCACACTCTTGGAGTTTCCAGGCATGATAGGGCAAGGGGTGGAAGTGACTTTTATGATGATAGGAGAGAGGCATTAAGAAAATGTGATGTAGTACTTTTTGTATTTTAACACAAATATTAAAGTTGAAAATTACTATCTCATTTAGTTGCTAACAGATAATTTAAAAAAAAAATGATAATGAATGAAAGGATTCAATGGACAATTCTAAATAAGTCATCCTTAAAACTAAGTTAAAACCAAACACAAAGGGATGGTGTGGTCAAAGGGTAGAGCATTCATCTGCTAACCCAAAAAACTCAAATTCATCCCAGGTATCTGACAGGCACTAGGGTCGGGAGAGTAAAATGCTGACCACACTAGTGGTGAAACTATCCCTCCCTGTTTAGAGGTCACTAAAATAAAATGAATTTCTCCTACTTCACTTGCTCCATGGACCAAAAGGTTCAAAAGGGTACTTTAAAACTTTATTAATATTTTTACAACCAAACACACAAAGTCAGAAGTTGTGGGAGTTTAAAAACTGGACTACACTAGTAGGGTGTGGGGAAATTGCGAGACGCGAAAAGCGAAATGGCGAGGCGGGAAAATGCGAGAAGGGCGCGAAAACGGTCGGTCACGTGACTTTTTTGTCTCGCATTTTACCACAAGCCGATACTTCCGCTGGGTGGTGTTGAAATGCGAAGATTTCTGCGAAAAATTTACCGCACCCGATTTTCAGTGGTATTTGGTCCAGACTTCAAAGACGCTTCGTTTACATTGTTAAAACTTCCGATTTTTCCGTCGCTAGACATACTGATGATTTGTCAACTCCCCCCATCTTTTGTGTCGACTTTGAATACCACCTTGTTCGAAACCGACGGAAATACCGCCGACGATAGATCAACTTCTGTCTTTTGTGTGGAACGCCGAGGCCGCCTGATTTACCATCTTTGAAGATCGCCGTGCCCGGATCCGCTGCCGCCGCAAACATATTTTCTATTGTTGCATAGAAATTTTGTATTATAGCCGCTGCCTACGATTTTTTTCTAGCTTTTTTTACCATATAAATCTAAGCACAAGGAAATGCCTACATCATTTGGATACAACAAAATAAAGTGACGTCACCGTTATTATCAGTTGGTCGTGCTATATCGTAAGCTATGGGCCTACTTCAAATATTTTTAAAACCAAGTTGAACTTATCTGAATTTTTTGGTTTTGGTGGTGGTATTATTTGGGGTCTTCCATAAATGACGTCACACTCGTAGGGGGGGGGGTCTGTAATTTTATGACGATGTGTGATGAGGGGGAGGAGGGGGGGGTTAGATGTGAAGTCACACTATAAAAAAGCAATGTTAGAAAAAGAATTTTAGACGTTTTTTCGCGTTTTAGAAAACTGTTTTTTAATACATTGTAATAGGAATTGATTGAAATACTCTATTTTGACCGAAATTAGACAAGATTTTGGGAAAATATCGATGTTTTAAAAAAACTCAACTGCTGGTGACAACAATGAGCAAGACATTGCCAAAATTACAGAAATGATAAAAAATACAAATTATAAAAAACGGAAAACAGATGTTGAGCGTGCGGATGATGATGATGATGAGAACATGGGTGCCAGTGTTGTTTGTGGGATGAACGAGGAGGTCAACTGTGATGAGAATGTGAAATGTTGTGAATGTGGATTGGAAGAAGTAGCAAAAGAAAAATGTATAAATGGGAGTCTAATGAACTGGGTTGGGTGTACTATGTGTGAAAGATGGTGTCACGAGGTGTGTTTGAGGACTGTTTCAGAAGATTTTGTTTGTAAATTTTGTTTGTAATTAAAATTACTTAATAAAAAAATAAATTGCACTTTTTAGAATTGTTTATTTTACACTTTTTGCAAGTACAAAAATCCATAAATAGATGTTGCAAAATATCTCTCCTGCTGACAAGATTATACCAATTCACAATGACACAGCTCATGTTTGTATAAACATGAACGGGCTAGATTTTTAAATTAATGCCGACTGAGACGGGATTTTCCTCACGCTAACAAGAGCGGGCGATGACAGTAGCACAGCAACGATGTTAGGATTTTTAAATAGATAGATCTAGATATAGATCTATCTATCTTCTTAGTATCTAGATAAAAAATAACAACATACAACACTCGTGTTAAAGGGTATGGTTAAATGCTTGTTTATTTTAAAAATATTTAAAAAAATAATTGAAATAAATAAAGATGGAAAAAAAAAGGAAAAAACTTTTTTCGCAAAAAGTGTCTCGCTATTTACCCTTAATTCCGCAGGTATGTCTCGCATTACCTTCTCGCATTTTCCCGCCTCGCCATTTCGCTTTTCGCGTCTCGCAATTTCCCCACTCCCACACTAGTACACTGACTACAACTACAGTCACACTACAGTTGACTACAGTCACTACAGTGACTTAGTACTAGATTTCTAGATCATTTATTAGTTATTTTTTTAGATCTAGTTAAGATTAGAGATCAACTACAAAAAAAGTGTCAACTACTGAACAACTGATTGTAGAATAGAGAGTCGATAAATTATATTTCTGTTCTGAACAAACCCACCGTTTGATTGTGGCTCGGACAGGATCTCGTTCTGCTAAATACTAAAATTACTAAATAAATTATTAAAATTAATTTAAGTTTTAGAAAATTAGTTTTAGCCTCGAAATAGACCAGGTTCTCTTTTGGACTTTTTAGTCTCTGAGTTCTCTCTTTCCATCTATTTTAGGATCTATCTATGACTAGACTAGGCCTAAGTTACTAAGTTCTAAGTAGAGTAGCTGAGTATTCACTAGGCTTGTTTCAGACTTTAGTTTCCTGATTCGAGTTATCAACAGAGTGACTCCCCTTACAAAGGTCAACTGAGAACATAAACATCCGGTTCAAAATGGCTGTCTCTAATCAGCTGGATTCTCAATTTTTTAATGATTTAGTACCTCCAGAATCTTTTGAAACGAAAAAGGAACAAATAAACAAATTTGCTAACATTCATTTAGTAAAAAATAATAGAATAGTTCTAATCACGGTAAGTAGTTAAGTAAGCAATATGCAGCAATAGGGTTCTTAGAACAAGCTGGAAAAAGTCACAAAAGTGGTTCCGACATTTTTTTTTCAGAAAAATTAAAAATAAATTTTAAATTTTGGTAATCTATCGTTTTGGGTACGTAAAATCGCCTCGGCTTCTAATGTACGAAAAAGTTACCTCATTGTCAAGGTTTTAATAGAGGTATATTGTGATATATTTGTGTCAAATATTGTAGATAAATGAATAATAAACCTAAACCAATGGTTAAATATAAAATAAATAAATATATATCGGTAATCTATCGTTTTAGGTACGTAAAATCGCCAGCGGCTAGTAATGTACGAAAAAGTAACCTCATTGTTAAGGCTTTAATAGAAGTATGTTGTGATATATTTGTGTCAAATATTATAGATAAATGAATAATATTATAATAAACCTAAATCAATGGCTAAATATATCAATATAGGTAAGAAATTAACTTTAAACAGCAGTGTTTGCGAGCAGGATTAGCTATAAAAAGCGGCCATCAGTAATCTCTAGTGGCTTCCCCTGAATCATGCGCTATAAGTTTACAATTAAAAAAATAAACAAGATGGCTACTATAGTAAATGAGCATGGTTGCATCTGTTGGAAACATCGCTAGTCTTTATTTATTACTGAAAAGTTTTAACTCAGTTGTTTAAAAACAGGTAAATTCTACATAAATGAAACTAGGAAACATTTTTGTATTTTTCAAAACATAAATCCTCCTCAAAATGTGAAATAATTATTAAAGTTTAAGGAGTCACCTGTTTTTCACATTACTAGTCGCGGGCGATTTTACGGTCGGGGGGGGGGGGTAGAATTTTTCTTTTGAAATTATATGCCCCTTTATATATATGTAAAACTTTTTTACACCCCCCCCCCCCCCCCCCTCCCTTTACATGCTAAACTGACTGGCATTTATTGAAATTAAAAGAATACCATAAAAACACTCACATTTAGTACTCAATGAAATGGCTGCAATTTTACAGTGAGCTTCCAGCATGATGTAGACAAAGAACCTGGAAAGGTTATTGTTAGATATTAACCATGCTCAACTGTTAATCTTCTCTTCTTTTTTGTTTTGTTTTTTTTAGTCAGGGGGCACAACTGTGCCTCTTGAGAGCAGAACTGTCCGGTTTATTGACAATTTCAGTATTGGAACACGAGGAGCAACTTCAGCAGAGTATCCTTTGTTATTGTTAAAATTAAACAGAACAATAAACCAGTTTAACCATATCAATGTTTTTTGCCATTTTTTATGACCCTTACTTTCAGTATTGATTAGTAGAGTACCACTGTTATTAATTAATCTGTTTTCAAAACTTTTTTTTAAAGAACTTGTTTTTTTTTTATTGTCTTTTGATTTCTCTCTACTAATTTATTTGTCATTTAAAAAAATTTAATTGTTTAAAACTTTATTTAAATTCTTTGCTGTCTTAAAAAAAGAATTGTTCTTAACTGTCAAATATATTTTTTGAAGCAAGGCTATGCTGTGTTATTCTTGCATCGTCATAGATCTTTACAACCTTTTTTTCAAAGAGTTGAAAAAAATATTTTAGATATACTAAATGTTTCAGAAAATGAGGATACATTGATCACTGGTAGGTGATATCTTTCTTTTGATATTTTTTATGTATCTTAGAAATAAATAAAAGTATTTGTTATTTAGATTTTGGCAATGAATACATTTGCTTTTAATTTTATACTTGAAACTTAAAGTAAAATTGGTATTTCCATTTGTACTACATTCAGCAATGGTTTTTCTTAATGGTATGTTTCAAGTTAACTAGGATGGGATGTCCAACCCAACTTACAAACATCAATAAGTAAATTAAATCTTAACTTTGTTTTTGTCTTTTTACTAAAAAAATATTCTTTTTTATTTGACTTTATAAATGATATAAGATAGTCACCCAGGATAGTAAGCTAAGTAACATAGTTTATTTATTAAACTTATTGATAGATTTTACTTTTTAACATATGCTATTTCTTCCAGTTGATAAAACTTATGTCCAGAAATTGTCACCGGTTGTGAAACAGTACCAAAAGTTTCGAGATGAGGGCATGTTGTGTATGGTAGATTTCACCACCCTGTCTGAGTACCTGGTCTTGTTACATGAAGCTTGTGTGTCCCTCCAGCCCTGTGGCAAACAGGCAATTATTTATCTGGCAGCTGCTGTGGCTGATTTTTACATTCCTAAAGGACTGATGGTAATTTTTCTTGTCTACATTATTTAAGGTGAACAGATTTACTCCCTAATGTATAGGCCAAATAGATATTTAGCATTTCAGTGCATTGTGAAGACTTGCTTTTTCACTGTTGTTTTTGATGAGTTGTGAGGCATCTATTATCACATTAATCATGTATAATTGCATAATGTATAATTATCAGCTAAAACTAAACTAAAATTTAAACATGAAATACAGATATTTAATGATGGGTGGTACACATTTAAGTTTTCTTGCCAGAGTTTGAGATATTAGCTCCAAAAAGGTGTGTAGTTTTCTTGTGGTTTTTTTTTTTTGTATAAAGCTTATGTATGGGGATTTTTTAATGTTAATGACTTAAAAAGTAATAAGGTTTCCCTTCCAAATCTTAGAACAGATCAATAATCAATTGAATAATTAAGCTGTTCTTTGGTGCAGTTTTAAAATGTATGGCTGAATAGATGACAGTCTTATTCTACAGTTTCATAAATTGTTTAAAATTGTTATTTATTGGATATCCAAAAGTTGTTTAAATAGTTTTAAATAGTTTCTTATTGTACATGCTGTGTCTTCAGCCAGAACACAAAATCCAGTCATCTGAAGGAGTTTTGAAGTTGACCCTTGAAATGACACCAAAAATGTTGAAACCTCTAGTAAAAGATTGGGTACCTCATGCATTTATTATATCGTTTAAGGTAATTGTAACAGTCAAATGTATATGAATGTATGTTGCGAGTGTGTGTCTTAAAAAGGCGAGATAAAATATAAAATATAGTGTGGGTGTGCGCATGCGCGAAAGGAAAGGAAGCGAGAGGTGGAAGGCGGCAGAACAAGAAAGATGACGAAATTGAAAAGTCGTGTTTGTTGAGTAGTGTAGCTGCTTATTATCATTCTGAATATGTAGATCTAATATTAATAAAATTGTGAAATCACCAGTAATGTGGTTGGTATTTGCTTTTAGTTTATGTCGTGAACCCAGTCATACAAAAGGGCTGTGACAGTAATATTTTTTTTCTTATTTAATACTATTATGTGATGTATAAGTTAAACTGTTTAAAGACAGTGCTAGTTGGTTAAAATTTATATCATTTAGAGACTCAAGACTATACAAAAATATAAATAGGTGTAAACAGATGGATTATAAATGTATAATTCTTAACTATTTTATTATCAGTCAAAAATTTTTAAGTGTTGATGGTGTCCTTTTTTATATTTTTCAGTTAGAGACTGATAAAACTATTCTTAAAGATAAAGCAAAGAAAGCCCTTCAGATGTATCAACATCAGGTTAGTCAAACACTTGAAGTATATTTACATTTATTTGTTATCATATTAACCCTACTAACGTTATCAAACAGCTTTATGGACATTGTTGATCTAGAAATCTATATATATATAATTCTCTTCTGGGAGCCGTTAGAAAACAAGCTGCAAGCGCGCCTTTGCAGTCCCCTCTCTTCCTCTCTATCACTATCACTACCACCCCCACCCCCATATGATCTGGTGAGTTGTGGTTCACTCTAAATGTTTACAAATCGTAGAGCTGGGTTTGTTGACGGCTATTAGGGGCAGATAATTTAGTTTGAAACGATTTTAAACTTACAGGAGGTAACTAAGAGGAGGCTGCTTTCAGGGGGGGGGGGGAGGGGTGTATGGTAGGGGTTGGGGGGGGGGGTAGTGTTTTAAAGCAAATATTTTCAGTGGCAGCATTGGTACTGTCAAATTCACAAATTATGAATTACTGAAAAGTAGAAAATAAAACAACTAAATAGCGGCTTTTGATACGCAGCGGGTCGGCTCGTATTTTTAATTTTAATAATTCTTAAGTTAAACAATTTTTGATAGATTCATTTTTTTGTTTTTCTGACACAGATGGTTATAGCAAACCTCCTAGAGACACGCAAGAAAGAAGTTTTCATTATAGCCAAGGATTCCGAAGAAGATTTGATTCTCACAGAGGAACAGCTATCTTCTGGTCAAGAGATTGAGGAACTTCTGATAGAAAAACTTGTGATTTACCATACAAATTTACTACAGCCTTCGTAAAGATTGAAATGTTGGTCTAGAAAATATGACATGTTATTATCAAGCATTTCTTTTCTTTTTTAACTCAGATCTTTCATTTCACAATGCTTAAAAGGATACAATTGTCTTTATGCATTAGGGTTGAATGTGCCTGGTATTGGGACACCACATAAGCCGTTTGTGTAGTTAAATTTGGATACTGTTTCATAACTACTAAATCACAAGTTACGTTGAATTTAAAACGTAATTTTAAAATCTAAAATGTGATGGTTTCTTTAAATGGATTTGTTTAAATTGGCAAAATCAGCTTAATCCAATTAGTGGACAATTACTAAATTTTAAATCATATGAATGGCTCTTACATTACTTTAATAATTTTTTTTAGCTTGTTGGGTGTTTCTGATTTATTTTTCAAGTATATTGTGGGCATATATTGTTATTAATGTGAAGTCTTATTTCAAAAACATTGCTTAAACTTATTGCCATGGATGTAGCCCATATCCAGTGGTAGGAACTTCTTATTTAGGTTATTCTTTCATTATACTTTTTCCCCCCATAATTGGAGAATATAAGAATTATTTAAAGATTGCCGACATTGTATTTGAATGGAAAGGAATCTAGCAGACGACGCATTTCTGCTGAATAGTCCAACTTGTAACAACACTCTTTAAAAACTAACCCATCGTATTAGTCATAGCATCCTAGCCATTTAATAACAAATGTGTTTTAAAAAAAATCATTCCCTAGGCTATTGATTAATTTTTATAAATAAAATTGGTATGAAATGAAAAAAAAATAAATGTAGTTTTTAATTTCAGTCATCTTGAACAATAATGAAGTTTAAAATCTTATTTGCCACCTTATTTTAGATACAGCTGCTACAACCGCTTTTTTTTAAAAAAAAGGTTTAACTATCATTATAGAGAACAATATTTACAAATGTTTACCCCTCCCCACTTATTGAACAACCTTTGTTTTAGCAGTCACAAAAGTTATGGTTCATCATTTCAAACACTTTTACAAAATAGTTATCTCCCATATAGAGACCAAACCAACTGCTGCTCTTTCTCCTATTGTTACCTTTATTGAACTGTCTGTCTATGCTGTCTGAACAACATGACATTTTTTACATTAATATATTCTGCAAGTAAGAGGATGTTTAACTTGTTTTAAAATGTCTTGTTAAAAATTAAAGAATACGTCTTTTACAAGAATACTTGATGGTATTATAAAAGTATATTTTATTTATTTTATAATGTCTTTTAAAAATCAAAGAATATTTCTTTAACAAGATTACTTGATAGTATTATATTTCTTTTGATATTTTGTTATACAAACCATTTTAGTCCAGGAATTAAGTTTATTTAAAGACCAATACATACCATATTAATCTTATTATTCAGGTCCTTGGATATTTAGATTTTTTAAAGAATTTAGTGTCAGTTATGGATCCTAGGCTTCACAATGTTTAGGATGTGCTGAAGTCCAACAAAATTTATATTTGTTTGCTAACACCAAACACAGTAGGTTATCCCTTGCCTTCATGGGCTCCTGACACTAGTCAGGATTAGTTATGGTAGTTTGGCGTGACGCTTTGTAAAAACAGATGAACTCTACTTTATCTTTGTCATGTTTTTTAAAAACTTTTTGTTTGTTAATCTATATTTAGTATTGTTTACATTTTTTTCTTTACAAATATATTTTTTAACGTTATTGTAAATTGCAAGTATTTAAAAATGTTCATGTATCTCTACAATACTGTGTACAAGAAATTCAGGTCATGAATAGTCAATTGGATTCTATATGAGTATCGAATAATGGAAGTAAATTCTTTTTTTATGCTTCCCAAGAATTATTATCTTGTGCTATACAAAATTATTTTCTTTCATACTGCAATTTAAAAACATTTTCTGTATCAAAGATAATGTTTGAAACATATTCTTAGTCTAGTGATTTTATAAATGTTCCACTGTTTGCAAATTAAAATGTTGATTACTCCAGTAGTGGTATTTCAAGTCAGATTATTGTAATGTTTTTAACATAAAATTGTATTTTATTTATAAGCATCCTCCTGAAAAACTTGATGTGCTGTGTTATTAAAACATGGTTATAAAAACTTGATGGTGTCGTTGTGAAGATTAGATTTATTTCAGTTTTTTAAAGTATTTTCTTTAACTAAAAAAAAATTTGAAAAAGAAATTTTTTTTTTCTCATTAAAAATGTAAACAAATATGACTTTGACTAAGTCATGTTGTATTCATAAGTATAAGTTTATTACATTTACTGCAAAAGTTTTGAGTAAAAAGTGGAATTACAGAAATCCATGACGGATGATGAAGCACATCAGTTTGTCTTACTAAAGTGAAACCTCAGGTTGAAATAAATTGATAGAAGTCCTCACCATTTGCAACTTTTATAACATTGATTCTTAAAATATTAAATATCTGAAGTTTTCTACCCGTAAGCTTTTTTTTTTACATTTTTGTATTGCCACTATAAGGCAAAATTAACCAAAACATTTTTTATCTATGTCATCAATAATGATCAGAGCCATCTCATGAACTCTGCTGATGATGAGGTCTGAATATTTGGTTGGGCTTTTGGAATCTGCTATTAATTTTAAGAGATATAGTTTTTAAAATATTGAATATTAAAGATGTTTTTTTTTTTGTATTTTCCTCTTTGTTTTACTTTGTTAGGGTAGGGATGCAAATCTCTGGGGTTCATTATCATCTCTTACAGATTTGTCTGCCCTGATACATTTAATTACTTTTATCAATTACCATTTTATGATTTATAGAAAATAAAAATATAATACTATTAGAAAAATACTAAAAATATTCAATACTGTAAAGTATTTAAATATTAGGAAAAAAACAACTGTGAAACTAAATTGGTTGTGAGACAACTTTTATTTTGAATAATATGCAAATGACATGTTGAAAATCTGTAGACAATACATGTTTAAAAAAATTATATAGAAAGATCAAAGTCTTCTTGTACAAAAACGTTTACAAAAATTTATAGCTTTAGTATATAGCAACATGTAAATATTTTTATCGCAGCTAAATGAAAGCATAAGTTCCATCACAAGTAATTATCTACAGTGAATTATAAATAAAAATAAACTACTGCAAGCATGTTTAAAAAAATAATACTGGCTAATTTAACATAGAATGTTTTACCTAACACTTAGTTATTGAAGTAGTGTAAATTTGTTAACTGAATGAAGAAACCACCAGAATGATATAGATCAGGGACAGTATTTAAACAACGCAAAAATTAAATTTTGAGATGTTTTGAGTGAAATTAAGACATCTCCACAATCAAACAGAACATTTGCACTTCTCATGACCATAAGACAATTGATTCCTAACATAAAATCTTGATGTTTTACTAAACCTTAAAGCTAAAAAAAATTAGAATAGTTTTGCATTCAAATTAGTGTATCTACACAAAACATCGTAGTTGAACAATGAAATACAGAAGTGTTGGAATTCTCGTCTCAAGTTCATTATATTTAACTTAATTATTTCTAAAACAAAGATTAAAGTAAATTAACCCTTTCAACCCTAAAATTTGCCTCTTTATAGTGTTCCAGTGGGTTGTCAATTCTAGGTTTCATTATAAATTTTTACAGAGATACTTAATTTATTAATATTAAGTTATATTTATTTTAAGTTATATTAATTAATATAATATTAATAGGAATAATTAATATTTATATTAAGTTAAAACTATTGTTTCATGACTTAAATATTTATAAAAAGAAATACAGATTTCAGTTTGACTTCTCATCTTTCATAATAATTAACCGATGCACTAAAGATGAGATATTGATAAATTATTAGTATGTGTATGTCAAAGGACTTAATCAAAGCAATTTTCTTGGGCAAATACTTAGGGATTCAAGGGTTAAAAGACAATTTTCATTTTACTTCAACAAGCTTTAAGCAAACTACTTAATGTGTACCTTTAACATGTAATGAATCACTCCAGCAAATAAAATTTTAAAAAATTAATGTATGGACTGAATAATACATCACAGATCATTGGCAAACGGTGTCAGTGGAATGTTGGTCTTGCAATTGTAAAGCAAAGACAGCTTTATGCTTCTGTTTTTCATGTCAATTATAAACAGCAAAGTATTACCCTAGGTTACAATAAATAAAAAAAGATGGACAATTCTTTTGGTCTAAAACTGAATATAAAAAGTTATAAAATGTAAGAAAAATCTACTCAAAATTTATTTCAACATCTTAAAGTGATTGTCCAATATTTAAACTATCCTTTCTGTACTTTTTTTTTTATACAGATACACAAAAACTCTACATTAGCTTGATGCATTAAAACACATAAGTAGGCCTACACTGGTTAACAGAAATTAGTGAATAAACAAAGGGTAAAGCTGAATCACAATTTTAACACTCTCTTAATAAAGTAAAATAAAAATATACTGATTAATAGGTTCAACTGACTTTAAAAAATAAGTTATCATGTAAAAAATGTAATTAAAATTATTTATAATATTACCAATAAATTAACAATGTCACTTGATTACTATAAACTGTACAATAAGGAACAATATAAATAACTAAAAACTATTAGTAATTCTTTAAACCCACACAAAAATGTTACAAATTAGATATTGATAAATTAAAATCAACAATTTTCAAAATACACAGTAAACATAATGATTTTAAAATGAGAAATCTTTAAGAATAAAAGACAGGATGCTGTAATACAGTGTCTGCAGTAAAAAATAAATGGATAACACCCTTATGCTTTATACTTATAGGATTGCATAATTTAGAATAAAAGAAAATCAAAAGTATAAAATTATACCCTGAGCAACATTTTATGGTAACTACTGTAATTATTTGTAAACCATTAATTTGTATATATTAATTTTAAAAAACAACGAAACTTGTCATTTTTTTATCTTGGTCTGCTGTGATAGTTTGTTTTCCGCCACCAGAGGCAAAAGTGGAAATTACCAGAATGTGATACCCCCTCCACTGCCACCACTTAACCAGCCTGCATTCTTCTGTGTTGCTATCACAGTCCCACCTTGTGCGGCAGCCATCTGTGCAGCATTTGGAGCACACCCAGGGGGTGGAGGCTGATCAGGGAGTATAAAAGGAAGAAGTTTATCAGTAAGAATGACAGAAGCGTGTATCAAGAAATTGCTTTGATAGCATCTGTTTAATGTCATAACCCTAACCACTATACCAACTGAGCAAAATAGATTTCATAATAAAATCTTACTTCTAAATGTTAGTGGGTAGTTTAGATTTTAAAAAATACCATTGATAAATCAATAAATCTGTATTGATCACCATGATGACTTTATGTTTACTAATTTTTTTTCTTCATTTTCATTAATTTAGTAATGGTAAGTTTTTACAAATTTCAACTCAAGAACAGAATACAGTTTTTGACCCTCTCATTTTTAATACTCATAAAAGACAAAAGTGATGGGCAGACCTATTTTCTGTAGCACTGATACCAATATAGCCCAGTTGCTAATTTATGTATATAAATCTAAAGCTAAAAATACAAACTCAGTAATAGTTTACTAGCAAATAAGTCTGTTACTTACAGGAATATTATGGGAGGCAACACCATCAAATCTGGCACCTGAATCAAAATGTGCCACGGCTGTTACATTCTGATTAGAGTAAGCATAGCCCGGCTGTGTTGGGTAGCCTGTCTGGACTGCAGAATACTGGAGACATAAAAAAAATAAACCGGGAGTGTGATGGTATGAAATAATTGGTTAAGAGTTGTGAGGGTGGGGATTTTTAAGAAGGCGGAACGAATGAATCCAATAACACAAGTTCCAGTATAAAATCAAAAATGTTCTTTATTAAAACTATAAATCAATTTCCTACCTAACTAGCCTGTTAAATACTATCTACTACTACTACTACTACTAACTCCACTAACACGCCCTTCCATGACCAATCCTACCACTATCTACATTCTAACTGTTCTCTACATAACTATGTCTGCTCCATTCTACAACCTAACACCTTCTGCCCTCGCTAGCTAATCATGATCTCTGGGCCTGACAGTGGTCCACGCTTCAGTGGTCAGCTGACCGCCCCACGTGACCGGTCAGTTCACGTATTTTTTATTGGTCTCTCTCTCTGACTAGTATGACCAACTTGCTATAGCCTGCTTCTGCTATCTACCTGAGCTCGACGCAACCTTGCGTCATCACAGGGAGTGATCTCCCCTAAACTTTCTCGAATATTCTTATATAACTTGGAATATAGACATGATTTTTAATTACTTAAACTTTTAAAAATAGAATAGAATCTCATAGAAAAAAGAATTGCGCACCAAGCGAACGCCAAAACAAAATGTGCATAATATTAATAGTACGCAATATTATTAGTACTTTATAAATTTACATGCATTTTTTGAGAAATCGGAAATAGCGTAAATTAGTACTTCCGGTCAACGGAAATTACTCAAAATTTGACAAAAGGTAGAGAATTAGATCTTTTACTTACATGTGAAATTTCATTTATCTATCTGAAATAGTACTCAAGTTATAGGCTTTTGAAAAATTCAAAGAAGAAAAAGTACCATTTCCGATTATCGGAAATCGCTCAAAAGTTGATCAGGATCTACGATTTTGATAAAATACTTATATATGAAATTTTATCAACCTAGCTGTAACGGTACTCAAGTTATTGTGTTTACACACAGACAGACACACACACAGACATACGGACAAGATTGCAAAATTATGTTTTTCCGTATCAGTGAGGTGTAAAACGTCGAGATTTGTAAAAATCTCGATTTTATTTTTGCACGATTACAAGACTTTCTCTTAATAAGTAAATAAAACCAAAAATGTATACATTAACATCTTTTACATTTTTAACACAATATAACAAAATTTACAGTATTAATAGTATTATATAGTGCAAAAACAAATAATTTAGTAATCAAAAATTAAACCTAAAAAAAATTTAATTAAAAACATTAAATTATAGGCCTAATAAATATTCTAAAAAGAAGTTTTGAATGAAACTGCTATGAATAAATGTTAGAAAATTCAAGATCTACATTTAAAGTTTGGCTCTTATTGATTTGTCATGCTTAACTTAATGATTATGGAAGACACAGATCAAAATATTTTAGAATTAGGATATTGAAAGATTTATTTCTATCAAAACATGATACTCACAGACTGTTGGTAGGCACTGTATGGTGGGGGTGGGCCTTGAGCCATCATGTGACCTGAACCACTGTATGATTGATGCTGTACACCTAGTTAACAATGATAGAGGGTTTCAATTGTGCATTAAAGCTTGATACTTAACAATTATTAAATCAATGTCAACTAAACAAATCTGATGCTAATACTTATTCAAAGCTCAACACATTAATATAAGCATTACTAATATTTAGGAAAGTATTCAATGTTTTCACACTTTCTATACTGTGAACATCTTATGGAAAGGCATGCTCAGTGAGTAGAGCACAAGGCTGCTAACTTGAAAGTCTTAAGTTCAGATAAATGACGTCACGCTTTTTTTGACGATTTTTTACTCCCCCCTCCTCATCGTCACAAAAAGCCAGACCCCCCCCTAAAATGATGTCACACCTCAGCCTACAACCCCCCTCAAAACTGCAGTTTAATTTTTCTCAAAACATCAATTTTTTTCCAAAATCTTGTTTATAACTGTCAAAATAGAGTATTTTAATCAATTCCTAATACAATTTATTAAAACTGTTTTCTAAAACATGAAATAACGCCTAAATTCGTTTTCTAACATTGCTTTTTTATAATGCAAAAGTGTGACATTGCACCATCTGACCCCCCCCCCCCCCTCCCCCTTATCACACACCATCACAAAATTACGGACCCCCCTACAAGTGTGAAGTCATTTATGGACGACCCCTTGAGACTGTAATGCTCCTGATCCATCCAACTCTGATGGATAACTGATGCAATTGTTAAGGAACATGCTGTCTTTGAAAGTCAAGGTCACTGAAATAGATGAACTCTACTTCATTTGTCCCAACATGCTGACATAACAACATTCTAGACTCCTTACCAGCAGGTGGATACTGATACTGTGTTTGATACTGATAAGATCCAGGGCCAGGCATCATAGGTGGTTGACTTGAGTAAGGGGGTGGGGCATAGTTGTAGGCAGGTGGGGGGTAGGGTGCCATAGGTGCAGTTGTAGCCATGTTAGGGTACTGGCCACTCTGTTTTTCATTTCCAGCAGGGGGGTAGGCAGGGTCTGTGGAAAATCGCAAAGGCAAGATATAAAAGTAAAATGTGCTTGACGAGAGTGGTCTTAATTTCTTCAGCTGACAATCACACATGCAATGGTATAAAATAAAGATAAAAATTAGTGGCATCAGAACAATTGATTATTCAATTGTATTGCTTTTCCGATGGACTGATAGATTCGGATAATATTCAATGACATGTTCTGAGTTAGATCTATCTAGAACCCAGTGGTTACTACTAACAAATTGGCACTCATTTAACTCTAAAGTAGTCTAAAGTCTAGTTGCCTAAATAATACTAAATATATCTCTATATATATAATTCTCTTCTGGGAGACGCTAGAAAACAAGCTGTAAACGCGCTCCCTACCATCCCCACCCCTACATGGTCTTAGTGAGATGTGGTTCACGCTATGTTTACCTTCGTGGCGTCGGGTTTAGTGACAGCTATTAGGGGCAGATAATTTAGTTTGAAAAGATTTTAAACGTTGGGGGGAGGGGGGGGGGGGGAAGGAAGGGGGGTTATGGTCCTTAACGAGCTACTTATAGTGTTTTAAAGACATATTTTCAGTGTTAGCGTTGGTACTGTCGAATTCACAAATTATGAATTACTGAAAAGTAGAAAAGCAATAACTAAATAGCGGCGTATGTTATGCCGTGGGCCGGCTCGTTTAAATATAATATTGATTATTATTAATTATTAGGCCTAGATCTAGGCCTATATCAGAGTTTATTAATATTAAATTATTAGTCAATATTCAATATTAGTACTAATAATAGTACTTTAGTTTTAGTACCTACTACTAAGTAATATCAGATCTAGTACTAAAATACTAATATAATATTGAATATTGAAGTAGTAGTAGAATCTAGTAGAAGTAGGGCCTTTTATTAACTTAATACTTAATAAGTTAATATAGTACTAAGTAGTAAGTACTAAGTTAAAAGTACTACACTTACACTACTTAGATTCTTAGAATCTAGAATAATCTAGATGTCTAGTACTAAAGTACTAAGTAGGCTACTTAATACTTCTTATACACTAGATCTAGAAATCTACTAGATTTTTACCGATTTAATATTTAATTATTTATCATTTTTTTAACCTACCCTAACCTACTAGAACTAGTAGAGATAGTACTAGATCTACTACTAGAATCTACTACCTACCAGATCTAGAATCTAGATCTACTACTAGTACTACTGACTAGATCTAGATCTAGATCTACCACCTAAAGTTAGAATCTGGATCTAAAATCTAGATCTAGATCTAGATCTAGATTCTTTTAAAATTTATAATTAATTTATATTTAATAAAATAAAGACCAATCAATTTCTAAACCAATCACTATCACCATTTGATACCTTTTTGGAAAGACATTTCTCTCGTAGTAGATCTAGGAAAACAGTACAAGTACCAGTCCTGTAGTTCTGTGTTGTGTGTGTCTATGACTTGACTTTTCTAGGGATAAGCAGATAAATATAGAAACATATGACGTCACACTGTTGCGACAAGCCGAACAATGGTCAATACATCCGTTTTTCTTTATAGGCCAGGTCTATCGATTTTAATTTTTTTTTTTTAAATAGTTTATTTTAAAAGAAAAATCTCAGAACGTGTAGTCATTTCAAAGTTCGTGGTGCGGTTGTTATTATGTTGTAAAGCTTATGACGCCTTATGAGTATGATCACATTCACAGCATTCGTATAAAAAAAAAATTTTAAAGTATCTCTAGAAGAAATACTAAATAGATCTAGATCTAGAATCTATAAGGCAAATGAGTCTATAACACAAATATAGATCAAGGCCTGTAATTAGCTACTAGAATCTAGATCTATGTAGCAGTGGCGGATTAAGGGGGGTGCTGAGGGCAGTTTTTCTTCCAGACTTTTTTCTCCGGGGGGGGGGGGGCACTTGAAATCTTCGGGGGGGGGGCGGTAAACTTTCTTCGGGGGGGGGGGGGGACACTGTTAAAAGTATATATTTTCTATATAAATTATGTAAATTTCATTTCGTTCGGGGGGCGGTAAAAAAATTTCGGGGGGGGGGGGGGGGGCTTAGCCCCCCCGAAGAGATGCCTGGAAGAAACTCTGGCTGAGGGGGCTACAGCCTGGGGCCCCCGATTTTTAGGGCCCCCAAATTTCCTTTTTCAATCAGAGTAAATTTCCATTTAAAGTGATTTTTTTTTTACTATAAAAGCCAATGTTTTAATATTTGAATCACAAGTTTATTTCAATTTTTTATCAAAATATCAAAAGCGAGTACACACTTTAGTATAAATACCATACCAGCCCGGACAGCGTTTGCTTATAACAATAAATTGGATTAATTTTAGAGTTAAAAACACAAACAGTGGTCGAATTCTGACACATAAATGACATGAATCTGGTGTGAACACTCTATGATTTAAACTTTTAAAAACATTTATAGGCCTTTACTTTTATTGAACGTTAATATCGGGTTTACAGGCCAGGGATGACGTTCTTTAAATGGACGCCGGTGGAAATCCAACTTTTTGTTGGCCTCATAAATGGATGACACCTAAGAGGATGGAGGTGTGGTTTTTTTACGCTTATACCGTGCTTACTGTTTTAGTTGGGCCTAGTTTAACCTCGTAGACCGTCCCTGAGTCCACCCAACTCTGATGGGCACTTAACTCACGTTAGGGAAAGTAAAGTTTGCTGGGCATAGTGATGACCACACAATCTCTTCATATGCCGAGGTCATAGAAACAAGTGAACTCTACTTCACTTGCCCCATAGACCGTCAGGAAAAGGAAACTTTACTTTACTAGTTTAACCTCTTTATGTTATTAATAATTTACTACATAGAGTGGATTGAAATTCTCTTTTTTTCTCTTCGCATCTGCAAGCAAACACGTGCCAACAGTCTTTATCGTCTGCTATATAACGACATAATAATATTATCATGAACATTTAGATTTGTTCAACGTTAGTCTGCATTTCCAGCTTTCTCATGCCCAATATAAATTCTTGAATGACAGTTCAATAACTATCGTGACACGGATATACCGGCTAAGGAGTTTGACTCAAATTAGCCAGGCAGGCCTCGACGTACTGAAATCCAACTAAATGGCAAACTGTGGACAAAATCAGTCTCACGAAGATGTTGGTTTGAAACACTACATGTGAGTCGCTTATTCATCCGTAGGCTCTCACCAGGCTTTACTCCCCCCACCAACAGAAGCGGGACATCGTCCTACCGTCTGGTACCCGGCTAGGTCGATGGTCAGAGGTCTAAAGCTTCTACAGGCCTAAAGTAAACATCATATATTTATTACTGCTCACTTAGCGGATGGATCTCGCTTCTCTGTATTTTGTTAGTGTGTGTGTGTGTCGTGGTAGTGGGTGGGGGCAACATATAATCATGCTAAAAATGAGTACATATTGGTTAGATGTTAGGGGATCAGCGTGGTTGAATCGATAAAGCTCGTGGATGCTTAACCGAGTTCAAACCCTAGGACAGATGAGGCTCATTAGCTGGGGACAGCAACTCTTCTAGGAGAGACAACTCCAAAATCAAACATCTGCTGTAGTTTGTTCTTGGTTGGACAAAGGCTATTGAAACAAATTAAAAAAGAAAAGCAGGCTGAAATCGGACTCAATGGTCTAAACGGCGCATAACCAGTTGACACGTATACTTAAGTGTGTTGGAGGGCACCCCTTCCAACACTAAAATTAAGAACAAAGAAGAAGAGAAGAAGAAGGTTAGATGTTTGTATCCAATTTACCGCTCATTGAACACAATTGACAGCTTTTTTAAATTAGTAGTTTTGTAAATATCGGTGTCGAATGTTCCTATAAGTTATAAATAATCCATTAATATCTTGAATAATTTGCTGATTAGGATATATATATATATATATATATATATATATATATATATATATATATATATATATATATATATATATATATATATATATATATCAGGGGCCCCCAAAAAGTTTCAGCCCGGGCCCCGTCCAAGCTTAATCCGCCCCTGCTATGTAGACATATGTAGGCCATGCTTGGATAGGCCTGTATTTTGTTAAATATTTCGTTGTCTATTTGTTGTCTACAGACGTTTTTTTGTGTCTACTTGTTTAAACACGCTTTTTTACTTTCTCGTATATACGAAGTATAGAGAAAGTATTGTAATCGTGCACAAAAATCACTTGAAATTTTAACAATTTTCACCGTATTACACCTCAGTCCTTCATCACATCCGAAGTATAGAGGACTTATTTTAATCGGGCAAAAATTATCAATCCAGATTTATCAAAATTAAGAGGTTTTATGCGTAATCCAGTCTGAAAAACTGAGCTTTGCAATTCTGTCCGTATGTCTGTGTGTCTGTGTGTGTGTGTGTCCGTGTGTAAACACGATTACTTGAGTACCGTTATAGCTAGGTTGATGAAATTTCATATATAAGTATTTTATCAAAATCGTAGATCCGTATCAACTTTTGAGCGATTTCCGATAACCGGAAGTGGTACTTTTCCTACTTTGAATTTTTCAAAAGCCTATAACTTGAGTACTATTTCAGATAGATAAATGAAATTTCACATGTAAGTAAAAGATCTAATTCTCTACCTTCTGTTAAATTTTGAGTAATTTCCGTTGACCGGAAGTAGTAATTTACGCTACTTCCGATTTCTCAAAAAACTAATGTAAATTTTTAAAGTACTAATAATATTGCGCGCTATTGTGCACTTTTTTATTTGGCGTTCACTAGTTCACTTGGTGTGCAATTATTTTGTCTACGAGATTTTATTCTATTTTTAAAACTTTAAGTATTTAAAATGGATTAAAAATCATGTCAATAGCCCGAGTTCCCATCCCCTGTTGTTTTATATAAGAATATTCGAGAAAGTTTAGGGGAGATCACTCCCGGTTTATTACTATATAATATGCGTGCATTGCCTACATACCTCATATCGTTACATGTCTTTACAAAACACAACAAAAAGTTCATTCGACCTAAAGAAATTAATTTCTAAAGTCCACTATTAACAAAAATTTCACCCCCTCCCTTCCTTACTTAAGTAAGCACGCTACCACAATCATGACAATGATTCAATGGTCTGACCCCCACCCCCATTATAGGCCCTATTTAGTTGGTGATAAGTTATGAATTATACGGATGACAAAGAACTTCATTCTAATGAATGTATGGTGAAATATTTGGCGTTGCGTAATTTATAATTCGCGTATTATAGATCTAATTGTCGAACAGGCACTTTTCTCCGGGTAGGCACTTGAAAACTTCCCGGCGGGAGGGGAAGACAGGTTAAAAAATAATTTGTTCTATGTGTTTAATTTAAAATTATATCCGGGACCGTAGGGGAAGCGGTTTGTAGGCCTTGCTTCTGAGGAAGGGGGGGGGGGGGGCGAGTCGCCTGAAAGAAATAGCCTAATGGTTTACATGTAAATAAGAAAAATTGCGACACAGGACATTCACTGACTCAAACGTATCAGCAAGATAGGGCCTAGGCCAAGAGTTAAAATTAAATCGCATTTCGTAATTGGCCAACTAGGCATTCTATAAACACGGAAACCGTAGAGTAGAATACTAAGATTTCAGTGCAAAGGAAAACAAAGTAAAAAAAAAATTCTTTTTTACAATTTCGCTTTTTCTTTTAAAACGGATTCTATTGAAGCTATTATTAGATTTGTTACGTCATTTATAAAGCAAATCTCAAAATTTTAGTAAGCTATTTTTTAAGATATTTGATTCACTGTTCAGCTCATTTGGAGTTCATTCTCTTGTTTCTGTTACAGTTACAGGTTGGGTTGATGTGTTCAATTCCAATGCAGAAGCATTTTTTGACTTTATGTAAAAGATCACTTATATTTGTAGCTGCTTAATTAAAATGTAACCAAGTGTTTTGTATTTGTATAGTATTAAACAATATACTATGACTGCTGTAGTATACAGTCCAACTCTTTATACTTTTTAAATAAGTATTGTAGAAATACTTATTAAAATAGGCCTATAATTATATAATATATAAATACCATTTTTTAAATAATAAGATTCAAATATTCTATAACTTCATACAAAGTCTGCTGATTAAAAACTTTATTTCTTTATAATTATTTCCTTAATATAACAACTGTTACATATTATTATAATATTCAGCTTTTCAATTTACAGACAAAAAATGTGTTTTTTTCAATGTAAAAAGTTAAAAGTACTGTTACAGTTTTACTTTTGCGTGAAACAAACCAGTGTTTTTAAGATTCAGTTCAATATGAACAATAAGTTAAATTTCATGTCAAGAAATTTAACAACAGGCTATCACAGGAGTGTGTGATTTGTCAAACTCCTTTTGCGCTTTATACAATAGACTATACAAATTATTTACAATTTTAACAGACATTTTTTTAAAAATCAACTACCAGGTTCCCATATTTTAGAATTTAAAAATGTTTTTTCAGTCCCATGTTGTAAGAAGTTTTTAAAAATAAAAATAGCAATGAAAATATACTATACCTATACATCCTAACTCACTGTATAAAAGTGTTCATTGATCAACTTTGTATCTATATAGTAATAGTATGTATACAAGCTGGAAAACATCATCTGGATCCAAGAATCTTGGTTGGACAAAGTGAACTAAATATCTATTATTGATCATATCTAAGCTAAATTTTTATTGATTTGAAAACTGATTTAAAGATATCCGTAAATAATTTGTATAAGCTTATTTATACTGTTATATTGCTGCATTAAGGCACTAACATGAAGAATTAACTTAATTAAGGTAGAAATATTGCTATTTGCAAAACAAAGAAAGATTGTTTTTAATAAAACATTAAGTAAAGGGAAGTTTTGTGCTTAAGGCAAGATTTGATAATGTGTTTTTGTTACACTTTGGTTATGATTCAGAAAATCAAACAATTTGTTTTTCACCTGTGATAAACCTATTACTAAATGTGCACAAGGCTCCAATGTCAATATAATTGTGAGCTAAGACAACAGAAACTACCCAGAGGTTTTTTTTACAAAGCAAAAGTGTATTAAAAAACTACGGTAAAAATCTCAGAAACAAATAATACAAATCACGTTAGAAAACACAATATGTATGTTTTGTTCCTCTTGTCAGTTTTTGTTGCTAAAGTAATATTGTGTTGTTTAGTGTGGCAAAGTTTTAACGTTAAGCATCAACAGCTGTATTAGCTTCTTAAGGTTTTATAATCTTTGTATTTCTTATAATTAAATTTTTTTAATTCTAAAAACATTTTTTGAATAATGATAACAATTTTAAAATATTAATGGACATTTGTATAAAAATATTGCAAGTCTTTAAAAAAAAATGGTGTGAATACATCCACTACACAAATGCCATGACTTATAAAACAAAATTGTGTTTAAAGATGTACAAAAAAGCACATAAAAACAACAAATGTATAGTTCATTATTTGCTTAGCAAATGTGTACGCAGCAGTGCTCTTGAAGACTAGAAATAATTTCTTTGTATCACTTAATAGAAATACTCCATTTTAAACTGCTGCTTTTATTTATAAACTGAAATCACACTACTTTGAACTTTGAAAATTAGTGGCTCCTTTCAATGGTAAACCCAATCCTTCAAATTCAACACAGTCAGAGGATCCTGATCTATTTTTATCATCCTCATAGTCATCGTCTCCTTGTATACTTGTTGAAAACCCCTTTTTAGAACCACTGGGTGCACTGTACTTAACCACAGATGCAGGGAGTGTTTGTGCTGCCTGTGAGCCTGCTATGTCGCTCGTTGTTTGTTTGGAAGTTGATGGCTGATTGTTGCCATTTTCCTTGTCTGAGAGTGTCAATGAATTCTCTGCTGAGGACAGCCTTTTGGCGCAGTACTGACGGTCCTCCTCATTCATCACTATCTCTTTGGGTTCAATCGGGATAATATTTGTACTGGAGATGAGAAATAATCATTTTTTAAACTATAGGATAATATTTGTACTGGAGATGAGAAATAATCATTTTTTAAACTATAGGATAATATTTGTACTGGAGATGAGAAATAATCATTTTTTAAACTATAGGATAATATTTGTACTGGAGATGAGAAATAATCATTTTTTAAACTATAGGATAATATTTGTACTGGAGATGAGAAATAATCATTTTTTAAACTATAGGATAATATTTGTACTGGAGATGAGAAATAATCATTTTTTAAACAATTAGGATTACATTTGTACTGTATATTAGAAATAATTTAACCATTTTAATTTAAATTGTTTTATATAAACTTTAAAACCAAAACTTTTTAAAAGTGTGTTTTTATAGTATTAAAAGTGTTGCTAAAAAGACTATTATTCAAATAAAGTACACTAGAAACAATACATTGATTATTGTGCTACAAAATAATTTTCAATCTGCCTTGAACTAAAGAGCTAAAAAACAAGTGTCCAGGTTTACCTAGTCTTTTATGTAATTTTTTATGCATGCATTTAAACATTTTATTAAAAAATATAACAGTTCTACACATTTAAGATATCAGAGTGTTAGTTTTATCATCCGCATGGCTGTATTGAATGTACTAACTTTTTTTATAATCAGGATATAAATACCAGGAAAATAAAAATCTTACATAAAACATTTCAGTAAAACAGTATAGTTATCCCCCCCCCCCCCCCCCACCCTAAATTGTTGGGGTAATTTCAACACTTTTGACTTACTTTACAACATAACTACTTGTGTGAACATGGCCAATATTTTTCCATGCATTTTCAATGAAAGACTCAGACAAACGACCCTCAAAGTACTCATCCATCTCCTCTGTGGTTAGGTCGGTCTGTAGAAACAAGTGGAATGCTGCGTCTGATAGAACTGTGTCTGTCACCAGAAGCCTGAGGAAAAATTATGTTCATATATTACAAACTACACACGTTAAGTAGAATTTGGATTGTTATAGTTTATACAACATGAACATGATAAGCATAGAAGGAAAAAAAAACAAATGGGTGATTCATTTTTAAGCGATTTATATATTTTATATAGTATGCGACAATATTCTTTCATACACAGAGGTCACTAAAACAGATGTACTTTACAGGTTAACTTCACTGTCTTGGGCATGAATGGGAAAAGATGCTGATGAAATACTTGTTTATACTATTTGAACTAGAAAAAACTAAGAATAGTGCCTATAACCAATATGAATGTAAATGAACTTGAAAAGACAAGTAAAATATACTGTAACTAAAATACCTACTCATTTAAGAAGTTTTCAATTAGCTTCATTCTTGTTTTAATAAATGATGGATCAAATCTTTCCGCTAAAACTTTCTTGGGTGGCAGAGCAGGTAATGACCTGTCAATCATAGAAGTTACATAGTTATATAATATGTTATTTTCAAATCAAACCTTCTTACTCTCAAATTGCTTCACACTGAATCTTATTAATCAAACAAATTATAACATCTACTACTAAGAGGGTTAATATACCAAATGCTATGAAATTTCATCTAAACGCAAGTATGTTAAATAAACAAAAATTATTATTTTTACATTAATTATGCTGTGGTATTAAAGGAAGATGCTCGTTATAACTGCTGTTAATATAAAAATTTGAACTAGATCAATTTAAAAAAAAAAATCTGTTTGTAGTAGTAGAAAAAACGCGATTAATTCCTGAGAAATAATAAAATTGTTAAAAGATATTTATACTCACACATATTTATGGTTTGCTTTGAGTACATTATAAAGCCAAATCAGCTCGGAGTAGCGCCTTCTGACAGCAGAAAGATGCAAATGAAATGCTGGATGCTCTGTCTGAAATTAAATTTTTCACATGCATTTTTTTTACAAATATCTATTGAACTCAAATATAATCCTTTCACTCTAAAGAAACAGTTTGACATTTTTATTATTAATACATTTTTTTTTGCAGCAAAAACTGACAGAACTAACTCAAGCAACCTAAAGTGTATACAGATTTAGATGTATATTTCATACCTTGATACAAATTTGATATGATGTATATTTCCCATGCTCCCATGTGCTGTGAATGACTGGATCTTTGACAATTATTTTGGGCAACAAATCCTGAAAAAATAGAACATTGTTTATTTATTGACACATTTTGTTTCCTGGTTGGTCTTTACGTTTCTGCTATATGATACCAGTTAGCAGCTACCTGTTGTCAAGCAAATCAATTAAAATCTTCACAACCAACAATTTTTAGAAATGGTTGCAAAATGGTGGGTGCATGGTGCATGATTAGAAAATTCATGTGCCAATTTTTAATACTCATTACACAACCACACTTCATAGTGGAACATTAATTATATCACAGTAAGCTCAGTATATTGTTGGTGGGGGGGGGGGGGGGGGGTTCTCAAAAATAAAAAATAAAATTTCTTAAAAGTAAAAGATTTTTGTGACTTTTTCCTGTGATTTTATTTCTGTGACTTTTTTCTGACAAAAATTACAATTAAAACTTTTTTTCTTCTGTGACTTGTTTCAGATAAAAGTTTTCCATTTTGACTTTTTCCTTTGCAAAACTGTGACCTTTTTCAGTGTTTTTTCCTGTGACTCCCCCCCCCCCCCCCGTGTGTGTAGGTGGTGGGGGGGGGGAGGTTGCCCACAAATTATCACAATTTTTTAGTTCATATCATAGACTATGATGACGAAAACTGATTTTTTTTTTGGCGCCCTAAGATAATTGGAGAGTTCTGGCGAGCACTTGTGGATAAGAAGACTAAGTAAGTAAATAACAGGACACGGAAAATAGTCTTCCGCTAACCAGGATACATTTTTTAAAAGTAGCCTACATATTTACAAAACTTACCACATCCGTATATTCATAACTGCTATCACTACTGTCCATTCTTGCACATTTACTTATACTCTAACAATAAAGTCGCTAAAAAGGCCAACTATTTTCAAGTTTTCAAGATAAGCTGTACAATACAATGTCAATCTGGAATCAGCTGTGTGTTAATGAGTATCCAAGTGTAAACAATAGGTGTGTAGTGTGCTATACGACATACGTCAACACACTAGACCTAATCTAGAATTTACTAACAATGTGGTGAAGAGAAATAGAATTCGAGAACGAATTATCAGAATATTTTCAACGTCACCAACAGCACACAGCCCTATCACTATCAGCGTTGATCAAAAGATAACCGTCTAAGAGACTCTAATAACTCAGCTGAGTAGCTCCGTCTCAATCTGTAGAAAACTAGATCTACGCCTTATTTTACTTCTACAACTCGGGTCTAGTCGACTTCAATTAAGCAATTACTGTAATTCATAATAAAGCCAAAAGGCGGATAAGCTTTATGAATTAATTCGAATGGTGACTGTCCACGAAAGTCAAGGAAAACACCTCTGAATTTTAATATGTAAATTAACCCGTGTAGAATCTTTGAGCATCCGGGTTGTAAAATAACAGCGCTTTTCTTATAAAACCGATTGCTAGGTTCGTAAAGGTTCACATAGATCTAGATCTATTTACAGCTAGGCCCAACAACATAAATAACAGCATCCGGTAGAAACGGCGACTGTCACAAGTAGGTCATATCCTTGAAAGTAGGGAAAATTTGGCTGATTTGGTACAAGTAAATTGGTGTCAAACCATGCGAACGGAACGTGGACAATAGCTGGGTACTAATGAGGTCAGATTCGGGTGTAGAGGTATGACCCTGTTTCTAAATAAACAAAGAGCATAGCCTAGGGATTACGTTGCGACCTAAGGCAAATTATAGGGACGGTGAGTCAGAGACAGTCTAGAGTCTAGACTATAACATTTAGGACACCGGCGGGCAAAGTTATCAATATAAATACAAACAAAATATAAGTACTCTTAAATTGCGTGAGTTGTGTTGTTTTTTAAGACGATTTTAGCATATAAAAAAAAGCCACTCCGACACAGTTCACACTTGCGGCACGTCAAAGAAGACAAAGGGATTCGGCTGGGTCATCTTTAAATTCACATGTACTGCTGTATAACAACTTTACAAGAAGGGTTAGGGGTCATCCATTTATGACGTCCTCAATTTTTTTTGGATTTTGGAAATCCCCCCCCCCCCTAAAAAATCCACTTAATTCCCTTTTAAAAGTCCATTCGCGTCCGCAGAAGTCAATTTTTTTCGGCCCCCTCCCCCCCCCCCCGTGTGGACGTCATAAATGGATGACCCCTTCGTGTGGTCAGCGCTATACCCAGCTGCCTTTACTCTCCATAATGTGAGTTAGCTACTCATTAGTGTGGTCAGCGCTATACCCAGCCGCCTTTACTCTCCCTAATGTGAGTTAGGTACACATCAGAGCTGGGTGGACTCAGGGACGTTCTACTGATTTGAACACGAGGCTTCCGGGTTAGCAGTCTAGCGCTCTACCGCTAGGTCACAACGTCCCACATTTTGAGACTTTGAAAGACATTAAAGTGAAGGCATCTCCAAAGCCTCGCCTGTTACATTTTCAGTTCTCTAAGTATTCCAACTTTTTGTGCCAATCCAATTTATAATGGTCAGCCATTTTTTTGTTGTTTTTTTTGTCCTATGTTACTTACAATTCTATTTTTAATTTAATCTGTGTCGATTATCACGTCAAAAAATACATACAGAGCAGATAAAGAACAGCTGATATGAGCTGGGCACATGTTTCCTTGTATCCTATTAAACTACGAGCTTGTACATTCTTCCAACAGAGAGAGCGTAGATAATAACAGGATGTGTTAGATAAGAGTGCAGGGTCTACCATGTTTTTAAATGGCGAACACGTCTGTACACAAAGACACCCCTGCTTTAGATTAGCCATACACACAACACAGCAGCTGTGATGTAAATAATCAAACATCATTTTAATCTGATGGTGGACTGAAGCTGTCTTTGTACCTGGGAGTTCTAAAGACAGAGCAGGCAGGGCGTACTGCAAAACTGATTGTGTGGAAACGTGGTGTAACTAGTTACAGCCCCCCCCCCCCCCCCCACCGAAGAGATGCCTAAAAGAAACTGCTGGGTAGCATTTTGTGTAAACAAATGTTTATTATCTTATCAACGGTGAATAGATGCCCGCGTGCTATTCTTCGGGGCGCATATAAAGCTAGTTATATATCTTGTACCCCCGAAGAAAGTCTACCCCCCCCCTCCCGAACGAAATGGAATTTATATAGAAAATATGTACTTTAAGAGCGTCCGCCCCCCCCCCCCCCTCCGGCAGAAAAAAGTCTGAAAGAATCACTGCTCCCACTATTATACTGTGGTAGTAAAATCATTTAAGATAGGTCTAGTTACTAGTAGAGACACTTGATTCTTCCAAAGTAACATGCTTTAGAGACACTTTTAAATAGTTCTTATGACAACAAGCTACAGGTACAGACTCCACGACTGCACTAGATAACCTATGTGTACTACGACATCGGTCTAGTCTTCGCGGAAATAGATTTATTTACCTAGCATTGTCCAGCCTGAAGAGACAAAACGTCTCGTATTTGTATAAAAGCGGTTCAAGTGTAGAGCACGTGATCACATGATATTCGCTTATGTACACAATAGCCAATGGTCAGCGGGGTATTGTGGGCTATAAATAGTCTAGTGCCCATGCGTTCTACACGCGGTCCCCACCATAGTTGTCTCGCCACTAGCCCCCATGTGTTTCTTTCATAACAATTTTCTCGGGGGGGAGGGGGGGGGGAGAGAAGGACACCCCCACCCTAGAAATGTGTGAAAGAAACTCAGCCTCCACCCCGGACACACCACGAAAGCTGGAGTCGTGTTCTGATGTGTAACGTTTTACAAGATGACAACTTCCTACCATAGGTCAAGGTCTCCTGACAAAGAAATAAGGTTCAATTTGATTCACAAGTGGATGCCCCCCACCCCCCATTTGGGACCCGCCCCCAACCATTGTTTTGGAATATATATAGGCCTCTCTCCCTCTAAATGTATCTTGTAAAGGCCATGTTTAAAAATAACTCATCCCCCCCCCCCCCCACCAATGAATGGACCCGACAATGAACAGTTTCTTCCAGGCATCTATTCGGGGGGATGGGGAGGAGCGGAGTCGTCCCCCCCCCCCAACGAAATGGAATTTATTTAAAAATATATACTTTTCACAGTGTCCGCCCCATCCCCCGTTGAATAAAGTCTGGAAGAAACACTGACAATGAGTATTGCAAAAAGTGATTGCCCAACAATAATTATTTGAAGAGGTTCGTTTATTACCACACTATATAGTAACAATTGCGGTCGAACCTACAAAGAAAAGGCGAGTATTTCAAAGAAGTGTAAAATTAGACATTTTACGGTAATTATGTTTGAACTAAAAACAGACATCTACTCATCAGCTGACAAGTCATGTGACATCCCACGCGATAACTGATAAATATGTAAACAGCCATGGGACATGACGTCTGCTATACTGTTGAGTTCAGTTAAATACCATGATTAAGCTACACTATTTCCCCGGGAAATCTTATGATGGGAAAATTGTGGTACAGGGCGAATTCGAAAAGATTGACAGGCGAATAGACTATGTAATTTGTAATTTTTTTTTTTACTAATAAGTGAATTGGGTCGTTCATGGGATACTTTTTTTTTTAGTGAAGACTTTTACCCCTCCCCATCGACAGATAATCACTCGCCCATCATACAAAGTACAATGTTTCATTTTTGCAACATGGATCGGGATTGGGCTAGTTGACACGTTTTTATTATAATTTAAAAAAAAAAGTCTTTAAAGCAAAATCATTGCAAGTCAATTAATTTTTTAAAAAGTGCAATAAAGAAAGACCTCAGACCTTTATTTGAAAAGAGAAGGCTGGTTTTAGACAAAAAATGTCAATATGAGAGGAGGACATGCTGAATGTGACGTCATCTTATGGGAGGGTAGTGTTTCTTCCAGACTTTTTTCCCCGGGGGGGGGGGGACGGGACGGGGGACTTGATATTTTCGGATGGAGGGGGCGCACACTGATAAAAGTATGCTCTATATACATTTTATTTCGTTCGGGGGGGGGGGGGGGGGCGGTAGACTAACCCCCCCCCCCCCCGGAAGAAATTCTGCGGAAGGTGCTGAATTTTTGTGACCACGAGTGACGATGTAGAAGGGAGGGGGGGGGGGGGCTACTTTTAAAAAAAATAGTCAACAATTATAGCTTTATATTAAAGGAATACGCCTTTTTAAATTGCAGATATAATTTATAAACAGCCGCTGTTCTCACAGGCGATTGGGTGGGCAAGAGATGGGGTATGGTGACCAAAGAGGAAAAAGTGTCGGAAAATGTCTGTTATATTAATATATGTTATATAGATAGCTATACAATATATTGGTATCTATAAAGTGAAACTTGATTGTGTAGCCCTATAAACTATAAATACACAATGTATAATGGAATCTTATAGGCCTATAGTAGGCAAAATTTATAAAACATCTATTCATAAGATAAGTCTATTACTAATTAGATCTAGTAATTTCTTAATATTTTAATAAAGTTTAATAAAGGCTCTAGATCTAGATCTTATCTAGATACAGAAAACTGTAAACTAATGATTAGCATAGGAGTTTATGAGTTTAGATATAGTTAAGTTACTATAGAATGTAGATCATAGTCAGAGTTTCTTCCAGGCATCTCTTCGGGGGGGGGGGGGGGGCGAAGCCCCCCCGAAAATTTTTTACCGCCCCCCCCCCCCCCGAACGAAATGAAATTTATATAATTTATATAGAAAATATATACTTTTAATAGTGTCTGCCCCCCCGAAGAAAGTTTATCGCCCCCCCCCCCCGAAGATTTCAAGTACCCCCCCCCCCCCGGAGAAAAAAGTCTGGAAGAAACACTGATCATAGTAATCATAGTTTTTTAGTTACTATAGTAACTATCTATCTATATTCTATAGATAGTAAAAAAATTGATTTAAAAAAAATTCATAAAAAACGTTTTAATAACAAGCTTTTATGTAATGATGCACTAAAAAGTAGAAAATAAATTATAGACTACTATTTAAATAACTATAAAGAAAAGCGTGGGTCACTTTAGTATCTATTGGATACCTTTACTAATGTTAAGGAAGACACCCACGCTTTTCTTTATAGTTATTTAAATAGTAGTCTATAATTTATTTTCTACTTTTTAGTGCATCATTACATAAAAGCTTGTTATTAAAACGTTTTTTATGAATTTTTTTTCAGTACTTTACATGTTTTATCTACAATAGAGTTACATGACTAAAAACCATTGCGCGCCTACTGAATATCACGTTCAGTAGGCGCGCAATGGTTTTTGAACGCAGCCATTACGTGGTCGTGATGGCGCAGCTATTGATGACGCGTGTGGTGTGGTTGGCTAGACATGCCTACTAATTCGGTCCAAATTTTAATTAATTCATAAAAAATCAATTAGGCATCCAATTAAGTCAAATTTAGTTTCAGATTGCATTGTCTTCATGTCTTGACCCACGTGCCAACTGTGAATCGTGTCGGTCAAGTAGAACTGTCCGAATTTTCACTCCTGCGTTTCCGTCTAGACTGACGACAGACAGAGGAAGTGAGTTAAATAAAAGCTTGTAAAAAAAAAATTCATAAAAAACGTTTTAATAACAAGCTTTTATGTAACAATGCACTAAAAAGTAGAAAATAAATTATAGACTACTATTTAAATAACTATAAAGAAAAGCGTGGGTCACTTTAGTATCTATTGGATACCTTTACTAATGTTAAGGAAGACACCCACGCTTTTCTTTATAGTTATTTAAATAGTAGTCTATAATTTATTTTCTACTTTTTAGTGCATTGTTACATAAAAGCTTGTTATTAAAACGTTTTTTATGAATTTTTTTTTCAGTACTTTACATGTTTTATTTACAATAGAGTTATATGACTAAAAACCATTGCGCGCCTACTGAATATCACGTTCAGTAGGCGCGCAATGGTTTTTGAACGCAGCCATTACGTGGTCGTGATGGCGCAGCTATTGATGACGCGTGTGGTGTGGTTGGCTAGACATGCCTACTAATTCGGTCCAAATTTTAATTAATTCATAAAAAATCAATTAGGCATCCAATTAAGTCAAATTTAGTTTCAGATTGCATTGTCTTCATGTCTTGACCCACGTGCCAACTGTGAATCGTGTCGGTCAAGTAGAACTGTCCGAATTTTCACTCCTGCGTTTCCGTCTAGACTGACGACAGACAGAGGAAGTGAGTTAAATAAAAGCTTGTAAAAACACTATTTTATCAATCTCTCACGATTTAGACCTAGACTAGAGAAACTAAATCTAAATCTATCTAGAATCTAGATATCTTGATCTAGACTATATTTATAATAACTAGATCTAGATCATTAATATCTAGATCTAGTCTAGATCTGTTCTTTTACGCTGGGACTACTCACTAAGACTTCGAGTTCACAGACTTGTGTGTTATGACTTAAGTTATGACTCTAGTTAGAATCTAGATCTAGAATCTAGATCTAGATCCTAGAACTAGATTCTAGAATGAATCTCGATCTAGCGGATAAATCAGATATAGATCTAGATCTAGAATGATTATGTGATAGAATTTAGTAAATAAAGTATATTAATATTTACTACTTGATCCTAGTACTCACCTGAAATGACAGAAACTTGTTTTTCCTCATTTTAGATCTTAATTAAAATTTTTAAAGCTAATGTCACGAATATGAATGTCAATAAACAATAAGCTCAGAAACCTCAAGGTCTAGAGATCTTATAACAAGACAATCTCAAATTATTTTGAAATTATAAGATAACTTCTTAGTCCTCGTTTTGCGAATTTATTTTAATCCGTGTGGTAACACACGGACCTCAGTGCATTATATTAATTACGTCAAGGAAGTATGTCAATGACCAGCTCCACTTCTGGTTGAGAAGAAAACAGAAAAAAATAAGGACGGGCGGTATTTAGACTAGTTTTCACAATCTGACATGTCACGTAGGCTAACGCCTCTTCCGATTGATACGGATAGCCAAGCGATTTGCCAAATTATAAATAGACTACATATTATTATTATTATTATTATTATTATAAACTACACATGTTTTTACACGTATTGGAATGAAACTGCCCCGATAACCACAACACAAACTATAGCAAACACATTTAGCAGTTCTTAAGTAAGTAGGGCTCGGTTTTAAAAGGCGTAGTCTAGGCCTAACGATTTAATAACAACACTTCGAAAAATAGGTCACCAAGGGAAACCACTTCACTAAAACATGTTGAGCCAAATCGATTGTCGTTCCTAAATTGAAAATTTAACCATCAAATCCTCTTGTAGATTCTAGCTCAAGGTAGTTACTTAAAGGCAGAATTCTCATACTTCCTGAATGCGTAGTACTAAATGGGAAGACCGAGAAGACCCAGGGAAATTCTGATTTCTATGCTACGGACTCGATCGAGCACAGGAAAAGGGACCCGAGTATAAATAAAAATCTAACTTACGTCTTTATTCCATCGGTGTGTCCCCCTTTGGTAGAACAACTTCACCATCCTAGGGAAATTCTCCGTCCTGATTGCTTTTTGAGACCTAGATCTAGATAATACAATCAACAGTTGTTTTTTTAAAGCGACAGCAAATATTGTATTAAATTGAAGTTCCCTTTCAAACCTGACAGTCCACGGGGCAAGTGAAGTAGAGTTCACCTGTTTGTATGACCTCGGCATTTGAAGGAACATCTGCCCTTGCTTTCACAACCATAAGTTAGGTACATATTAGAGCCGAGAGGACTCAGGAATATTCTACTGACTTGAACCCGTATTTGAACTCGAGACCGTCGAGTTAGCAGTCGTTTGAAATATCGTGTCACTGGTTTAATAATCTTAATTTTTATATCCGAACAGTAACATTATAGTATATTGTTAAAAATAAATAAAAGCAAGAAAAATTAAAACAACTTTACACGATTAAAAAAAATCTTTTTAAAAATGTGGTTAGTGGTGTCGACAGCTTTCAACTTTGCCTGTGTGACTCACAATACGAACAGAAGCCTATCTAAGTGATCGTTGTGTTAAACATAATTAACACAAGAGGCAGGAGAAGAAAAAAAAACTAATCGATTTTCTACGAACTCAATTTTTTATTTTATTTTAAACGAGTCACGCGCGCGGTGATTTTTAGACACACAATCACGTGCGTGGATTAATGAATGAAGTGGTAAGATGCTGCAGGGGAAGGGGAGGGGGGGAAGGGGAGGGGGGGGGTCAACTGCTCGAGTTAGTATTTTTGTAAATAGAAATTAAGAGGTTGACTTCAAAATAAATCTCGTTGGTGGATTTTGTCTATATGTGTGTCTATGTGTGTGTGTGTGTGTGTGTGAATGTATGTGTGTGTGTGTGTGTGTGTGATGGGGTGCATTCACCTAGGTTATGCCCCCCCCCTTCCTCCATATATACTCACTATCACACGCCTATATATTACCCAGTCTACTCAGCGTTAGGACCGCAGTGACAGCTATTTACAATCATCACCGCAAAAATACGCAGAATTCAATGGACTGCATGTCCATTGAACCTACATCATATCGCGAGAAGTCCTATATATTTCTTTTAAATATAATTAACTTTGGGGGGGGGGGTCGCAAAAAGAATTCAAAGTTTTGGTGGCGCCATGCCACGTGTTAAGCTAGTTAAAGCTACACCCCCCACCCACTCACTACTTTTGATCTCCCCTCCCCCAGTTTATCTTTAGCAGGTCATGAAGGCCTATAACTACAATACATAAAAATATTTGTATAAATAATATTTTCTTGACTTACCTTTCTGTAAAAAAAAGCCTTCTTACAAACAGTTAGGCCTATGGTATTCGAATAAGTGGTAGACTAGTAATCCGTTTTCCAGAGTTCACTCCGAGTGAAGCAGTACTTTAAGCTCGAGCCCTTTATAAGGTTTGTTTCCCGGATACAAATTTCCCACATTTCCCCACTCGTTTTATTATTTTGGGATAAGAAACAAAAAAAAAAAAAACCGTAGTAAACATAAACGGGAATTTCCAATTTAAACCAGACCAATTCATAGGATGTGAGTTTACGGAAAATATTTGACCTATATAGCTTTGGGGAGAAAAACTTCAAAACTTTTTGACACCTACATAACGCTCACCTCTGACTATAAATAACCCGGAAAATTGACGTTTATTTTTAGATAATTCCTTTGCAGCTTAAAAATGACGTGTTGCTTTTATCATTTAATTTTCTTTATAGTAATTAAAGAGTCTTGAATTAAAAAAAAAAAACAAAAAACATACGAACTCTGCCGGGGTTGGAACTAGCTTACACTTTCAACGCTTGTAAGAACAAAGCCTATCACTTTCTTCGGTGCGCGGACCTTTGACCACAGGTGCTTTGACCATAGGGGGTTTGACCACAGCGGTGCTTTGACCATAGGGGGTTTGATCATAGGGGGTTTGACCATAGGGTGTTTGATCACAAGCGCTGTGTCCGGCTTTGATCATATTTGTGATACAATTAACACGATTTTATACATGTTTCCTGAGAGTACGTTAATAGAAATTAACATGTATTTAAAAAAGCCAAGAACTATATTTTAGTCTCCACATAAAGGCTGGTGCTAGGCCTCATAGATTTATTTTAAATATAAATGAAACACAAATAATGCGACATATAACAATTTTCACAAATAAATAATGTAGAAGTACTTGAAAATACATAGCATATATAAAGGATAAAAAAATGATACAAAACTTGCCAACATTATAGTCAAAGATGTAATACATAAAATGGTTAACTAAATGACAGATGTGCTATAGCACGCAAATATGTCAGTACATCTGTTTGACCATATTATTACATTATGTCGAAATTTAAAATATAATTTAGCAACTTTTAAAATAAATCCTTACCATATATGGACAGCATTGGACAAACCACCTGAGATCAAAGACCCTATGTGGACAAAACACCTGAGATCAAACACCCTTTGTGGACAAAACACCTATGATCAAAGCCGGACACAGCGCTTGTGATCAAACACCAGTTGATAGACCACCTGTGATCAAAGACCCTCTGCTGAGAAAACACCCTATGGTCAAACCCCCTATGATCAAACCACCTATGGTCAAAGCACCGCTATGGTCAAAGCCCCGCTGTGGTCAAATCTCCTATGGTCAAAGCCCCTATGGTCAAAGCTCCGCTGTGGTCAAACCACCTATGGTCAAAGCCCCTATGGTCAAAGCACCTGTGGTCAAAGGTCCTAGGACCCTTTCTTCACATCCCCACTACAATTCTCTTGTACTAAGCAAGCTGAATTTTAGTTTTTATATTGGTTTGTGTATATATTTTCTGTAAACGTATATAATAACTTTCAATAGCCTTTATACAATGCGAGTGTAATCATGAAAAGAATCGTACATCAAAATGATAAAATCTCTTCATCATCGTTATTCCAGCGGGCCAATTGAGACTAAGAGAGAGGCAACATTCCACTCTTTCAGACATTTTTTTTTTTGGCGATTTCTACAAGTGGGTCCTAAACATGAATTGTACAAAATCTATTCGAAATAACACGAGGCATTATGGTCGAGTGTTAGAGCCTACGGTTGCGAACCCGAAAGTCATAAGAGAAGCAGAGGCGTAGCGAGGGGGCGGGGGGCATATGGGGGGCGCCAAATTGAAAGTTTGAGGGGGGGTGCAAATGAAACGTTCGAGGGGGGGGGATGGAAATCGAAAGTTTAAGGGGAGAGGGGTGCAAATCGAAAGTTTGAGGGGGGTGGGGGTGCAAATCGGTAGGGTGGCGGGCACCACCTATTTTAAATCGACAAACTCCTTCCAGAGGCGTAGCGACCCTTCCCGTCACCCGGGGACAAAACTATCGATTTGCACCCCCCCCCCTTCAAACTTTCGATTTGCACCCCTCTCCCCTTCAACTTTCGATTTCCATCCCCTTCAACCTTTCAATAATGTTTATGAAAAAAATTCTGTCTCTGTCGAATAGTGAGAGGCGGGCACATACGAATCGTTTGGCGGGCGCCATGGCGCCCGCGGGCACGGGGTTGGGAACCCCTGGCTTAGGGTATAGCTATTGATATGGATAGTGCCAAGAAAAGTGATATACTTTTAGAGATAATGTGAACATTATACTGACCACACAAGTAATGATAGGTCAAGGTCATATTTACTTAATTTAATGATATTTATGGATCTTAATTGCTGAGAGGTTAGGCTTACTTTACTTATTTTTTAGTGTCAATACTTCTGAGAATTATCCCCCTTCTCCCACCCTCACAGACAGATTTATGTGCCCTTGGACATGGCCTAGTTAGGGAATACCAGTCTTAACGGCTAATCTCCTATTGGTATCATTTCCTACTGGGTCATATCATCAACGAAGGACAAAAAATAAAAACATGTTTAAAAAACAAAATATCAAGTAACTAAACTTTCTAAACTTTGGACTTTGATCCCGGAAATGAGATGTTTACCCAGGGCAACAGTTGTTGTCATTAAATCGTGATTAACAGGGTTTCTTTCAGACATTTTTTCTTCGTTGGGGGGGGGGTAGGTTTAAAACTTTCAGGCGAGAGAGAGTAAGGCAAACTGAAAGGAGGGGGGGGGGGAGGTGGACGTTGGTTAAAGTATATATTTTTTTTTTATAAATTATGTTTTTTTCCCAATCTCGTCCGTGAGGAGGGAAGGGGGAATATGGTGGGTAGACGTGTTTCGGGTAGGGGGGAGGGGTTGACATTGAAGTATATATTTTCTGTATAAATTATGTTTTTTCCCCCAATCTCGTCCGTGAGAAGGGAGTGTGGGGGGGGGGGGGGTAGACGAGTTTCGGGTAGAGGGAGGGTATTGCCTAAATGAAAGAAAGAAACTAGTTGTTAGGAAAGGGATTAGAACTTAAGCTAGGAATACTCGTTCTGCTGCTTATATATCAAGTGGCTTAAAAAAGTGGCTCAGAATTTGTAGTTGTCAAGTACACTATTATCAACCTAATTTTTTTAAAGAATGCGAAATAAAGGCTAAAGCTTTCTAACATAACATTTTAATCTACAAAAGTGTGTCGTGTTACACTTTCTGTACCCCCCTTTTTTTTCCACTTGTCACACATCGTCACGAAATTCCGAGCTCCCCTCTCTTAGAGCGTGTGCAACGTTGCTTATGAAAACCCCCATATAGGAGGAAAAGAACCAGTAACCAGAGGCGTAGCGACCCTTCCCGGCGCCCGGGGACAAACTTTTCGATTTGCACCCCCCCCTCGAGATTTTGATTTGCACCCCCCTCAAACTTTCGATTTGCACCCCCCTCAACCTTTCAATTTATTTTTCCAACCCATTTTGGCGCCCCCTAAGGTCGGCGCCCGGGGACATATGTCCCCCCCCCCCCCGCCCCCCCCGCCCCCCCCTCGCTACGCTACTGCCAGTAACTCAATGTCTATTGCATACATTGGCATAAAATATCCTTAGAAGTAGAATTCATCTAAAAGCCCCAATAAACCTTACACCATGTCATTAACAAAATAAACGCATGCAGTAACGTTGCAAAATAATAACAAAGTAAGTACTACTTGGATATCATCTTGCACCTGATATTTTTAATTCATGGGTAGTCAGAATAAATCTAAAAATATAATTCCGGCCTTCCCACAAGGAATTCCCGTTTATTCGTAATTGGTTTGCACTTGAATACACGCATGCTAAATGGCGCGTGGGTTGTAAATGAAGTAGAAGAGTTCTCTAATAACATCTTGAGTTTATCGCATTTCTATCGAAACATTTAGATTGTCTGATTTTTATTTACATTTAGGCAGGTAATTAGCTAATTAAAATTAGCATGTTGTCCAATTGCAAATAAAAACGCAATTAACATTTTCTGTTCAATCGGTATTAAACACGCATAAGTGTAAAATAAAACAACACATTCTAGAATTTTCGTGTTGTGATTACCTAAAGTTCCTAAAAATGTTAATGGTGCTGCGTTTGATTTGAATTCAGTGTATTCACTGTTTTACAATCCCCACAATAGGGTAATAACTTACATCATAGAGAATTCTTAAATGGGCTACAGGCCAAGGCTTAGGTATATTGCTATGGATAGCGATAGTGCCAGGAAAAGTTAGATCTATATATTTTTAGAAATAGGGAGCAGTGTTTCTCCCATACATTTTTCTCCGGGGGGGGGGAGACTGGTAAAAGTATATATTTCTATATAAATTTCCATTTCGTTCGGGGTGGGGGGGGGGGGGGGAAGGGAGGGGGTAATTATCGGGGAGGACAATGAACAGGGGGTCAATGTTGGGGAAAATGACTGGGTGATATGGATGTTGTTAGAGATAGGGAGCTGGAGATGGGTTAATAGGCTAGGTATAAGAGGGTGATTATCCAGGAGGGCAATTGGTAGGGTGGGGGTGATGATGGGGGGGGGTGAACCGGGGGATATCCTAGACCCAAGATGTATACACGATCCCCTGTGGCTGGTATTTATCCTGCATTTAATTAAGCAAAAAAAAAAAAAAAACTAGTCAGTTAAAATTTATCTGGCCACCAGGCGGACACCACCCGGTCACCATGTTACCCCTGCTGACGCTAATTCGCCCGCACAAGAGAATCCGCAACGGCGCCTACGTCACAGTCGAGCTCCCGAAGCGGAACAAGATTGGCTCGGAACTAGACGGAGTCGCTGACCCCAGCCAACCGGGCAGAAGGTAGAGGAGGATGGGGGCAGACGGCAGGGGCAGCACACAGTGGATCTCAAGGCGTGCGAGGGGGTGCAGGGGGACGGTCCTCACAAGCAGGTGGCCCTCGGGATCAGCCAGGGCGAGGCGGGACTGGACACCAACAGCAGCGCCAACGGTCAGGGTGAGTCTGTAGGCAACCACGTGACGTCACGCGATGTTCTGTGGTATTAGAAGTATTGGATTTTAGACGTATGGTAGTGCAACTGAGTAGAGGAGTGGAGGGGGGGGGGGGGGGAGATCGTGCGTTAAGTGATAGAATGTTTGGGAGGTGTGTGTGTTTGTGTGTATGTTTGTGGGTCGGCGCCGAGTGGATTTTGTCTATTTTTTTTTAAAAAGAAGGCTGTTTTTTGTTGTTTTTCTTTTGGTGGTGTGGTGTGGGGTAGGCTTGCATTGTAAACTAGTTAGTCAAATGTTTATATATTGTTCTATCCCATAATCCCGAGAGTTTAGTTGAGGCAGCACAGGTGACCCTTTCATCATTCCTTGCCACCCTTCCCGGTCCTATAAAAGTTGAATAACACGGCATCAGACAACCCGGCCCAGTCCTTGACGTCACCCAGCCATTTCCTTCTTCATCTCAATCTCCTTCTTTCCCCCTGGCATAGCCCCCCTGCATGATTGTGATTGGCCAGATCGTGTTACGTGTGCTTATCATCTGTGCTTTGTTTCTCTTGACGTTGTTTAGCAAGTTCTCGAAACGACAACTCACATTGGTCCGTGTATGAAATTAGTAGAATTCTGCGCAAAAAATGGCTGAATCTGTTTTGTAGTCTGCCTTCATGCCACGCATACATAATTATAAGAAGACCTACATTTAACAAAACTAGCATCGCATAAATCTGATTTTAGTACCAAGAGAAGTATTTCTTTCACGCTAAATGCTCCTTAGCTTGCTAAGAGATGTGGTATTTATTTATTTTTTGGCAATTCACGCTACAATAATTTCAGGCATAGTTCACAGACAAGATGACACCAAAAAAAAAAAAACTGGACCTCATCCAATCTTTGACTATTTGAGAAAGTATAAGTTATTGGTATACTATCCCTTTTTATATGCCGAGGTCACTAAAACAGATGAACTCTACTTCACCTGCCCCCCATGGCAGGTTCGAAATTGTACTTTTTACTTACTCTAAGTTCTTGGTAGACCAGTGGTTATACTTTCCACCCCCGTCCTGATCTGCAAAGGTAGGCTCTACCCTTGTCAACCCCGGGCGTCGACCGAGACTAAATGTATTGGTTTATGGCAGTTATAATCTCTATGTGTCGCATCTAGTGCTAGCTGGCGCCCATCCAAGCTGGTTATTACAAGTCTAATTATTGTATTTTTTTTGCTTACTGTTTCCATCTAGTCATAAACCCATACGCTCAGTACGCGCAAGGAGGCCAGCCCCCACCCCAGCAGGGTTATCCACAACAGGGTTATCCACAACAGGGATATCCACAGCAGGGATATCCGCAACAGGGATATCCACAACAGGGATATCCGCAACAGGGATATCCGCAACAGGGATATCCGCAACAGCAGTATCCTCAGTACCAGGCTCCACCCTACCCACAGCCTCAGCCTCCCCCTGGGTACAGCTACCAGCTGCCACCCCAAGGGGGCAACCCGGGGGTGTTCCAGAACCCACAGAACCACGTCGTGTACCCACCCCCGGGCTCCTACCAGCAGCCGCCGCCCGCCTACTCCCAGTCTGGCCAACCCCAGGATCAAGTCATGTACCAGCAGACTGTGGTGACGTAGACATCCGTCTTGTCTTGTCCATGTTTTTTGTTTTAATCTTCTAAATGTCTAGTTTTAGATGAGGCTCGTTAGCTGGGTACAGCCACTCTTCTAGGAGAGCGTGGTCGAGTCGGTAAAGCTCATGGTTGCTAAACCGAAAAGTCTCGAGTTCGAACCCTCGGGCAGATGAGGTTCGTTAGCTGGGGACAGCCACTCTTCTAGGAGAGACAACTCCAAAATCAAACAACTGCTGCCTTGTAGTTTGTTCTTGGTTTAACAAAGGCTATGGAAGCAAATCCAAAAAGAATAGCAGGCTGAAATCGGAGTCAATGGCCTCAATGGCGCATAACCAGTTGACACGTATCCATAATGGTGATGGAGTCGTGGTCGAATCGGCATGGTTGATAAATTCGAAAAAGTCTCGAGTTCAACCCTCTTGCAGATAAGGCTCGATCCTTTCCAACACTAAAAATTAAGAACGAAGAAGAAGAAATACATGTGTTGACTAATAAAAAAAAACTTTAAAAAAAAACCGTTCTAATTGCCAAAGGGAGCTACATGCCAATTATTCTTTAATTAAGTTCAACAAAATCATCCAAGGTCGTTTATGACTTTAATATACATTTATCACATAGGTCGTATACTACACTAAACCTTTGGAAGATCCCGAAAAACGAAGAGGTAATTAGTATATATATATATATATATATATATATATATATATATATATATATATATATATATATATATATATATATATATATATATATATATATATATATATATATATATATATATATATGCATATGTTCTGAGTGTACATGCAGATCAACTAAATAGATACTTATTTCATTCGAAAGAATATCACTTATTAACAACATTGTAAAGGTTAGTTGTTTTAGTTTTGTTTCTTTAGGTCTGCACTTTATAAACAATGCAAAGAACTCTATTTAAATGGCTGTGTACATTTGTTGTTTTCTAGCGTTTATCACAAAAACCTACACGGTTCTACTGATCCAGTTTATTTTTACTGCGCTGGTGGTTGCAGCTTGCACGCTCCTGTAAGTATATACAAGAATTTTGGTTGCCCTTTCAAAACTTTTTAAAACCATTTAGTGCATAGCGAATAGTTTTGGTTAGCACCGTTTTATTGAATACATATATTTAAACAAATATTATATTGGTCAGTAAAGGTTATTTTGAAATTTTAACATATCTGTTTAAAAAGAACGGAATAAACTATACATGGTTTTGGGAAAACGGTAGTTGATTATAAATTTTAATTTCGGATTAAAATAGCAAAAAAATCTGGTAAATAATAAAGAAGACCAGTTTGGGTTCCGTCACAAGATGGAGAGTGTTGTTTGTTTGTTTCGTCACGGTACAATAAAGTCAACACAGAAAACTAGTGTTTCTTTCATGCATCACGGGGGGGGGGGAGGGGTGGAGGTAGAGGGCTGACACTGCCCCATGAGCTCATCCAACCCGGACAAAATAGAAAAGAAAATTAAATTAATATAGAAAATATATACTTTAACCCTGGGAAGTTATTTTAAGTGCCCCCCCCCCCTCTGCCCCGGCGGAGAGATGCCTGAAAGAAAGACTGACTGGTAGAGCCTGAGTCAGTGGCGTAGCGAGGTCGGGTGTCACCCGGTGCGGCACTTATTAGTGTCACCTCCACCCCACCCCCAACCCTTAAAAAAAAAAAAAAAAAAAAAAAAAAAAAAATATATATATATATATATATATATATATATATATATATATATATATATATATATATATATATATATATATATATATATATATATATATATATATATATATGAACTTGCTTAAGAACGATGTATATATATATATATATATATATATATATATATATATATATATATATATATATATATATATATATATATATGTAACTCACTATAATTAATCACTTAATTAAGTTGAATTTTCATTTTTCTGTATATATTTGCTATTTTTTGCTTTTGTGTCCCCCCCCCCCTAAATGGTTTCACCGGTGCGGTTCGCCCCCCCCCCCCCACCCCCCCTCGCTACGCCACTGGCCTGAGTCCATGATTTCTGTAAACCAACATAACTATAGGATGTACATTGAACTGTATAGAGAGATAAAACATTTTTATTGTGGTTTCAGGGAGCCCGTCAAAATCTGGCTGAAAGAACATTTCTACCTTATCTATGTTTGCATGTAAGTTGCTTATGAATCTGTGAAGTCTTCTACTTTAAACTGAGTAAAAGGTTTCAACGATTTCCCAATGATCCTAACTCGATTTAGCTAGGTTAGCAGTCTATGCTAGTATATAGTATAGCAAGTTTTGTTTAAAAAATATGTTAAGATTTCTGATGTAGTATTCACTAGTATGTTAATGTAAAGTAAAGTACCCTTTCGAACCTGATGGTCCATGGGGCAAGTGAAGTAGAGTTCATGTGTTTCTGTAACCTCGATATAAGGACAGCTATTTTGGTCAGTCCTATGCCCAGCCGCTATCACTTTCCCTAACATGAGTTAGGTGCCCATCAGAGCTGGATTCGAACACGGGACTTCCAGGTTATTTTATGTTGCTCTGCCATTTAACCATGCCGCCACAGTTGTACATGTAGCGTGCTACATTGGCAGATTATGGGACGGAGTGGCCTAGCGGTAGAGAGCTGCTAACCCGAGAGTCTCGAGTTCAATTCCGGGTTTAAGCCAGTAGACCGTAACTGAGTCCACCCAGTCCTGATGGGTACCTAACTCACGTTAGGGAAAGTAAAGGCAGATGGGCATAGTGCTTAACACACCATCCCCTCATAAGCCGAGGCCACAGAAACAGGTGAACTCTACTTCACCTGCCCCATCGACCGTCAGGTTTGAAATGGAACTTGACTCACATTGGCAGGTTCCTCTACCTCTGCTGTGCTATATTGATGTGCTTCTGTGCCGAAAAGTTGATGACCACCAACCCAACTAGCGTTGGTGTAATCGTCGTCCTTGTAAGTATATTTCAGGCATCTCTTCGCCCCCCCCTCCCCTCCCCGATGAACCCCCCCCCCCGAACGAAATAGAATATTGATAGAAAATATAAACTTTTACTAGTGTCCATCCCACCCCCCCCTCCCCCCTGAAAAATTTAGATTTTAATTTAATTTGTTTTTGTAAATTAAATAAAATTGAAATATACCTAATTAGTTTATATTTACTAAAAATAATAGCCTGGGCCCTCACTTATGGAAACTATATTCCCTTTCATAGGGCGTTCATTGATAGGTGTATTTGATCTATAATATAAGACTTATTTTCAATTCCTATCATTGAGAGCCTAGGCTTATATTTTTAGTCAAATCATCATATAGCTATAGAAAGGTTTCACTAAACTCTATTAATTTTTTTTTATACTTTTTAGTGCATTCTTTTCATCTGTGATTGTGTGTGTGATTTGTGAATATAATAAAAGACTTTTTTCCAGAGGCGTAGCGACCCTTCCCGGCGCCCTGGGACAAACTTTCGATTTGCACCCCCCCCCCCCCCTCAAATTTTCGATTTGCACCCCCCTCAAGCATTCAATCTATTTTTCCAACCCATTTTGACGCCCCCTAAGGTCGGCGCCCGGGGACATATGTCGTCCCCCCCGCACCCCCCCCCCCCCCCTCGCTATGCCTCTGCTTTTTTCCTTATCAATTTTTATTTTGCTATGTTAGATTTATTAAAGCTTTCACTTTACAGTTTAGTTTATTCATCATTGAATTATTTTTTTAAAGATTTATTTAATGGCCATCTTTTAAATCAGACAATAGCAGAGGCTGGCACGTTAGGATTTGTTACAAGGTTAGTGGCGGTGTCGTGAGTTCATCGCTTGTGGCGCTGATGTATGTGTGTAGTGTGTAATAATGTATAAGTGTAGTGTGAGTGGTGTTGTAATGAGGCTGAGTGTTGTTCTTATGAGATTAAGTATGTGCTGTTGCTATGAGATTAAGTATGTGCTGTTGCTATGAGATTAAGTATGTGCTGTTGCTATTAGATTAGGTATATGCTGTTGCTATGAGATTAAGTATGTGCTGTTGCTATGAGATTAAGTATGTGCTGTTGCTATGAGATTAAGTATGTGTTGTTGCTATGAGATTAAGTATATGCTGTTGCTATGAGATTAAGTATGTGCTGTTGCTATGAGATTAAGTATGTGCTGTTGCTATGAGATTAAGTATATGCTGTTGCTGTGAGATTAAGTATGTGCTGTTGCTATTAGATTAAGTATGTGTTGTTGCTATGAGATTAAGTATGTGCTGTTGCTATGAGATTAAGTATGTGCTCTTGCTATGAGATTAAGTATGTGTTGTTGCTATGAGATTAAGTATGTGTTGTTGCTATGAGATTAAGTATGTGCTGTTGCTATGAGATTAAGTATGTGCTGTTGCTATGAGATTAAGTATGTGTTGTTGCTATGAGATTAAGTATGTGTTGTTGCTATGAGATTAAGTATTGTGTTGTTACTATGTTTTACTATGATTAAGTAAACAGTAATGCTTTAATTCAAATCGTGCTGTGAGTTTATTTTTAGTTCATATTTTGGGTTCAAATGATCAAACCGAGCTTGACTACATGGGGCATTGTGGCCGAGTGTTAGAGCGCCCGATTACTAGCCCGAAGGTCTCGAGTTTGGGATCTCACTCCAGGCTCATAACTGAAAGAGTCCTGGAGTCCACCCAGCTCTAATGGGTACCTGACTCACGCTAATGAAAATAAAGGCGGCTGAGAATAGTGCTGAGCACACTATCAATTTTTATGCCGATGTCAAGAAAATGAACTCTACTACTGCCCTATGAATTATGAGAGCTAAAACTAAAATTTTAATAATCACCACCAATTGTTTTTACCTTTATATGTCAACATATTCCAGTAAAGTATAACGAAATGTTACTTTTTTCAGCACTAAAGCCCAAGAAATCGTATTGATAGCTGCTGTCGCTACAGTGGTACGTCTAATCACCGAGATTCACTCGTTCAGTAATTAAATAGACTCGTACTTGCTGTGTAAATGATCATAATAAAGACAAACGTGTCGAAGATGTTAAAATATGACAACAAGGTTTTATTCAGTGACAAATAGAGTTGTCTAAAAACATTCAATGTTTATTCAATAGATTCTATGAGTCAAAAAATGGAAATGCTAAATGGTGTTACTAATATTATTGAATTCAACAAAACAAATATGGCCTTTTTTGTATTAGCTTTTTCTACTAGCCTTGATGCATATATGAATTTTGTCATTAGCCTCTTTATGGGGTGGGGGTAAAATATCACGCATCTCAAACACCTAAAAGCTGTTACAAAGTCAATAATAACAATGCTTTTACGCCAAATTTTTACCCCGAATCCGGGCCCAATTCACAGAAACAGGTTAACTCTACTTCAATAGACGTATAGACCATCATTTTCGAAAAGTGAACGCTACCTAACTAGGCATCTATTTTATATCTATATCTATATATATATATATATATATATATATATATATATATATATATATATATATATATATATATATATATATATATATATATATATCTCACATATATACTCACTTACAAAATGTAAATACAAATTGTGCAGGCATGTTTTTTCGTCCTGACGATTGCGGGAATCTGCTGTAAATTTGATTTCACTGGTTTCATGTCAGTGATGTTTGTCATCTTTCTGATGATCATGTTGTTTGGAATCCTTGCCGCCATCCTGCACTCTTACGTGAGTTAAGTCCCTTACACAATCCTTGCCGCCACCCTCCACTCTTACGTGAGTTAAGTCCCTTACACAATCCTTGCCGCCACCCTCCACTCTTAGTGAGTTAAGTCCCTTACACAACCATAAGTACCGGATAACTTAATGCTGAGGGCGTAGCTAGGGAGGGAGGGCAGACCCAAATGCAAGGAATCCCATGAATTGACCACCATGTTAGTAAAGCCATTTATTGAACTAAAAGCCAGTAAAAAGCCAGTAATCCCATAAATTTACCAACATGCCAGTAACCCCAAATATGGTCTAAAATCTAGTAAACCCATACCTTGACAAACATGCCAGTAAATCCATAAATGGACAAATGTGTTGTTTACTATTTGACTATGACAGAAGTCACTTTTAAATTTTTATCAGGAGATTTTTGCATGTATGCTTGCTAATATGGTGTGTACATATTCGGCTTTGAAAAAACACATTTTAGATATTGATTAACTAAATTAATAATAATAATAAAAAAATAAAAATAATAATACACGCTTTTATCAAAAACAGCAAACTGTTTAAGGTAACAATTAAAAAACGGGTTTTGTCTAACAGTTTACATATTGTTTTGTAAGTAAGACATGACATGAGACAATTCTAAAAAGAAATATCACTCACCTAGGTTCCTATTCTACGGTTGATCTACGCGTGTTTGGGTGCCCTCGCTGTGTGTGTGGTGAGTACACGGTTCTTATCTGGTATCAACAAAAGTTTGCTCACTCATTTTGGGATGACATTATATCTAGAAAAGTAGGTTTTTTTTCTGTTTAAAAAGACACTATTCTAAGAAAAGTGTTTTTTCCGTTAAAAATTATGTAAAATTGTGTGAATTTGCTAAATTTCTTTTTCAATTGGTATGCTCAATGCTTAAGAATTCTTGCCCAATTTCCCCGATATATATATATATATGTGTGTCACCCCCCCCCCTTCTGAGGCGTAGCGATCCTTCCCGGGGACAAACTTTCAAGTTTTCGATTTGCACCCCCCCCCCTCAAACTTTCGATTTGCATTCCCCCCCCCTCAAACTTTCGATTTGAACCCCCCTCAAGTTTTCTATTTGCACCCCCCCCCTCAAGTTTTTATCTATATATTTTGCTTTTTTTTTCCTTGGTGTCACCCCCCTAAATGGTGTCACCCGGTGCGGTCCGCACCCCCCGCCCCCCCCCTCGCTACGCCCCTGTATATATATATATATATATACTAGGCAAGCTGCACAGCTTCGCTTAGGCTTTCGAAAACATTGAGAATTTGAATGCTTAATTAATTCGCCCGAGGGTCGGTCTACGACCTCAGGAGTTATGAAGAGGTTCCTCCGTGGACATTTTTTTTCGATTTATAGCCCATATAAGGCGCCGGTCAGTCGAGGTCAGTATTGACCCCCTCATCGTAGACCTTTAGGCCAACCGGTTCCCGTGTTCTGTCGCCCCAAGGCAAAATCCTGCCAAATTTGAAGCGCCTGCGGCGCCGGAAAGTGGCCTGTCGGGCACCCGACAACTTTGCTTTATATATTATAGAGATTAGCAAATTGCATAGATAAACAAATATTTCAATAAAGTAATTAAGGCCTGAAATACTTTAGTATAGAAATGTATTATTTGAATAGATTCTAGATCTAGGTAGGGTCTACATCTGTGTAAGTCTAGTTTTTCCATAGATCTAGATAATCTAGATCTAGATCTAGAATCTCTAGATCTAGATGATCTAGAATCTCTAGATCTAGATCTAGATCTAGATGATCTAGAATATCTAGATCTAGAATCTCTAGATCTAGAACAGAGGCGTAGCGACCCTTCCCGATTTGCACCCCCTCGAGATTTTGATTTGCACCCCCCCTCAAACTTTCGATTTGCACCCCCCCTCGACATTTTGATTTGCACCCCCCCCCCCTCGAACTTTCAATTTGCACCCCCTCAACCTTTCAATTTATTTTTCCAACCCATTTTGGCGCCCCCTAAGCTCGGCGCCCGAAGATATATGTCCCCCCCCCGCCCCCGCCCCCGCCCCCCCCCCCCTCGCTACGCTACTGATCTAGAATCCAAATAGATAAAATAATTTTTTTAAGTTTAGGCCGAGAAAATCGTATTGTTTACATTTCATAGCGTACATAGCTCTAGATCATATTTGAATGAAATAGTTAATTTCTTTTTATTCTAAACTCGGAAGATGACGTCATCAGTTTCTTTTTTTTTCCTTTTTTCCTTTTTTTTTAAAAAAAAAGACGTCTTCAATTTCGTGCTCTTTTTTTAGTGTAAACAATAAGCGACGTCATTGTTAAATGCGTTCTTGTCCCAAGTTTAAACACTTTTCCGGTTGCATAATTAAAATTGTTTTTCTAAATTCGAATGCGCCTTTATTTTTTATTTTTCTTCTTTAAATAAAATTGTGGTTATACATTTAAAACATCTAACATATTACTTTCAACAAAAGTCCGTATAAAATTCTTCATATATCGCTGCAGTTTCTGATGTGATGTGAAAATATTTTGCGGACAGACAGAGAGAGAGAGAGAGAGAGAGAGAGAGAGAGAGAGAGAGAGAAGTGCGCACAGGGGCTATTATAAATTCGGCCTTTGGCCGGCCAGTCCGCGGACTGGCCATGGTGGACCGGCCAAAGTCTTAATTAGAAGATCTTCTGGCTAGGGACGACCGGCCAAAGTCCGAATTAGAAGATCATGGGCAGATTTTTTTTTTTAATGCCGTAAGGATCACAAAATTAAGTCTTTATTGATTATTAATTAAATTAAATGACAGAAACATTCAAATGTTTTATTGTACTATAGTCTCAATCTATCAATATCATCATTTGTTACAACAAGTTGAACTTTTATGGCATTTAGAATTACATAGCAGCTTGTTATTTTTACACTTGCAGCGATTTGTTGTGTACTTAGTTGTGCAATTGCAGCGAGTGTAGCCTTGGCCCCCAGTCAATGATTGTGAAGATGCGATGGTTCGTAGTGATTTTTCCTCAGTGCCAACTGACGACAATAAGAGCAGTTTTTCGTGAAGAATTGAAAACTCACTTCTAGCATACAGTTGTTTTAGAACACCATGTTCCGTTTCTAATTTGTAGAAACCGCCCTCGACGCTCATGACAACTGCAATCACGCTTCGGGGATCACCGTGACCTCTGTCAACATCTGGAAAACGGATGCGTGCATTGTCACCCACTTCACCATCTTTAAATTTTGTATTTGATGTTTTAAGCATCTTAGCACCTTGAGATTGCAAGCCAGTATGAGCTGCTGATCTGTGTTCCATGATGTCTTGTTTGTTGTGACACAATCTGCAGGCAATGTTCCCTCCGTACCCTTCGTCTGCTTCATTGGGCATTACACACATAGCATGGACATCGTTGCCACATGATCCACAAAAATGAGCTGCACTACAATGTTTTTCACAAACTAAACAGAATCTGTTGGCCACATTATTGTCACGCAACTGGTCTGGGCGTTCAGCCACGGCAGTAGATGTGTTAGCTGAGGATGTAGTTGCATTTATGGCAACCTCCATTTCTTGTTCAATGTTCTCAAGATCTTCCTCAGTAACTATTTTATTGAAAGCCTCTCTTGGTAGATTTGAAATGCTAAGTCCCACTTTTGCTTTGCATCCAAACAAGGCTTCGTATGGCGATTGTTGGATTCCTTGATGAAAAGAACGATTTTTCATAAATTGAATGAATTTGAGACTCTCAGCCCAATAAGCTGATTCATTTGTCTGCATCAATGTTATCATTGTGTTTTGAACATCTTGGTTGGCACGTTCGACTGAACCTTGGCTTTGGCTATGCCTTGGTTTTCCGTGAACTAGTTTAAGTTCAGGCCACATGTTCTTTAGTTCAGAAATAACTTGATTCACAAATTCTCTTCCATTATCTGATTGAAGCACACTTGGGGCACCAATAGTCGTGAAGATATCCAGCAGCTGGTGAGCAACTTCTTCTGCTCTTTTGGTTTCCAAAGCATGTGGTCGGTGACGCCGACTGTCTTTGATTTTGTTCTTTGATGATTGTCTCACCTCGTCATCATGGAGGAGGCTGTCACATACAGTTGTAGCCCATATATGGAAACTGACATGGATTTAAATTTTTTTCTTTTGACATCCAACTGCTATGTCTGTCTCATGGTCTGACGGCCCTTTTGATCCATGTCGCCTTGCATATAGAATGCTATACAAACGAGCTAAACAATACGTTACTCGCAATGAAACCGCACCCAGAATAATGAAAACGCGATCACAACTTAGTCTAGATAGAACATTGGCCAGGACATCCCGGCCAATGCGCGCATTGGCCGGCCAATGTACAAAATACGCTGTCAAGTTTAAGCACTTCGGACTTTGGCCAGTACGTCCCGGCTAGTGCGCGCATTGGCCGGCCAATGTACGAAATACGATCTTAGTTCTAAGTTCTTCGGGCTTTGGCCAAGAGAGCCGGCCAATCCGCGCATTGGCCGGCCAATCCGGGGTTTGGCCGCACTTCGGGCTTTGACCGTAACATATATATATACATATATATATACATACATACACATATATATATATATATATATATATATATATATATATATATATATATATGTATATATATATATATATGACTTGTTTTAATATTAGTGTATGTGTGTGTGTACTTGTGTACATGCGTGTGTGTGACTCGTGAGGCCACTCATCCTGTCTTACATTGGAATTGTGCACAAGACGTCTCGTAACACACAATTAGCGAACCAGTCCATTTTTCTGTTCTATTGTATATTATCAATTTCTCACTACATTTTCATCAATTTCTTTGTTCCACTGCCATATAATTAATTACACTATAGTACATTATAATCAATTTCTCATCAATTTTCACTCAAATATAATCAATTACTATAATCAACGAGTTCCAGTACATTATCATCATATCATCGATTTCTCTCTTACAGTACATTACCATCATTTCATCAATTTCTCTCTTCCAGTACATTATCATCAAATCCAGAGTTTCTTCCAAGCATCTCGTTGGAGGGCAAAGCCCCCCCCCCCGGAAATTTTTTACCGCCCCTCCCCCCCCCCCCCCCCGAACGAAATGAAATTTATATAATTTATATAGAAAATATATTCTTTTAACAGTGTCCCCCCCCCCCCCGAAGAAAGCTTACCGCCCCCCCCCCCCGAAAATGTCAAGTACCCCCCCCCCCCCCCCCGGAGAAAAAAGTCTGGAAGAAACACTGATCATATCATCAGTTTCTCTCTTCCAGTACATTATCATTATATCATCAATTTCACTCTTACAGTACATTATCATCAATTGCATTCTAGTACATTATCATCAATTTCTCATCAATTTTCACTACAATATAATCAATTACTATAATCAATTAGTTCCAGTACATTATCATCATATCATCGATTTCTCTCTTCCAGTGTTTTATCATCATATCATCAATTTCTCTCTTCCAGTACATTATCCTCATTTCATCAATTTCTCTCTTCCAATAGATTATCATCATTTCATCAATTTCTCTCTTCCAATAGATTATCATCATTTCATCAATTTCTCTCTTCCAATAGATTACCATCATTTCATCAATTTCTCTCTTCCAATAGATTACCATCATTTCATCAATTTCTCTCTTACAGTACATTATCATCATATCATCAATTTCTCTCTTCCAGTACATTATCATTATATCATCAATTTCACTCTTACAGTACATTATCATCAATTGCATTCTAGTACATTATCATCAATTTCTCATCAATTTTCACTACAATATAATCAATTACTATAATCAATTAGTTCCAGTACATTATCATCATATCATCGATTTCTCTCTTCCAGTGTTTTATCATCATATCATCAATTTCTCTCTTCCAGTACATTATCCTCATTTCATCAATTTCTCTCTTCCAATAGATTATCATCATTTCATCAATTTCTCTCTTCCAATAGATTATCATCATTTCATCAATTTCTCTCTTCCAATAGATTACCATCATTTCATCAATTTCTCTCTTCCAATAGATTACCATCATTTCATCAATTTCTCTCTTACAGTACATTATCATCATATCATCAATTTCTCTCTTCCAGTACATTATCATTATATCATCAATTTCACTCTTACAGTACATTATCATCAATTGCATTCTAGTACATTATCATCAATTTCTCATCAATTTTCACTACAATATAATCAATTACTATAATCAATTAGTTCCAGTACATTATCATCATATCATCGATTTCTCTCTTCCAGTGTTTTATCATCATATCATCAATTTCTCTCTTCCAGTACATTATCCTCATTTCATCAATTTCTCTCTTCCAATAGATTATCATCATTTCATCAATTTCTCTCTTCCAATAGATTATCATCATTTCATCAATTTCTCTCTTCCAATAGATTACCATCATTTCATCAATTTCTCTCTTCCAATAGATTACCATCATTTCATCAATTTCTCTCTTACAGTACATTATCATCATATCATCAATTTCTCTCTTCCAGTACATTATCATTATATCATCAATTTCACTCTTACAGTACATTATCATCAATTGCATTCTAGTACATTATCATCAATTTCTCATCAATTTTCACTACAATATAATCAATTACTATAATCAATTAGTTCCAGTACATTATCATCATATCATCGATTTCTCTCTTCCAGTGTTTTAACATCATATCATCAATTTCTCTCTTCCAGTACATTATCATCATTTCATCAATTTCTCTCTTCCAATAGATTATCATCATTTCATCAATTTCTCTCTTCCAATAGATTATCATCATTTCATCAATTTCTCTCTTCCAATAGATTACCATCATTTCATCAATTTCTCTCTTCCAATAGATTACCATCATTTCATCAATTTCTCTCTTACAGTACATTATCATCATATCATCAATTTCTCTCTTCCAGTACATTATTATCGACACACAATTAATAATGGGCGGCAAGAGACACCAACTTGAACCGGAAATGTACATTCTGGCCGCCATCTTGCTCTACATAGACCTCGTCATGTTGTTCATGTACATTCTGGAAATAGCCGAATATTCCAAGGATTAAGGCCACCAGTTCAAATAGATTCAAAGGATTAAGGCCATCACTTAAAATAGATTTTTAAAAAAATGTACATTTAAAAACAATTTTCTGTTTACAAAAACATTTAGAATGTTCCCTGCTAACGGTATTTAAAGATCATGATTTAAATGTAAAATTGAGAAATTTTTTTTTTTTTTTGGAAATATTACTTCTTATTATCGAAAAGAAAAAAACATCTATCCCATAAGAGCACTTGTAAGTGTTAAATTTGTATTAAAAGTATCTTCACAAAATTATAATGTGTGCACATACATTGCCTGTAACTATAGTTGTTAATGATTTGAAAAAAAAGTTATTAGATGAATGTATTTTATCAACCAATAAAACTTGCGCGACAACTCAAAGTTTTCTTTGTTTTAATTTTCGTTTGTAGGTATTTTCATGTTAATAATTATTTACGTTGTGCTAAATTTTACAAAGAAAATCTAATCTTTAAAACTTGTTATTTAATTAACTATATAATTCAGTTTAAATGTTGATTAAAACAATAAAAAATTTATAATTTAACATATTGTTAAAACCTTCGCTTCCATGAAAATTAAATGCATATGAAATCGAACAGATTCTATTAGCTTATTGAGAAAAATGTTTTTGTTATTTATTTGATGTTTTAAATAGAATTTGTTGGCTTCCAATCTTGGATTTTCGTAACTCAATGCAGATTCTACATGTTGAAATTGCAGAGGGTATATAAATTTCGGGGATTTCCAATTGTCCCCACCTACAGTACCTACATTGCACACAATGGCACAAAATCGCACCAGTGAGAAACAAGTTAAAAACAGAAAGAAGCGGAAGACTGTGTTTTGACAACTTTGATAACTCTTTATTACTTGATGAAGTTGTTAGCTCCGCTTATAAAAGTCTTCTAGCTTCTTTTTGGTTAGTTGACTTCTTCTTTTGATTATCGATAATAGGTCTGAGTTTAATCACCATGTACCCAGTTTTAGCATTGTTTATTTTATAGCAGTAAAGTTGTAAAATGGACCCTAATGTAAAGTCTCGAATGTTCCATTTATTAAAATTAAATATTGAAAAATCGTGTGCAACGTTAAAATATTTGTCGTTATAATAACGTGGTTGTTTGACTTTAGACGGAATTTACAAACTACGCAATTGACTTTTTTTTAGTATTTCACTTTTAGGTGAGTAGGCTCACTAGGTTCCTTCTGTCCCACATGTGGCTCCAGGCGCCACACCCCGGCACACCGCCTCAGCCAGCGGACCAAACCACATGTGGGGGTGGTGCTAAAGCGACATCATTAGGTGTAGGGCCTTCTAGTAAAGGTCACCGGCCAGAGAGGTGACACTACAATGTTGCCCCTACTATCCAAAGTGACCCTACAATGTTGTCCCTACTATCCACAGTGACCCTACAATGTTGCCCCTCCAATGTTGTCCCTACTATCCACAGTGACCCTACAATGTTGCCCCTGCTGTCACTCCTCCGCCCACACAAAAGAATCTGCAATGGCGGCTACTACACGCAGGAGGAAGAGCGCGCTATGGGCAGCCAGACCAGGCTGGAACCGACCCAGGGATCCGGTGCCTCTGCTCCCAAGCCGACGTCAGAGGCCATCAGGCAGCAGGGGGGACGGCACCATCAGGCAGACGCCAGCCAGGAATGTGCCGCACCAGGAGACAGGCAACATCTAGAACCTTCGCACGGTGATGGGAAGGAGGGCGGGGGGACGTCGGGTCATGATCACAACAGCAGCGCCAGCGGCCAAGGTAGGTTCAGGTAGGTCAAGGTAGGTTTTTGTAGGTTCAGGTAAGTGAAGCCCGGTCCTTTTCCATTGGGTTAAGGGGTTCATCCGTTAATGACGTCATACCCCTAAAAAATGCTGCTTTTCCAAAAGTTGGAATAACTTAAACTAAAAGTATTATACTGAATTTACAGTTGGAAATTTCAATATTTATAATGTAGTATAATATATTTACAAATTGTGTAACTATAGCCTATAATTGTAACAAATATTCTGCTCCGAATGTACCATACTCGTTTTAATTCTAGTTAAACTTATTGTGAATTAGCAACTGAATACTACTGACACATTTTAGGGCGTTACTAATATTGAAAACTATTTTTTTTCTCTTACCCCAGGATATCAGCCTGTTTCCGGCACCCAACCCCCTCCCACTAACCAACCCCCTCCCGCCTATCAACCTCCCCCTGGTTATCAACCACCGCCCGGGTATCAACACCCCCCTCCGATGTACCAACAATCCCAAGGAGACCATTACCCCCCTCAGGGATACCAACCACCACCCCCGGGATATCAGCCTCCACCCCCGGGATATCAGCTTCCACCCCCGGGATATCAACCTCCACCCCAGGGGTACCAGCCTCCACCCCAGGGGTACCAGCCTCCACCCCCGGGGTACCAGCCTCCACCCCAGGGGTACCAGCCTCCACCCCAGGGCAACCAGCCGGCCCCCCAGAGCATCTACGTGTCCTACCAGGGTCAGCAGAACGATGCCCTACAGGACCCCCAGACCAGGATCCTGGGGATCGTCCAGACGGTGCACCAGGTGCCCACCTCCAACGCCAAGGACATTCCCGTGTACTGCCAGGAGACGACGGTAACGTGTTTCTTTCAGATATTTTATTTTTATTGGAGGGGGGGGGGAGACTTGAAACATACAGGGATGGGGGGGGGGGGAATGTAATAACAATTGTTGTCACCCAGTGTTTCTTTCAGAATTTTTTTCTCGGGGGTTGGGGGGGGGGGGGGATAACTTGAAACACGGTAACTTGTTTCTTTCAGACATTTTGTTTTATTGGAGAGTGACTTGAAACATACAGGGTTGGGGAGGGGGGGGGGGTAATGTAATGACAATTGTTGTCACCCAGTGTTTCTTTCAGACATTTTATTTTCTCGAGGGTGTGGGTGGGTGGGGGGACTTGAAACATACAGGGTTGAGGAAGGGTCCGCACTGTAACGACAAAACGACACGTGACACCCAGTGTTTCTTTCAGACATTTTTCTCCGGTGGAGGGGAGGAGGCAGTTGAAATATTCGAAGGGGGGGGGACAGTGGTTAAAGTATATGTATATATTTTCTTTATAAATTATGTATTTTTCTATTTCTTCGGGGGGGGGGGGGGGGGAGGGAACATTCTCCAGAGGCGGGGGACATTCTCCAGGGAGGGGGGGGGGGTTCTCACGAAGAGATTCTTGAAAGAAATTGGTGTAACCGTGTATAATTTTAAGGATACATATTTGGTATGGGTTTGTTGTTTTTTAAATTAAAAAACAACCGGAAAGCACTAAGTGAATCTAAATACACACTAGTTCGTTGAATAAAACACTTACGCTAAACAGGAGCTAAAACCTGGAGCTAAACAATGGAGCTAAATACTAGAGCTAAATACTAGAGCTAAATACTAGAGCTAAATACTAGAGCTAAATACTAGAGCTAAATACTAGAGCTAAATACTAGAGCTAAATACTAGAGCTAAATACTAGAGCTAAATACTAGAGCTAAATACTAGAGCTAAATACTAGAGCTAAATACTAGAGCTAAATACTAGAGCTAACTACATTGCATTCACTTAGGTATCCACCATTTCTCCAATGCCACACCTAACATTCAAACCTTCATGCCATTCAGTTTCTCATCACAACAAGTAGGTAAACGAAAATCGTGCAGAAAAAAAATCTGATTAAATCGCTCACCTATCGCTGCAATTAACCAGGCATTCTACTCACACACAAAGCTAACTACAAACATAAACTACCAAACCTTATTGTTTGTTACAAGCAAAAACACAGTCTATGTAAAACGATAAATACTTTCCTTCGTTATTTGTAGTAATATGTGAACAATTATTTTCTTGTATTTACAGATCATATATTATACGAAGCCTTTAGAAGATCCAGCGAAAAGAAGAGGTTTTTAAAAATTACTTTAGATTGTGGATTTTTAATTGATTAATTAATTAAAAACATAAGTAAAAAAATTTATTAAACGTAAATGTCGTCTTAAATATAATATATATATATATATATATATATATATATATATATATATATATA